>NW_026290998.1:172500-537500 GCF_023373465.1 Oncorhynchus keta | reverse complement strand
ACAGTACCCTTTGCATGTAAAGAATGATAAGGCAAGAAAAGATTACAAAATGAAGCTCCTTATGGAAAATCAAGAGACACTTTTTGCTGACTATTACAAAAATGGGAACATCAGCAACCTTATCTTCCACACAAACCTGGCATGGCACAGTGCTATATTAGCACACTACCCCTTTGTTAAGAGAGGGGGGTTTAATGAGGGGTGGAAACTCAGAATACTTGACAACGAGGACCCTGAGTCAGCTAATATAAATCTCTATAAGTCCGGAACAGTAATGGTACAGGGTAACCCCAAACTGTTTCAGCTGGACTTTCACCAAACTAAAGAATCAGCCCAGCAGGAGAAGCTCTCCCTTGATAAAGATACCCCCACCCCGAGCGGGTCAGACCAGACTTCTTCATTATGTAACCCCACAGACGAGCAACCCCCAGCGGAGAGTCAACCTCCCAGCACAGATTACTACTCCCTCATTGAAATGAAGGATAAATTCACCCAGCTGGAGGTAAGGCAGGTGGAGCTGGAACAGCAGGTGATTACACTTCAGTCAGCACAGACCCAGACAACAGTCCAGCACAACAACAGCCCCTTAACCAGACTCAGAATGCTGGAGATGGAGAGAGACATATCTGCACTCTGGACAGTGGTGAGACAACTTCAACAGGAGAAAGAGCAGGAGCAGGAGAAGAACAGAGCACTAGAGGAGAGGATCAGACTGCTGCAGACTACCAGATCCTGACCACAGCGTTGACATCACAGCAGAACAGACAAATGAAGAACCCCAAGCCCACCATGATAGCCCTCCTTCTGTCTGAGGACCAACTAGCTTCACCCAGCCTCATAATAATACACACAGGCACAAACCACCTGAGAACACAGCAGGAAAGGGTGGCCACAGCACTGAAGGGAGTGACTGAAAAAGCTTCTTCTACTTTCCCCAATGCACAGGTGGCTATCTCCACCCTGCTACCACGAAAAGACTTCCACCCTGGTACCATACAACAGGTAAATGCAAGAATTTCCTGTGAAAACCAAATGTTTTCCTGGCCCACCACTCCACCCTGAACTTGAACAGCCTTTATGACCAGGTCCACCTCTACAAGGCAGCAGTGCCCACCTTCGCCCGGACTCTAAAGGACATCGCTCTCAAACGCAGCCCCTACACTTCACACAGGAGAAACAGATCAATAAACACCCCGCCCAGAACAGCGAGACACTCTCCCAGACCTGCGGGACCTCCCCCTGGACCTACACATAGAGGACCCATGCCGAGAGGACTCACATCTAGACCACAACACCACCAGCCACATACACACCCCCACCCCAAACAATCAACAATCCCCAAGTCAACCATGCCCACACCCCATGTATGCCCCCTCAGATCAGACCTATGCCCCTCCTGACCACCCCATGCACCCCTCCCCAGCAAAAAGGGCCTCAACATGGAAGTCACACATACGCCCAGGCCGTAAGCAAGCAAACAGGCCCAACCCACACCCACACATGGAATGTACCAGATGCTCAGCAGGCTCTGCTCAAACTTACTGGTCTGAGGCCAAACCACACAACCAACAACATTGGACACTTTATGGAACACAAAGCCTTCACTATCTCACCCTGGAATTTCCAAGGCCTGAGGTCATCTGCCTTTGGCCTAAAGAGCAGGAACCTGGACTTCAAAGAAATACAGACATTGTCATCCTACAAGAAACCTGGTATAGAGGAGACGAACCCACTGGTTTCCCCCTAGGTTACAGAGAGCTGGTAGTCCATCCACCACACTACCAGGTGTGAAACATGGTATAGAGGAGATGGACCCACTGGTTGCCCTCTAGGTTACAGAGAGCTGGTAGTCCCATCCACCACACTACCAGTTGGGTGGTATAGAGGAGATGGACCCACTGGTTGCCCTCTAGGTTACAGAGAGCTGGTAGTCCCATCCACCACACTACCAGGTGGGTGGTATAGAGGAGATGGACCCACTGGTTTCCCCCTAGGTTACAGAGAGCTGGTAGTCCCATCTACCACACTACCAGGTGGGTGGTATAGAGGAGATGGACCCACTGGTTTCCCCCTAGGTTACAGAGAGCTGGTAGTCCCATCCACCACACTACCAGGTGTGAAACAGGGAAGGGACTCAGGGGGTATGCTAATTTGGTATAGAGCAGACCTAACTCATCTTAACAGAGAAAAAATGTCCTCCTGTGTGCTACCTATATCCCCCCACTAGAATCCCCAAACTTTAATGAAGACAGCTTCTCCATACTGGAGGAGGAAATCAATCATTTCCAGGCCCAGGGACATGTACTAGTCTGTAACGACCTAAATGCCAGAACCGGACAAGAACCTGACACCCTCAGCACACAGGCGGACAAACACCTGCCTGGAGGTGACAGCATTCCCTCCCCCATATGCCGCCCTAGGCACAACTATGACAACATAACCAACAAAAAACTGGTCACAACTCCTGCAGCTCTGTCGCACGCTGGGTATGTACATAGTCAAAGATAGGCTTCGAGGGAACTCCTATGGTAAGTACACCTATAGCTCATGTCTTGGCAGTAGTACTGTAGACTACTTTATCACTGACTTCAACCCAGTCTCTCAGCGTGTTCACAGTCAGCCCACTGACACCCCTATCAGACCACAGCAAAATCACAGTCTACTCGAACAGAGCAATACTCAATCATGAGGCATCAAAGCCAAAGGAACTGAGTAACAATAAGAAATGCTATAGATGGAAGGAATGCAGTTTGGAAACCTACCAAAAAACAATTAGGCAATAACAAATTCAATCCCTTTTAGACAATTTCCTGGACAAAATGTTCCACTGTAATTGTGAAGGTGTAAACTAGGCAGTAGAAAACCTTAACAGTATATTTGACCTTTCAGCTTCCCTATCAAATCAACAAATCTCAAATAGAAAACCGAAGAAAATAAACAACAATGACAAATGGTTGGATGAAGAATGCAAAAACCTAAGAAAGAAATTGATAAACCTGTCCAACCAAAAACATAGAGACCCGGAAAACCTGAGTCTACGCCTTCACTATGGTGAATCACTAAAACAATACAGAAATACACTACGGAAAAAGAAGGAACAGCACGTCAGAAATCAGCTCAATGCAATTGAAGAATCCATAGACTCTAACCACTTCTGGGAAAATTGGAAAACACTAAACAAACAACAACACGAAGAATTATCTATCCAAAATGGAGATGTATGGATAAACCACTTCTCCAATCTTATTGGCTCTATAACAAAGAACAACCAGCAAAAACATATACATGATCAAATACAAATCTTAGAATCAACTATTAAAGACGACCAGAACCCACTGAATTCTCCAATTACATTGAATGAACTACAGGACAGAGAGAGAATAGAATCAACTATTAAAGACGACCAGACCCACTGGATTCCAGAACAAACTGGATTCCAGAACTCACTGAATTCTCCAATTACATTGAATGAACTACAGGACAAAATAAAAACCCTCCAACCAAAAAAGGTCTGTGGTGTTGATGGTATCCTCAATGAAATGATCAAATATACAGACGACAAATTCCAATTGGCTACACTTAAACTCTTTAACATCATCCTCAGCTCTGGCATCTTCCCCAATATTTGGAACCAAGGACTGATCACCCCAATCCACAAAAGGGAGACAACTTTGACCCCAATATCTCCCGTGGGATATCGTCAACAACAACCTTGGGAAAATCCTCTGCATTATCATTAACAGCAGACTCGTACATGTCCTCAGTGAAAACAATGTACTGAGCAAATGTCAAATAGGCTTTTTACCAAATTACCGTACGACAGACCACGTATTCACCCTGCACACCCTAATGACAACCAAACAACCAAAACAAAGGCAAAGTCTTCTCATGCTTCGTTGATTTCAAAAAAGCTGGACTCAATTTGGCATGAGGGTCTGCTATACAAATTGATGGAAAGTGGTGTTGGGGGCATAACACACAACATTATAAAATCCATATACGCAAAAAACAAGTGTGTGGTTAAAAATAGGCAAAAAACACACATTTCTTCTCGTGGGGTGAGACAGGGATGCAGCTTAAGCCCCACCCTCTTCAACATATACAGTGGGGATAACAAGTATTTGATGCCAATTTTGCAGGTTTTCCTACTTACAAAGCATGTAGAGGTCTGTAATTTTTATCATAGGTACACTTCAACTGGGAGAGACGGAATCTAAAATCCAGAAAATCACATTGTATGATTTTTTTAAGCAATTAATTTGCATTTTATTGCATGACATAAGTATTGATCACCTACCAACCAGTAAGAGAGAGATAGACAGACAGCCAGACACCCAGCCAGACAAACATACTGACAGAAAGACAGCCAGACAGAAAGCCAGACAGCCAACCAGACAAAGATACTGACAGACAGACAGAAAGTCAGATAGATTGAAAGTCAGACAGACAGACAGACACAGACAGACAGAGAGATAGACAGAAAGTCAAACGGCCAGCCAGATAAACAGACAGACAAAGAGATAGACAGACAGCCAGAGAGCCAAACAGACTGACAGAGAGATAGACATACAGAATGACTGACAGACAGCCAGACAGACAGATAGATAGAGAGCCAACCAGACAAACAGACAGACAGATAGACAAACAGACAGCCAGAAAGCCAACCAGACACAGACAGAATGCCAGACAGACAAACAGACGGACAGAGATAGACAGCCAGCCAGCCATACAGACTGACAGAGATATAGACAGCCAGCCAGCCATACAGACTGACAGATAAACAGACAGCCATACAGACTGACAGAGCGATAGACTGACAGATAGACAGACAGCCAGCCATACAGACTGACAGATAGACAGACAGATTGCCAGCCATACTGACAGACAAACAGGCAGACAGACTGAGAGTGAGTAGTGCAGACTGTAGGTTTCTACCTGTATATTTAATGTACAATAAATATACATATTATTTTATACACAGATCCAAAACACACTGTTGTCAACATAACTGAAGACACTGTTGTCAACATAACTGAAGACACTGTTGTCAACATAACTGAAGACACTGTTGTCAACATAACTGAAGACACACTGTTGTCAACATAACTGAAGACACACTGTTGTCAACATAACTGAAGACACTGTTGTCAACATAACTGAAGACACACTGTTGTCAACATAACTGAAGACACTGTTGTCAACATAACTGAAGACACACTGTTGTCAACATAACTGAAGACACACTGTTGTCAACATAACTGAAGACACACTGTTGTCAACATAACTGAAGACACACTGTTGTCAACATAACTGAAGACACTGTTGTCAACATAACTGAAGACACTGTTGTCAACATAACTGAAGACACTGTTGTCAACATAACTGAAGACACACTGTTGTCAACATAACTGAAGACACTGTTGTCAACATAACTGAAAACACTGTTGTCAACATAACTGAAGACACTGTTGTCAACATAACTGAAGACACTGTTGTCAACATAACTGAAGACACACTGTTGTCAACATAACTGAAGACACTGTTGTCAACATAACTGAAGACACACTGTTGTCAACATAACTGAAGACACACTGTTGTCAACATAACTGAAGACACTGTTGTCAACATAACTGAAAACACACTGTTGTCAACATAACTGAAGACACACTGTTGTCAACATAACTGAAGACACACTGTTGTCAACATAACTGAAGACACTGTTGTCAACATAACTGAAGACACACTGTTGTCAACATAACTGAAGACACTGTTGTCAACATAACTGAAGACACACTGTTGTCAACATAACTGAAGACACACTGTTGTCAACATAACTGGAAACTGTGCGGTTCATATGTATAATATTGATTCAGATTCTTAATTATGTAGAGGCCCGAGGACCTCTGCAGAATTGTTTTATTTTTCACTACTTTTATTTATCTCCATGTCCAGCCCTTATATTTAGCTTCACAATTAAGTGTTTTACAATTTTCTTATCAGGACAATCAGGGCTACAAGTCGAACACAAAACATAAATAATTGACATAAACAGTTGCATTCATGAGTTTTATTGACAAATAAGGGCCGCCAAGCAAAAATCGGATAAAAAATGAATGTATAAGAATCCTGTAAGTACAGAAATAGTTTGCTCAGTGGGAAATAAATATCCAACTACCCAGTGACAACTGTGGGGAGTTTCTGACAGTAACTATGTGAGCTTATTACACTATGTCCTGGGATATCCTGGGGTCTATGTAGAACCCCTTACAGTATTATAGACACTATGTCCTGGGATATCCTGGGGTCTATGTAGAACCCCTTACAGTATTATAGACACTATGTCCTGGGATTTCCTGGGGTCTATGTACCTTCCATCTTCTCTTGCCTGGCTTGTGAGCGTCATAGAGCAAAACAGATTGCATGTACAGTTGAAGTCGGAAGTTAACATACACTTAGGTTGGAGTCATTAAAACTCGTTTTCAACCACTCCACAAATGTCTTGATAACAAACTACAGTTTTGGCAATTCGGGTAGGACATCTACTTTGTGCATGACACAAGTAATTTTACCAACAATTGTTTACAGATTATTTCACTTATAATTCACTGTATCACAATTCCAGTGGGTCAGAAGTTTACATACACTAAGTTGACTGTGCCTTTAAACAGCTTGGAAAATTCCAGAAAATGATGTCATGGCTTTAGAAGCTTCTTATAGGCTAATTGACATAATTTGAGTCAATTGGAGGTGTACCTGTGGATATATTTCAAGGCCTACCTTCAAACTCAGTGCCTGTTTGCTTGACATCATGGGAAAATCAAAAGACATCAGCCAAGAACTCAGAAAACAAATTGTTGACCTCCACAAGTCTGGTTCATCCTTGGGAGCAATTTCCAAATGCATGAAGGTACCACATTCATCTGTACAAACACTAGTATGCAAGTATAAACACCCTGGGACCACGCAGTCGCCATACCGCTCAGAAAGGAGGCGCGTTCTGTCTCCTAGAGATGAACGTACTTTGGTGTGAAACGTGCAAATCAATCCCAGAACAACAGCAAAGGACCTTGTGAAGATGCTGGAGGAAACAGGTACAAAAGTATCAATATCCACAGTAAAACGAGTCCTTATATCGACATAATCTGAAAGGCCACTCAGCAAGGAAGAAGCCACTGCTCCAAAACCGCCATAAAAAAGCCAGACTACAGTTTGCAACTGCACATGGGGACAAACATCGTACTTTTATTATTATTATTATATTATTATTTTTGGAGAAATGTCCTCTGGTCTGATAAAACAACAATAGAACTGTTTGGCCATAATGACCATTGTTGTGTTTGGAGGAAAAAGGGGGACGCTTGAAACACTATTTAGCACACACCACCGCTAACTAAGCTAGCGTTTCACATCCTTTACACTCACCCCCCTTTTGACCTCCTCCGTTTCCGCAGCAACCAGTGATCCGGGTCACGGCACCAATGTAACAGTATAACTATAGACCGTCCCCTCGCCCATACTCGGGCGCGAACCAGGGACCCTCTGCACACATCAACAACAGTCACCCAGGAAGCATCATTACCCATCACTCCACAAAAGCTGCGGCCGTTGCAGAGCAAGGGGAACTACTACTTCAAGATCTCAGAGCAAGTGACGTCACCGATTGAAACACTATTTAGCGCGCACCACCGCTAACTAAGCTAGCGTTTCACATCCGTTACACTTTGCTGCAGGAGGGACTGGTGCACTTGACAAAATAGATGGCATCATGAGGAAGGAAAATTATGTGGGTATATTGAAGCAACATCTCAAGACATCAGTCAGGAAGTTAAAGCTTGGTCTTCCAAATGGACAATGACCCCAAGCATACTTCCAAAGCTGTGGCAAAATGCCTTAAGGACAACAAAGTCAAGCTATTGGAGTGGCCATCACAAAGCCCTGACCACAATCCTATTGAAAATGTATGGGCTGAACTGAAAAAGCCTGTGCGAGCAAGGAGGCCTACAAACCTGACTCACTTACACCCGCTCTGTCAGGAGGAATGGGCAAAAATTCACCCAACTTATTGTGGAAAGTAGGGAAGGCTACCTGAAACATTTGACCCAAGTTAAACAATTTAAAGGCAATGTTACGAAACACTACTTGACGTTATGTAAACTTCTGACCCACTGTGAATGTGATGAAAGAAATAAAAGCTGAAAGAAATAATTATCTCTACAATAATTCTGACATTTCACATTATTAAAATAAAGTGGTGATCCTAACTGACCTAAGACAGGGAATTTTTACCGTGATTAAATGTCAGGAATTGTGAAAAACTGAGTTTAAATGTATTTGGCTAAGTATGGGGGAGGTGAGCTGCATTATGGGGGGTGGGAGGTGAGGTGCATTATGAGGATGATGGGAGGTGCATTATGGGGATGGGAGGTGAGCTGCATTATGGGGGAGGTTCAGGTGTATCTAAACTTCAGACGTCAACTGTACATGGTCATGGGAGTCTTTGATGCATATATCTTAAATGGAGCCCCAACATGTATTATGTAGAACATTAAGTATAAATACATTATGGTATTACAGTATATAGTATACATACAGTAAATTATGGGGAATGTGCGGTGCATTACAGGGGGAGGAATGGGAGGGGCATTTTAGGGGATGGGAGGTGCATTTTAGGGGATGGGAGGTGCATTTTGGGGATGGGAGGTGCATTTTGGGGATGGGAGGTGCATTTTAGGGGATGGGAGGGGCATTTTAGGGGATGAGGGGCATTTTAGGGGATGGGGGTGCATTTTTAGGGGATGGGAGGTGCATTTTAGGGGATGGGAGGGGCATCTTAGGGGATGGGAGGGGCATCTTAGGGGATGGGAGGGGCATTTTAGGGGATGGGGGTGCATTTTAGGGGATTGGAGGTGCATTTTAGGGGATGGGAGGGGCATTTTAGGGGATGGGAGGGGCATTTTAGGGGATGGGGGTGCATTTTAGGGAATGGGAGGGGCATTTTAGGGGATGGGGTGCATTTTAGGGGATGGGGGTGCATTTTAGGGGATGGGAGGTGCATTTTAGGGGATGGGAGGGGCATTTAGGGGATGGGAGGGGCATTTTGGGGATGGGAGGTGCACACCCATTACAACCAGCATGTCCAGAGATACAACCTCTCTCATCATCACGCAGTGCCTGGGCTTACCTCCGCTGTACCCGCACCCCACCATACCCCTGTCTGCGCATTATGCCCTGAATATATTCTACCATGCCCAGAAACCTGCTCCTCTTATCCTCTGCCCCCAACGCTCTAGGCGACCAGTTTTGATAGCCTTTAGCCGCACCCTCATACTACTCCTTCTCTGTTCCGCGGTGATGTGGAGGTAAACCCAGGCCCTGCATGCCCCCAGGTACCCTCATTTGTTGACTTCTGTGATCGAAAAAGTCTTGGTTTTATGCATGTCAACATCAGAAGCCTCCTCCCTAAGTTTGTTTTACTCACTGCTTTAGCACACTCTGCTAACCCTGATGTCCTTGCCGTGTCTGAATCCTGGCTCAGGAAGGCCACCAAAAATTCAGAGATTTCCATACCCAACTATAACATCTTCCGTCAAGATAGAACTGCCAAAGGGGGCGGAGTCGCAGTCTACTGCAGAGATAGCCTGCAAAGTAATGTCATACTTTCCAGGTCCATACCCAAACAGTTTGAACTACTAATTTTGAAAATTACTCTCTCCAGAAACAAGTCTATCACTGTTGCCGCCTGCTACCGACCCCGTCAGCTCCCAGCTGCGCCCTGGACACCATTTGTGAATTGATCGCCCCCATCTAGCTTCAGAGTTTGTTCTGTTAGGTGACCTAAACTGGGATATGCTTAACACCCCGGCAGTCCTACAATCTAAGCTAGATGCCCTCAATCTCACTCAAATCATCAAGGAACCCACCAGGTACAACCCTAACTCTGTAAACAAGGGCACCCTCATAGACGTCATCCTGACCAACTGGCCCTCCAAATATACCTCCGCTGTCTTCAACCAGGATCTCAGCGATCACTGCCTCATCGCCTGTATCCGCCACGGAGCCGCAGTCAAACGACCACCCCTCATCACTGTCAAACGCTCCCTAAAACACTTCTGTGAGCAGGCCTTTCTAATCGACCTGGCCCGTGTATCCTGGAAGGACATTGACCTCATCCCGTCAGTTGAGGATGCCTGGTCATTCTTTAAAAGTAACTTCCTCACCATTTTAGATAAGCATGCTCCGTTCAAAAAATGCAGAACCAAGAACAGATACAGCCCTTGGTTCACTCCAGACCTGACTGCCCTCGACCAGCACAAAAACATCCTGTGGCGGACTGCAATAGCATCGAATAGCCCCGTGATATGCAACTGTTCAGGAAGTCAGGAACCAATACACGCAGTCAGTCAGGAAAGCTAAGGCCAGCTTCTTCAGGCAGAAGTTTGCATCCTGTAGCTCCAACTCCAAAAAGTTCTGGGACACTGTGAAGTCCATGGAGAACAAGAGCACCTCCTCCCAGCTGCCCACTGCACTGAGGCTAGGAAACACGGTCTCCACCGATAAATCCATGATTATCGAAAACTTCAATAAGCACTTCTCAACGGCTGGCCATGCCTTCCGCCTGGCTACTCCAACCTCGGCCAACAGCTCCGCCCCCCGTAGTTCCTCACCCAAGCCTCTCCAGGTTCTCCTTTACCCAAATCCAGATAGCAGATGTTCTGAAAGAGCTGCAAAACCTGGACCCGTACAAATCAGCTGGGCTTGACAATCTGGACCCGCTATTTCTGAAACTATCTGCCGCCATTGTCGCAACCCCTATTACCAGCCTGTTCAACCTCTCTTTCATATCGTCTGAGATCCCCAAGGATTGAAAGCTGCCGCAGTCATCCCCCTCTTCAAAGGGGAGACACCCTGGACCCAAACTGCTATAGACCTATATCCATCCTGCCCTGCCTATCTAAGGTCTTGAAAGCCAAGTCAACAAACAGGTCACTGACCATCTCGAATCCCACCGTACCTTCTCCGCTGTGCAATCTGGTTTCCGAGCCGGTCACGGTGCACCTCAGCCACACTCAAGGTACTAAATGATATCATAACCGCCATCGATAAAAGACAGTACTGTGCAGCCGTCTTCATCGGCCTCGCCAAGGCTTTCGACTCTGTCAATCACCAAATTCTTATCGGCAGACTCAACAGCCTCGGTTTTTCGGATGACTGCCTTGCCTGGTTCACCAATTACTTTGCAGACAGAGTTCAGTGTGTCAAATCAGAGGGCATGCTGTCCGGTCCTCTGGCAGTCTCTATGGGGGTGCCACAGGGTTCAATTCTCGGGCCGACTCTTTTCTCTGTATATATCAATGATGTTGCTCTTGCTGCGGGCGATTCCCTGATCCACCTCTACGCAGACGACACCATTCTATATACTTTCGGCCCGTCATTGGACACTGTGCTATCAACCTCAAACGAGCTTCAATGCCATACAGCACTCCTTCCGTGGCCTCCAACTGCTCTTAAACGCGAGTAAAACCAAATGCATGCTTTTCAACCGATCGCTGCCTGCACCCGCATGCCCGACTAGCATCACCACCCTGGATGGTTCCAACCTTGAATATGTGGACATCTATAAGTACCTAGGTGTCTGGCTAGACTGCAAACTCTCCTTCCAGACTCACATCAAACATCTCCAATCAAAAATCAAATCCAGAGTCGGCTTTCTATTCCGCAACAAAGCCTCCCTTCACTCACGCTGCCAAGCTTACCCTAGTAAAACTGACTATCCTACCGATCCTCGACTTCGGCGATGTCATCTACAAAATGGCTTCCAACACTCTACTCAGCAAACTGGATGCAGTCTATCACAGTGCCATCCGTTTTGTCACTAAAGCACCTTATACCACCCACCACTGCGACTTGTATGCTCTAGTCGGCTGGCCCTCACTACATATTCGTCGCCAGACCCACTGGCTCAGGTCATCTACAAGTCCATGCTAGGTAAAGCTCCGCCTTATCTCAGTTCACTGGTCACGATGGCAACACCCATCCGTAGCACGCGCTCCAGCAGGTGTATCTCACTGATCATCCCTAAAGCCAACACCTCATTTGGCCGCCTTTCGTTCCAGTACTCTGCTGCCTGTGACTGGAACGAATTGCAAAAATCGCTGAAGTTGGAGACTTTTATCTCCCTCTCCAACTTCAAACATCAGCTATCCGAGCAGCTAACCGATCGCTGCAGCTGTACATAGTCTATAGGTAAATAGCTCACCCTTTTTCACCTACCTCATTCCCATACTGTTTTTATACTGTTTTTATTTATTTACTTTTCTGCTCTTTTGCACACCAATATCTCTACCTGTACATGCCCATCTGATCATTTATCACTCCAGTGTTAATCTGCAAAATTGTATTATTCGCCTACCTCCTCATGCCTTTTGCACACATTGTATATAGACTGCCCATTTTTTTCTACTGTGTTATTGACTTGCTAATTGTTTACTCCATGTGTAACTCTGTGTTGTCTGTTCACACTGCTATGCTTTATCTTGGCCAGGTCGCAGTTGCAAATGAGAACTTGTTCTCAACTAGCCTACCTGGTTAAATAAAGGTGAAATAAAATAAAAAATAAAAAATTTTTAGGGGATGGGAGGTGCATTTTAGGGGATGGAAGGGAATTTTAGGGGATGTGAGGGCATTTTAGGGGATGGGAGGGGCATTTTAGGGGATGGGAGGTGCATTTTAGGGGATGGGAGATGCATTTTAGGGGATGGGAGGTGCATTTTAGGGGATGGGAGGGGCATTTTAGGGGATGGGGGGTGCATTTTAGGGGATGGGGTGCATTTTAGGGGATGGGGGGTGCATTTTAGGGGATGGGAGGTGCATTTTAGGGGATGGGAGGGGCATTTTAGGGGATGGGGGTGCATTTTAGGGGATGGGAGGTGCATTTAGGGGATGGGAGGGGCATTTTAGGGGATGGGGGGAATTTTAGGGGATGGGAGGGGCATTTTAGGGGATGGGAGGGCATTTTAGGGATGGGAGGTGCATTTTAGGGGATGGGAGATGCATTTTTAGGGGATGGGAGGTGCATTTTTAGGGGATGGGAGGGGCATTTTTAGGGGATGGGGGTGCATTTTAGGGGATGGGGGTGCATTTTAGGGGATGGGAGATGCATTTTACGGGATGGGAGGGGCATTTTAGGGGATGGGAGGTGCATTTTAGGGGATGGGAGGTGCATTTTAGGGGATGGGAGGTGCATTATGGGGATGGGGGTGCATTTCAGGGGATGGGAGGTGCATTATGGGGATGGGAGGTGCATTATGGGGATGGGAGGTGCATTATGGGGATGGGGGTGCATTTCAGGGGATGGGAGGTGCATTATGGGGATGGGGTGCATTTCAGGGGATGGGAGGTGCATTATGGGGATGGGAGGTGAGGTGCATTATGGGGGTGGGAGGTGCATTATGGGGGATGGGAGATGCATAATGGGTGGAGGTGAGCTGCATTATGGGGATGGGAGGTGCATTATGGTGATGGGAGGTGCATTATGGGGATGGTAGGTGCATTATGGGGAGGTGAGCTGCATTATGGGGATGGGACGTGCATTATGGGGATGGGAGGTGCATTATGGGGAATGGGAGATGCATTATGGGGATGGGAGATGCATTATGGGGATGAGAGGTGCATTATGGGGGATGGGAGATGGATTATGGGGATGGGAGATGCATTATGGGGGATGGGAGGTGCATTATGGGGATGGGAGGTGCATTATGGGGGAGGTGCGCTGCATTATGGGGGGTGGGAGGTGAGGTGCATTATGAGGATGGGAGGTGCATTATGGGGGAGGTGAGCTGCATTATGGGGATGGGAGGTGCATTATGGGGGAGGTGAGCTGCATTATGGGGATGGGAGGTGCATTATGGGGATGGGAGGTGAGCTGCATTATGGGGGAGGTTCATTTTGGGAGCTGGGAGGTGGATTATGGGGATGGGAGGTGCATTAAGGGGATGGGAGCTGCATTATGGGGGAGGTGAGCTGCATTATGGGGTAGGTGAGCTGCATTATGGGGGAGGTGCGTTGCATTATGGGGAGGTTCATTTTGGGAGCTGGGAGGTACATTATGGGGAGGTGAGCTGCATTATGGGGGAGGTGTATTATGGGGATGAGAGATGCATTATGCATCAAGATATTTTATCCCCAACAATATCTTGAAATAAGATAAATCACTTGTATTATTCATTTTTGGGGGGTTAAAATAAGACAAATGTTCTGCCAATGAGGTTAGCCAATTTATCTTGGTAAGAAAACAAAACACATTTGAAGTGATTTATCCCTCAATATAATGAAAAAAACCTTGATGCAAGATATTTAGGCTTGCTTAGAAATCACATTCTGCAGTGTAACTTCAATGTTTTTGAGGTTTTTACATGGCATTGCAGATTTGAGCTTTTGTGGACAAAACATTAAGAAAACATTAAGAACACCTGCTCTTTTCCATGACCAGGTGAATCCAGGTGAAAGCTATGATCCATTATTGATGTCACTTGTTAAATCCACTTCAATCAGTGTAAATGAAGGGGAGGAGACAGGTTAAAGGAGGATTTTTAAGCCTCGAGTCAACTGAGACATTTAGAGGGTGAATGGGCAAGACAAAATATTTAAGTGCCTTTGAACAGAGTTTGGTAGTAGGTGTCAGGCGCACCGACTTGTTTCAAGAATTGCAAAGATGCTGGGTTTTTAAAGCTCAACAGTTTCCAGTGTGTATCAAGAATGTTCCACTACCCAAAGGATATCCAGCCAACTTGACATAACTGGGAGTTATTTGAATCAACATTGGCCAGCATCCATTGGAATGCTTTTGACACCTTAAATCCACGCCCCAACAAATTGAGGCTCTTATGAGGTCAAAAGGGGAGATAGGGGTGCAACTCAATATTAGGAAGGTGTTCTTAATATTTGGTACATTCAGTGTATAATATAGTAATATCTCCTGCTCCTGGGCTTGTGGAGGATGAGATCATTCTGTCTGGCCGTTATCTCTAGAGATCATCCTGTCTGGCCGTTATCTCTAGAGATAATTCTGTCTGCCCGTTATCTCTAGAGATCATTCTGTCTGGGTGTAATCTCTAGAGGGTCCCAGTCTCAACATCAGTTTAATCTTTAGAGGGTCCCACAATCTCAACATCAGTTTAATCTCTAGAGGGTCCCAATCTCAACATCAGTTTAATCTCTAGAGGGTCCCAGTCTCAACATCAGTTTAATCTCTAGAGGGTCCCAGTCTCAACATCAGTTTAATCTCTAGAGGGTCCCAGTCTCAACATCAGTTTCATCTCTAGAGGGTCCCAGTCTCAACATCAGTTTAATCTCTAGAGGGCCCCACATAGAGTACAAATATATTATGATATTACAATATATAGTATACATAGAGTACGTTATGTGGGAGGTGAGGTGCATTATGGGGGATGGGAGGTGAGCACAGGAGGTTGGTGGTACCTTACTTGGGGAGGATGGGTTCGTGGTACTGGCTGGAACGGAATCATTGGAATGGTATCAAACACATGGTTAATGCTATGAGCTGTCCATTATGCATTATGAGGTGTGGGGAGTCATAGAGAACGATAGAGACCTCCAGTGGCCAAAGGGCCATATTAGCATGGACAGCGCCGTTGATGGATTCCATCCACCATTTTAATGTAGTCAACTGGGTGGGACTTCCAACTCTATTGGCCGATCCCTCCCGATTAACCTATTGGAGCCATGTTTAACTGGGTCATCAAGATTGATCAGCCAATCGTTTAAGAAGAGAATGTACTACTTCAAAATGCCCATGCTGTGTCAGATGATATAATGTCACAGATACTAAATTTAGTCCTCTATCGCTCTCTATGTGTGGAGCTGACATCTCGTGAGTCTGTCCAGTTCAGGTTTTTCAACAGGAAGCGATGTAACAGTTGCCATGTGGTCGCTAGGGGAATTCTTGCTGCACCATTTTCTTCCTCCAAAAACAGGAACGCCGTTTCCCACGAGGCCACAGGGCTGGGAGAGGGCGTGTGAGGGAGTCCCTTCTGTAGAGGGTTGTGGGTGTTGTAGTCTAGCCCACATTGATTCCCAGCCCCACCTGCAGACAGATACGCTACGGTAAGTACACACCACCACCACCACCGCCATAACCAAAACAACAACACCATCCCCCACCTGCAGTTTGTCACCACGGTGATTAACGAAGGCTCCCATCAGCAGTGTAGCAGGGAGAGGAGACAGACTCTTCTCCAGTACTCCTCCAATTATACACCTACTGTTAACCATGCCTACACACACACACACACACACACACACACACACACACACACACACACACACACACACACACACACACACACACACACACACACACACACACACACACACACACACACACAGGCTGCAGTCAACATTTGTCATCAGGAATACATATTTGCCAGTGGAGGCTGCTGAGGGGAGGACAGCTTATAATACTGTCTGGAACAAAGCGAATGGAATGGCATCAAGTATTTGATACCTTTCTGCTCATTACAACGAGACCGTCCTCCCCACCAACCTCCTGTGATATTTACATAATAACCCCACCACCCCTCCACACCCCACCGTACCTCTGAACACCATGTTAGCCTCTGGTAGTTCCATCTGGTACCCGAAGGAGGCCGTCGTTTCCTGGGTCCTGGTACTGGCCTCAAACTCTACCCCACCTGGATCTATATACACGCACGCACGCACGCACGCACGCACACACACACACACACACACACCCAGTTGTTGGACGGTATTGAAAACATCCCCACCTAGTGGTAGTCTGGTTGTAATGGTCTGGTCTGGTGTAGTGGGGTCTGGTCTGGTATAATGGGGTCTGGTGTAGTCTGGTGTAGTGGGGTCTGGTCTGGTGTAGTGGGGTCTGGTCTGGTGTAGTGGGGTCTGGTCTGGTGTAGTGGGGTCTGGTCTGGTGTAGTGGGGTCTGGTGTAGTGGGGTCTGGTCTGGTGTAGTGGGGTCTGGTGTAGTGGGTCTGGTGTAGTGGGGTCTGGTGTAGTGGGGTCTGGTCTGGTGTAGTGGGGTCTGGTGTAGTGGGGTCTGGTGTAGTGGGGTCTGGTCTGGTGTAGTGGGGTCTGGTCTGGTGTAGTGGGGTCTGGTGTAGTGGGGTCTGGTGTAGTGGGGTCTGGTCTGGTGTAGTGGGGTCTGGTCTGGTGTAGTGGGGTCTGGTCTGGTGTAGTGGGGTCTGGTGTAGTGGGGTCTGGTCTGGTGTAGTGGGGTCTGGTCTGGTGTAGTGGGGTCTGGTCTGGTGTAGTGGGGTCTGGTGTAGGGGGTCTGGTCTGGTATAATGGGGTCTGGTCTGGTGTCTGGTGTAGTGGGGTCTGGTGTAGTGGGGTCTGGTGTAGTGGGGTCTGGTCTGGTGTAGTGGGGTCTGGTCTGGTGTAGTGGGGTCTGGTGTAGTGGGGTCTGGTCTGGTGTAGTGGGGTCTGGTCTGGTGTAGTGTGGTGTAGTGGGGTCTGGTCTGGTCTGGTATAATGGGGTCTGGTCTGGTGTAGTGGGGTCTGGTGTAGTGGGGTCTGGTCTGGTGTAGTGGGGTCTGGTGTAGTGGGGTCTGGTCTGGTGTAGTGGGGTCTGGTCTGGTGTAGTGTGGTAGTGGGGTCTGGTCTGGTCTGGTATAATGGGGTCTGGTCTGGTGTAGTGGGTCTGGTGTAGTGGGGTCTGGTCTGGTGTAGTGGGGTCTGGTCTGGTGTAGTGTGGTGTAGGGGGTCTGGTCTGGTGTAGTGGGGTCTGGTGTAGTGGGGTCTGGTCTGGTGTAGTGGGGTCTGGTCTGGTGTAGTGTCTGGTCTGGTGTAGTGGGGTCTGGTGTAGTGGGGTCTGGTCTGGTATAATGGGGTCTGGTCTGGTGTAGTGGGGTCTGGTGTAGTGGGGTCTGGTGGTGTGGGGTCTGGTGTAGTGGGGTCTGGTCTGGTGTAGTGGGGTCTGGTCTGGTGTAGTGGGGTCTGGTGTAGTGGGGTCTGGTCTGGTGTAGTGGGGTCTGGTCTGGTGTAGTGTGGTGTAGTGGGGTCTGGTCTGGTCTGGTATAATGGGGTCTGGTCTGGTGTAGTGGGGTCTGGTGTAGTGGGGTCTGGTCTGGTGTAGTGGGGTCTGGTGTAGTGGGGTCTGGTCTGGTGTAGTGGGGTCTGGTCTGGTGTAGTGTGGTGGTCTGGTGTAGTGGGGTCTGGTCTGGTGTAGTGGGGTCTGGTCTGGTGTAGTGTGGTGTAGTGGGGTCTGGTCTGGTCTGGTATAATGGGGTCTGGTCTGGTATAATGGGGTCTGGTCTGGTGTAGTGGGGTCTGGTCTGGTGTAGTGGGGTCTGGTATGGTGTAGTGGGGTCTGGTCTGGTGTAGTGGGGTCTGGTCTGGTGTAGTGTGGTGTAGTGGGGTCTGGTGTAGTGGGGTCTGGTCTGGTGTAGTGGGGTCTGGTCTGTTGTAGTGTGGTGTAGTGGGGTCTGGTCTGGTCTGGTATAATGGGGTCTGGTCTGGTGTAGTGGGGTCTGGTGTAGTGGGGTCTGGTCTGGTGTAGTGGGGTCTGGTGTAGTGGGGTCTGGTCTGGTGTAGTGGGGTCTGGTCTGGTATAATGGGGTCTGGTCTGGTGTAGTGTTGTTTGGTGTAGTGTGGTGGTGTGTGGTCTGGTGTAGTGTAGTGTTGTTTGGTGTAGTGTGGTGGTGTGGTCTGGTGGAGTGTAGTGTTGTCTGGTGTAGTGTGGTGGTGTGGTCTGGTAGTGTAGTGTTGTTTGGTGTAGTGTGGTGGTGTGTGGTCTGGTGGTGTAGTGTTGTCTGGTGGTGTGGTGTGTCTGGTGGAGTGTAGTGTTGTTTGGTGTAGTGTGGTGGTGTGTGGTCTGGTGGATGTGTGTTGTCTGGTGTAGTGTGGTGGTGTGTGGTCTGGTGGAGTGTAGTGTTGTTTGGTCTGGTGTAGTGGGTCTGGTGTAGTGGGGTGGTGTGTGGTCTGGTGGAGTCTGGTGGTGTAGTGTTGTCTGGTGTAGTGTGGTGGTGTGTGGTCTGGTGGAGTGTAGTGTTGTTTGGTCTGGTGGGGTCTGGTGTAGTGGGGTGGTGTGTGGTCTGGTGGAGTGTAGTGTTGTTTGGTGTAGTGTGGTGGTGTGTGGTCTGGTGGAGTGTAGTGTTGTTTGGTCTGGTGTAGTGGGGTCTGGTCTGGTGTAGTGGGGTCTGGTGTAGTGGGGTCTGGTGTAGTGGGTCTGGTCTGGTGTAGTGGGGTCTGGTCTGGTGTAGTGGGGTCTGGTCTGTGTTGGGGTCTGGTGTAGTGGGGTCTGGTGTAGTGGGGGTCTGGTATAATGGGGTCTGGTCTGGTGTAGTGGGGTCTGGTCTGGTGTAGTGGGGTCTGGTGTAGTGGGGTCTGGTGTAGTGGGGTCTGGTCTGGTGTAGTGGGGTCTGGTGTAGTGGGGTCTGGTGTAGTGGGGTCTGGTCTGGTGTAGTGGGGTCTGGTCTGGTGTAGTGGGGTCTGGTGTAGTGGGGTCTGGTCTGGTGTAGTGTGGTGTAGTGGGGTCTGGTCTGGTCTGGTATAATGGGGTCTGGTCTGGTGTAGTGGGGTCTGGTGTAGTGGGGTCTGGTCTGGTGTAGTGGGGTCTGGTGTAGTGGGGTCTGGTCTGGTGTAGTGGGGTCTGGTCTGGTGTAGTGTGGTGTAGTGGGGTCTGGTCTGGTCTGGTATAATGGGGTCTGGTCTGGTGTAGTCTGGTGGTGGGGTCTGGTCTGGTGTGTGGGGTCTGGTGTAGTGGGGGTCTGGTCTGGTGTAGTGGGGTCTGGTCTGGTGTAGTGGGGTCTGGTCTGGTGTAGTGGGGTCTGGTGTCTGGTCTGGTATAATGGGGTCTGGTCTGGTGTAGTGGGGTCTGGTGTAGTGGGGTCTGGTCTGGTGTAGTGGGGTCTGGTGTAGTGGGGTCTGGTCTGGTGTAGTGGGGTCTGGTGTAGTGGGGTCTGGTCTGGTGTAGTGGGGTCTGGTCTGGTGTAGTGTGGTGTAGTGGGGTCTGGTCTGGTATAATGGGGTCTGGTCTGGTGTAGTGGGGTCTGGTCTGGTGTAGTGGGGTCTGGTATGGTGTAGTGGGGTCTGGTCTGGTATAATGGGGTCTGGTCTGGTGTAGTGGGGTCTGGTCTGGGGTCTGGTGTCTGGTCTGGTGTAGTGGGGTCAGGTCTGGTGTAGTGGGGTCTGGGGGGGTCTGGTCTGGTGTAGTGGGGTCTGGTCTGGTGTAGTGTGGTGTAGTGGGGTCTGGTCTGGTCTGGTATAATGGGGTCTGGTCTGGTCTGGGGGTCTGGTGTAGTGGGGTCTGGTCTGGTGTAGTGGGGTCTGGTGTGGGGTCTGGTCTGGTGTAGTGGGGTCTGGTGTAGTGGGGTCTGGTCTGGTGTAGTGGGGTCTGGTCTGGTGTAGTGGGGTCTGGTCTGGTATAATGGGGTCTGGTCTGGTGTAGTGGGGTCTGGTCTGGTGGAGTGTAGTGTTGTTTGGTGTAGTGTGGTGGTGTGTGGTCTGGTGGAGTGTCTGGTCTGGTGTAGTGGGTGGTGTGGTCTGGTGGAGTGTAGTGTTGTCTGGTGTAGTGTGGTGGTGTGGGTCTGGTGGAGTGTAGTGTTGTTTGGTGTAGTGTGGTGGTGTGTGGTCTGGTGAGTGTAGTGTTGTTGGTGTAGTGTGGTGGTGTGGGTCTGGTGGAGTGTAGTGTTGTCTGGTGTAGTGTGGTGGTGTGTGGTCTGGTGGAGTGTAGTGTTGTTTGGTCTGGTGTAGTGGGTGTGTAGTGGGGTGGTGTGTGGTCTGGTGGAGTGTAGTGTTGTCTGGTGTCTGGTGGAGTGTAGTGTTGTTTGGTCTGGTGTAGTGGGGTGTTGTTTGGTCTGGTGGAGTGTGGTGTTGTTTGGTCTGGTGTCGTGGGGTCTGGTGTGGTCTGGTGGTAGTGTTGTTTGGTGTAGTGGGGTGTTGTGTGGTCTGGTGTAGTGGGGTGTTGTTGGTCTGTGTAGTGTTTGGTCTGGTGTAGTGGGGTGGTGTCTGGTGTAGTGGGGTCTGGTCTGGTGTGTAGTGTGTAGGGTCTGGTGTAGTGGGGTCTGGTCTGGTGTAGTGTGGTGTTGTTTGGTCTGGTGTAGTGGGGTGTTGTTTGGTCTGGTGTAGTGGGGTGTTGTTTGGTCTGGTGTAGTGTGGTGGGTCTGGTGTCTGGTCTGGTGTAGTGGGGTCTGGTCTGGTGTAGTGGGGTCTGGTGTGGTGTGGGGTGGTGTTTGGTCTGGTGTAGTGGGGTCTGGTGGAGTGTAGTGTTGTTTGGTGTAGTGGGTGGTCTGGTGTAGTGTTGGGTCTGGTCTGGTGTAGTGGGGTCTGGTCTGGTGTAGTGGGGTCTGGTGTAGTGGGGTCTGGTCTGGTGTAGTGGGGTCTGGTGTAGTGGGGTCTGGTGTGGGGTCTGGTGTAGTGGGTGTTGTTTGGTCTGGTGTAGTGGGGTCTGGTCTGGTGGAGTGTAGTGTTGTTTGGTGTAGTGGGGTCTGGTGGGTGTAGTGTTGTTTGGTCTGGTGTAGTGGGGTCTGGTCTGGTGTAGTGGGGTCTGGTCTGGTGTAGTGGGGTCTGGTCTGGTGTAGTGGGGTCTGGTCTGGTGTAGTGGGGTCTGGTAGTGGGGTCTGGTGGGGTCTGGTGTAGTGGGGTCTGGTCTGGTATAATGGGTCTGGTCTGGTGTAGTGGGGTCTGGTCTGGTGTAGTGGGGTCTGGTGTCTGGTGTAGTGGGGTCTGGTCTGGTGTAGTGGGGTCTGGTGTAGTGGGGTCTGGTGTAGTGGGGTCTGGTCTGGTGTAGTGGGGTCTGGTCTGGTGTAGTGGGGTCTGGTGTAGTGGGGTCTGGTCTGGTGTAGTGGGTGTAGTGGTCTGGTCTGGTCTGGTATAATGGGGTCTGGTCTGGTGTAGTGGGGTCTGGTGTAGTGGGGTCTGGTCTGGTGTAGTGGGGTCTGGTGTAGTGGGGTCTGGTCTGGTGTAGGGGGTCTGGTCTGGTGTAGTGTGGTGTAGTCTGGTCTGGTATAATGGGGTCTGGTCTGGTGTAGTGGGGTCTGGTCTGGTCTGGTGTAGTGGGGTCTGGTGTAGTCTGGTCTGGTGTAGTGGGGTCTGGTCTGGTGTAGTGGGGTCTGGTCTGGTGTAGTGGGGTCTGGTGTAGTGGGGTCTGGTCTGGTATAATGGGGTCTGGTCTGGTGTAGTGGGGTCTGGTGTAGTGGGGTCTGGTCTGGTGTAGTGGGTCTGGTCTGGTCTGGTGTAGTGGGGTCTGGTCTGGTGTAGTGTGGTGTAGTGGGTCTGGTCTGGTATAATGGGGTCTGGTCTGGTGTAGTGGGGTCTGGTCTGGTGTAGTGGGGTCTGGTCTGGTGTAGTGGGGTCTGGTCTGGTATAATGGGGTCTGGTCTGGTGTAGTGGGGTCTGGTGTAGTGGGGTCTGGTGTAGTGGTCTGGTGTAGTCAGGTCTGGTGTAGTGGGGTCTGGTGTAGTGGGGTCTGGTCTGGTGTAGTGGGTCTGGTCTGTTGTGTGGTGTAGTGGGGTCTGGTCTGGTCTGGTATAATGGGGTCTGGTCTGGTGTAGTGGGGTCTGGTGTAGTGGGGTCTGGTCTGGTGTAGTGGGGTCTGGTGTAGTGGGGTCTGGTCTGGTGTAGTGGGGTCTGGTGTAGTGGGGTCTGGTCTGGTGTAGTGGGGTCTGGTCTGGTGTGTGGGGTCTGGTCTGGTATAATGGGGTCTGGTCTGGTGTAGTGGGGTCTGGTCTGGTGGAGTGTAGTGTTGTTTGGTGTAGTGTGGTGGTGTGTGGTCTGGTGGAGTGTAGTGTTGTCTGGTGTAGTGTGGTGGTGTGTGGTCTGGTGGAGTGTAGTGTTGTCTGGTGTAGTGTGGTGGTGTGTGGTCTGGTGTAGTGTAGTGTTGTTTGGTGTAGTGTGGTGGTGTGTGGTCTGGTGGAGTGTAGTGTTGTCTGGTGTAGTGTGGTGGTGTGTGGTCTGGTGGAGTGTAGTGTTGTTTGGTGTAGTGTGGTGGTGTGTGGTCTGGTGAGTGTAGTGTTGTTTGGTGTAGTGTGGTGGTGTGTGGTCTGGTGGAGTGTAGTGTTGTCTGGTGTAGTGTGGTGGTGTGTGGTCTGGTGGAGTGTAGTGTTGTTTGGTCTGGTGTAGTGGGGTCTGGTGTAGTGGGGTGGTGTGTGGTCTGGTGGAGTGTAGTGTTGTTTGGTGTAGTGTGGTGGTGTGTGGTCTGGTGGAGTGTAGTGTTGTTTGGTCTGGTGTAGTGGGGTGTTGTTTGGTCTGGTGGAGTGTGGTGTTGTTTGGTCTGGTGTCGTGGGGTCTGGTGTAGTGTGGTCTGGTGGAGTGTAGTGTTGTTTGGTGTAGTGGGGTGTTGTGTGGTCTGGTGTAGTGTGGTGTTGTTTGGTCTGGTGTAGTGTGGTGTTGTTTGGTCTGGTGTAGTGGGGTCTGGTGTAGTGTGGTCTGGTGGAGTGTAGTGTTGTTTGGTGTAGTGTGGTGGTGTGTGGTCTGGTGGAGTGTAGTGTTGTTTGGTGTAGTGGGGTGGTGTTTGGTCTGGTGGAGTGTAGTGTTGTCTGGTGTAGTGGGGTCTGGTGTAGTGTAGTGTTGTCTGGTGTAGTGGGGTCTGGTGTAGTGGTGTTGTCTGGTGTAGTGGGGTGTTGTTTGGTCTGGTGTAGTGTGGTGTTGTTTGGTCTGGTGTAGTGGGGTGTTGTTTGGTCTGGTGTAGTGTGGTGGGGTCTGGTGTAGTGGGGTCTGGTCTGGTGTAGTGGGGTCTGGTGTAGTGGGGTGTTGTTTGGTCTGGTGTAGTGGGGTGGTGTTTGGTCTGGTGTAGTGGGGTGGTGTTTGGTCTGGTGTAGTGTGGTGTTGTTTGGTCTGGTGGAGTGTAGTGTTGTTTGGTGTAGTGGGGTGGTGTTTGGTCTGGTGGAGTGTAGTGTTGTCTGGTGTAGTGGGGTCTGGTCTGGTGTAGTGGGGTCTGGTCTGGTGTAGTGGGGTCTGGTGTAGTGGGGTCTGGTCTGGTGTAGTGGGGTCTGGTGTAGTGGGGTCTGGTGTAGTGGGGTCTGGTGTAGTGTAGTGTTGTTTGGTCTGGTGTAGTGGGGTGTTGTTTGGTCTGGTGTAGTGGGGTGTTGTTTGGTCTGGTGTAGTGGGGTGTTGTTTGGTCTGGTGTAGTGGGGTGTTGTTTGGTCTGGTGTAGTGGGGTGTTGTTTGGTCTGGTGTAGTGGGGTGTTGTTTGGTCTGGTGTAGTGGGGTGTTGTTTGGTCTGGTGTAGTGGGGTCTGGTTTGGTGTGTTGAGTGTTTCTAGTGTGTGTGTGTGTATTGTGTTTGTCAATGTGTACCTGTTTGTTAGCTCTATGGTAGTAGCTGGCGTGAGCTCCTCCTTTCCCAGCATTCAGTGTCGCCACCCAATTAGGACCTACGTAGAATCACAAAGAATCTACTAGATCAGACCGTCTGATGTAGAATAACACAGCATCTACTAGATCAGACCGTCTGACGTAGAATAACACAGCATCTACTAGATCAGACGGTCTGACGTAGAATAACACAGCATAAACTAGATCATACCGTCTGACGTAGAATAACACAGCATAAACTAGATCATACCGTCTGACGTAGAATAACACAGCATAAACTAGATCATACCGTCTGATGTAGAATAACACAGCATCTACTAGATCAGACCGTCTGACGTAGAATAACACAGCATCTACTAGATCAGACGGTCTGACGTAGAATAACACAGCATAAACTAGATCATACCGTCTGACGTAGAATAACACAGCATAAACTAGATCATACCGTCTGACGTAGAATAACACAGCATAAACTAGATCATACCGTCTGATGTAGAATAACACAGCATCTACTAGATCAGACCGTCTGACGTAGAATAACACAGCATCTACTAGATCAGACGGTCTGACGTAGAATAACACAGCATAAACTAGATCATACCGTCTGACGTAGAATAACACAGCATAAACTAGATCATACCGTCTGACGTAGAATAACACAGCATCTACTAGATCAGACCGTCTGACGTAGAATAACACAGCATCTACTAGATCAGACGGTCTGACGTAGAATAACACAGCATAAACTAGATCATACCGTCTGACGTAGAATAACACAGCATAAACTAGATCATACCGTCTGACGTAGAATAACACAGCATCTACTAGATCAGACCGTCTGATGTAGAATAACACAGCATCTACTAGATCATACTGTCTGACGTAGAATCCCAGAGAATATATTAGATTAGACATTCTGACGTAGAATCACAGAGAATATACTGTGTGTATATATAATGTGTGTATATATAATGTGTGTATATACAGTACCAGTCAAAAGTTCGGACACACCTACTTTATTTTGTACTATTTTCTACATTGTAGAATAATAGTGAAGACATCAAACTATGAAATAACACATATGGAATCATGTTGCAACCAAAAAGTGTTAAACAAATCAAAATATATTTTATATTTCAGATTCTTCAAAATAGCCACCATTTGCCTTGACGACAGCCTTGCACACTCTTGGCATTCCCTCACCAGCTTCACCTGGAATACTTTTCCAACAGTTTGAAGGAGTTCCCACATATGCTGAGCACTAGTTGGCTGCTTTTCCCTCACTCTGCGGTCCAACTCATCCCAAACCATCTCAATTGGGTTGAGGATGGGTGATTGTGGAGGCCATGTCATCTGATGCAGCACTCCATCACTCTCCTTCTTGGTCAAATAGCCCTTACACAGCCTGGAGGTGTGTTGGGTCATTGTCCTGTTGAAAAACAAATGATAGTCCCACTAAGCGCAAACCAGATGGGATGGGGTATCACTGCAGAATGCTGTGGTAACCATACTGCTTAAGTGTGCCTTGAATTCTAAATAAATCACTAACAGTGTCACCAGCAAAGCACCCCCAGACCATCAAACCTCCTCTTCCATGCTTCACGGTGGGAACCACACATGCGGAGATCATATGTTCACCTACTCTCGTCTCACAAAGACATAGTGGTTGGAACCAAACATCTCAAACTTGGACTCATCAGACCAAAGGACAGATTTCCACCAGTCTAATATTTATTATTTTATTAGGATCCCCATTAGCTAACACCGTAACGCTAGCTGATCTTCCTGGGGTCCAACACCAATTAACAAGACATTACAAACAACCACAATCAAGAATTCACAAACATTCAACAAGTAGACAATACTGATACTGATTAAAATACCTGACAGGAAACATTTAACATTCAGTTGATACTTTCTATTTCCTGTCCAGTCATATGGTCTATCACATTAGATGTTCTGTCTACTTCCTGTCCAGTCATATGGTCTATCACATTAGATGTTCTGTCTACTTCCTGTCCAGTCATATGGTCTATCACATTAGATGTTCTGTCTACTTCCTGTACAGTCATATGGTCTATCACATTAGATGTTCTGTCTATTTCCTGTCCAGTCATATGCTCTATCACATTAATGTTCATTCTATTTCCTGTCCAGTCATATGGTCTATCACATCAGATGTTCTGTCTATTTCCTGTCCAGTCATATGGTCTATTGCATTAGATGTTCTGTCTATTTCCTGTCTAGTCATATGGTCTATCACATTAAATGTTCTGTCTATTTCCTGTCCAGTCACATGGTCTATCTCATTAGATGTTCTTTCTATTTCCTGTCCAGTCACATGGTCTATCACATTAGATGTTCTGTCTATTTCCTGTCCAGTCATATGGTCTATCACATTAGATGTTCTGTCTATTTCCTTTCTTTAATTTTTTTCTTGAAGGTGGATTTACTTTTTGCCTGAGAGATATGGATTGGTAAAGAGGTCCATTCAGCTGAGAGATATGGATTGGTAAAGAGATCCATTCAGCTATGGCTCTGTATAAAACTGTAGATTCAAGGTGATTTGTCCTTGGCTTGGGTTGTCTTCAGCTGCCATGAATTTGCCTGTCTGGTTTGGTGGTTATGCGGTGTTGCTAGTATGTACTAACTGACCTGAAAAAATACTGTGTGTTTTTTATTTGAAATATAACATTCCTAAAGAAAATCAGAAGACTGGATAGACATTTGTTTTTAACGTGAAGCCATGAGAGATTCTGATGCATTTGGATAATATTCATATGGTTAGAACAATGGAGAGTTAATCTGGTAGCCCTGTTTAGAACAATGAAGAGTTAATCTGGTAGCCCTGTTTAGAACAATGAAGAGTTAATCTGGTAGCCCTGTTTAGAACAATGGAGAGTTAATCTGGTAGCCCTGTTTAGAACAATGAAGAGTTAATCTGGTAGCCCTGTTTAGAACAATGGAGAGTTAATCTGGTAGCCCTGTTTAGAACAATGAAGAGCTAATCTGGTAGCCCTGTTTAGAACAATGAAGAGTTAATCTGGTAGCCCTGTTTAGAACAATGAAGAGCTAATCTGGTAGCCCTGTTTAGAACAATGAAGAGCTAATCTGGTAGCCCTGTTTAGAACAATGAAGAGTTAATAATGCTCTAAGTGTGGTAGGACCAGGGATTGACCATATAACCAGACAGTACTCTAAGTGTGACAGGACCAGGGATTGACCATATAACCAGACAGTACTCTAAGTGTTATAGGACCAGGGATTGACCATATAACCAGACAGTACTCTAAGTGTTATAGGACCAGGGATTGACCATATAACTGGACAGTACTCTAAGTGTTATAGGACCAGGGATTGACCATATAACTGGACAGCACTCTAAGTGTTATAGGACCAGGGATTGACCATATAACCAGACAGTACTCTAAGTGTTATAGGACCAGGGATTGACCATATAACCAGACAGTACTCTAAGTGTGATAGGACCAGGGATTGACCATATAACCAGACAGTATTCTAAGTGTTATAGGACCAGGGATTGACCATATAACTGGACAGTACTCTAAGTGTGATAGGACCAGGGATTGACCATATAACTGGACAGTACTCTAAGTGTTATAGGACCAGGGATTGACCATATAACCAGACAGTACTCTAAGTGTTATAGGACCAGGGATTGACCATATAACTGGACAGTACTCTAAGTGTTATAGGACCAGGGATTGACCATATAACCAGACAGTACTCTAAGTGTTATAGGACCAGGGATTGACCATATAACCAGACAGTACTCTAAGTGTGATAGGACCAGGGATTGACCATATAACCAGACAGTATTCTAAGTGTTATAGGACCAGGGATTGATCATATAACTGGACAGTACTCTAAGTGTGATAGGACCAGGGACAGTACTCTAAGTGTGATAGGACCAGGGATTGAATGCAGATGTTCTATCCTTAGGTAGTGGAATAACCTTTGACTCTATCCAGGCTTCTGGGCACACCCCGTACATCAAGTACTTATTAAACATATGAGAGATTGGGGCTGATATTTGGTTAGCTGTCACTCTAAGCAATTTGGTGTCTAGATGATCTGTACCAGGCGCCTTGTCATCTGAAAGAGACAACAGCGTCCTTTCTACCTCTTCCCTTTCTACTTGATGAAATTCAAACAATCTTTTAAGGGGATAATGACATTGAGACATCAGTTGGAATCATAGCATTCCTCAACTTGTCCACTTTGCCTGTAAAATATTAATTAAAGTAGTTTGCGATGTCGTGTGGTTTTGTAATTAATATACCCTCTGATTCAACAAAAGAGGTGGACATGCTTGAATTCCTAACCATAATAGTGTTCAACGTTCTCCACAGCTTTTCCCATCATCCTTCACTTCATCAATGTTGTATTGATAGAATCCCTTCTTCTTTCCTTTGTTTAGTTTGGTCACAAGATGTATTAATTTACAATAACTTTGCTTACCAAAAAGAGTGCCAGATTTATCTGCTACTTTTTATGGCATCATGACATTTCTCAGCTCCTCATCAATCCACGGGGCACCGTTTGACCTCACAGTGCATTTTCTTAAAGGGGCTTATCAGCTATACTCATAAATCACTTCTTAAAGGGGCTTATCAGCTGTACTCATAAATCACTTCTTAAAGGGGCGTGTTTATCAGCTATACTCATAAATCACTTCTTAAAGGGGCTTATCAGCTGTACTCATAAATCACTTCTTAAAGGGGCTTATCAGCTATACTCATAAATAAATTCAGAAACAAACTTAGTGCCATTTCAGGATCATCCTTACTGCACACTTCTAACCATTGCACATTCTTATTCTCATCCACAAACGAGTCCTGATTGAACCCTCTGTAGGACCTGTGGTAGATTACCTTAGGGCCTCTGGTATTGTAGTGTTCCTAGTGAGCGAGTCCTGATTGAACCCTGTATAGGACCTGTGGTAGATTACCTTAGGGCCTCTGGTATTGTAGTGTTCCTAGTGAACGAGTCCTGATTGAACCCTCTATAGGACCTGTGGTAGATTACCTTAGGGCCTCTGGTATTGTAGTGTTCCTAGTGAACGAGTCCTGATTGAACCCTCTGTAGGACCTGTGGTAGATTACCTTAGGGCCTCTGGTATTGTAGTGTTCCTAGTGAGCGAGTCCTGATTGAACCCTCTGTAGGACCTGTGGTAGATTACCTTAGGGCCTCTGGTATTGTAGTGTTCCTAGTGAGTGAGTCCTGATTGAACCCTCTATAGGACCTGTGGTAGATTACCTTAGGGCCTCTGGTATTTTAGTGTTCCTAGTGAACGAGTCCTGATTGAACCCTCTGTAGGACCTGTGGTAGATTACCTTAGGTCCTCTGGTATTGTAGTGTTCCTAGTGAGCGAGTCCTAATTGAACCCTCTGTAGGACCTGTGGTAGATTACCACTGGCTCCATGTCATCTACAAGACCCTGCTAGGTAAAGTCCCCCTCATCTACAAGACCCTGCTAGGTAAAGTCCCCCTTATCTCAGCTCGCTGGTCACCATAGCATCTCCCACCTGTAGCACATGCTCCAGCAGGTATATCTCTCTGGTCACCCCCCAAAACCAATTCTTTCTTTGGCCGCCTCTCCTTCCAGTTCTCTGCTGCCAATGACTGGAACGAACTACAAAAATATCTGAAACTGGAAACACTTATCTCCCTCACTAGCTTTAAGCACCAACTGTCAGAGCAGCTCACAGATTACTGCTCCTGTACATAGCCCACCTATAATTTAGCCCAAACAACTACCTCTTTCCCTACTGTATTTAATTAATTAATTTATTTTGCTCCTTTGCACCCCATTATTTTTAGGCTGTCTAGCTTCATAGCTAGCAGCTAGGCTAGTTGCTTTGCCAATGTATTTCCACCTTGTTTGAGCACGGATCCCTGGACATATATTAGCGTTCCAGCGTTAACGCTAACTGCGTCCCAGGAACCAGATATGAAAAGGAAAACTATTGTAAACTTTTATTAGCTAACTAGGTAGTTTGTTAAAGTAAAACAAACCAAGTCTCTAGTCTTGTACTGTGTGTGTTGATGACGTGCTGACTCTCTCTGACTCAGTGTACTTCTAATGTCCATTGCTCATGTTTCTTGGCCCAAGCAAGTCTCTTCTTCTTATTGGTGTCTTTTAGTAGTGTTTTCTTTGCAGCATTTCACAATGAAGGCCTGATTCTCCTTTGAACAGTTGATGTGTCTGTTACTGGAACTGTTACTGTCTGTTACTCTGAAGCATTTGTTTGGGCTGCAGTCTGAGGCTGGTACCTCTAATGAACTTATCCTCTGCAGCAGAGGAAACTCTGGGTCTTCCATTCCTGTAACTCTGGGTCTTCCATTCCTGTAACTCTGGGTCTTCCATTCCTGTAACTCTGGGTCTTCCATTCCTGTAACTCTGGGTCTTCCATTCCTGTAACTCTGGGTCTTCCATTCCTGTAACTCTGGGTCTTCCTTTCCTGTAACTCTGGGTCTTCCATTCCTGTAACTCTGGGTCTTCCTTTCCTGTAACTCTGGGTCTTCCATTCCTGTAACTCTGGGTCTTCCATTCCTGTAACTCTGGGTCTTCCATTCCTGTAACTCTGGGTCTTCCATTCCTGTAACTCTGGGTCTTCCATTCCTGTAACTCTGGGTCTTCCATTCCTGTAACTCTGGGTCTTCCATTCCTGTAACTCTGGGTCTTCCATTCCTGTAACTCTGGGTCTTCCATTCCTGTAACTCTGGGTCTTCCATTCCTGTAACTCTGGGTCTTCCGTTCCTGTAACTCTGGGTCTTCCATTCCCTGAATCTCTGGGTCTTCCATTCCTGTAACTCTGGGTCTTCCATTCCTGTAACTCTGGGTCTTCCATTCCTGTAACTCTGGGTCTTCGATTCCTGTATCTCTGGGTCTTCCATTCCTGTAACTCTGGGTCTTCCATTCCTGTAACTCTGGGTCTTCCATTTGAAGTTTGAGGTGTTCGGATCACATTCGTGAGATGCAGAGAAAATGAAAAGATGCTGGAGGAGTGCTTAACGCCATCTGTCAAGCATGGTGGAGGCAATGTGATGGTCTGGGGCTGCTTTGGTGGTGGTAAAGTGGGAGATTTGTACGGGGTAAAAGGAAGGCTACCACTCCATTTTGCAACGCCATGCCATACCCTGTGGACGGCGCGTAATTGGAGCCAATTTCCTCCTACAACAGGACAATGACCCAAAGCACAGCTCCAAACTATGCAAGAACTATTTAGGGAAGAAGCAGTCAGCTGGTATTCTGTCTATAATGGAGTGGCCAGTACAGTCACCGGATCTCAACCCTATTGAACTGTTATGGGAGCAGCTTGACCGTATGGTACGTAAGAAGTGCCCATCAAGCCAATCCAACTGGTGGGAGGTTCTTCAGGAAGCATGGGGGTGAAATCTCTTCAGATCACCTCATCAAACTGACAACTAGAACGCCAAAGGTCTGCAAGGCTGTTATTGCTGCAAATGGAGGATTCTTTGACGAAAGCAAAGTTTGAAGGACAATTATTTCAATTAAAAATCATTATTTATAGCCTTGCGTCTTGACTATTTCCTATTAATTTTGCAACTATTTTCATGCATGTTTTCATGGAAAACATGGACATTTGACCTTTTAACCTTTTAACGGCAGTGTATAATAAAGCACGAGGGAGTGTGGTATATGTCCAATATACCACGGCTAAGGGCTGTTCTTATGCACGACGCATCGCGGGGTGCCTGGATACAGCCCTTAGCTGTGGTTTATTGGCAATATACAACAAATCCCGAGGTGCCTTATTGCTATTATAAACTGGTTACCAACGTCATAAATGTTTTTGTCATACCCGTGGTATGCGGTCTGATACACCACGGCTTTCAGCCAATCAGCAGTCAGGGCTCGAACCACCCAGTTTATAACGTGCCTATATATATATATTATATAATGTGTGTCTATATATATATATATTATATAATGTGTATATATATATAATACCTGAGTACTGTCCAGCCAGGGTGAGAATGCCTCCCTCTTCATGTCTTCCTCTGTGGTAGACCAGCTCTCCTCCCAACACCAACCCTGAACACACACTCTGGAGGAAGTGGGCAACCAGGATCACTACACACACAGACACACACACACATTATCATATATATTATGAGACACACATTATCATATATATTATAATGAGACACACACATTATCATAGAAATACACTCAGCTACCTGACTCCCGTAGGACATCAGGGTTCGCCATGGTAACAGCTGCTGTGAAGTCACTTCCTCTGTACTCCGTCTCAAACTGCCACGTCATGAACTGAGCCTGCTGGGTCTACACACACACACACACACACACACAAAACACACACACACACACACACACGCTATGTAAAGTATTCCTGAGATTTTGTTAATTTGTTTTACATGTCACTGAGACGTCTTAGAGACTGGAGGACCTGGGTCTGACTGGCTGTGTAACCACGGGCAACTGTTCTTGGAGTTCTAGGAGTACGCATTGAAACAAGCCAGTCTAGCACTGGGGTTTATTCATTTTTTCAATTTATTTGATTTGATTTAACGTTTAACTAAGCACATTTTTTATTTACAATGATGGCCTACTGGTAGATCTGAACCACCCACCTGAAACACAGCCTTGGCCCTGATTCGTTCGCTAAGATGCAGCAGCGAATGAGCATTCAGACTGCCGGAGGAGTCCATCTCACCGATCAGCACGGGGGAGTCCTGAAAATGGAAAGTTTGTGGTAATACTAACATTTGTTTCTTTGTTTTTCTAAGCTGTTTTGTACTGTAGGGACGTTGCTTTGCTGTGTCTAGTCTGTGTGTAATCCATCAGGTACCATCACTTTAGCGTGTTATCCTCAGGACTCACCTGTTTCCCCAATAAATAAACCAATCAATCCCCACATCTTAATGAACTAGAGCAAAATAGAATAGCCTGCACATTGAATAGCCTGCACATTGAATATGCTATATTAGTTAGGTGTGAATATGCCCTCAGATTAAAGCTGACTGAGTGTTCATCTGTATTCTTTGTAGCTCTTTACATACCACCACAGACAGAGGCTGGCACTAAGACAGCATTGAATGAGCTGTATTCCTCCATAAGAAAACACTCACCCAGAGGTGGCGCTCCTAGTGGCCAGGGACTTTAATGCAGGGAAACTTAAATCCATTTTACCTCATTTCTATCAGCATGTTAAATGTGCAACCAGAGAAAAAAAAAAAAAAACCTCTGGACCACCTTTACTCCACACACAGAGACGCATACAAAGCTCTCCCTCAACCTCCATTTAGCAAATCTGACCATAATTCTATCCTCTTGATTCCTGCTTACAAGCGAAAATTAAAGCAGGAAGCACCAGTAACTAGATCAATAAAAAAATAAGATGAAGCTGATGCTAAGCTACAGAATGGAATATGTTCCGAGCTTCCTCCGGTGGGTACATCACATCAGTCATTGGCTTCATCAATAAATGTATCGATGACGTCGTCCCCACAGTGACTGTACGTACATACCCCAACCAGAAGCCATGGATTACAGGTAGCATCCGCACTGAGCTAAAGGCTAGGCTTGATTACCAACAACGACGAGACGGCCTACAGGGAGGAGGTGAAGGCCCTCGGAGTGTGGTGTCAGGAAAATCACCTCACACTCTGTCAACAAAACAAAGGAGATAATCGTGGACTTCAGGAAACAGCAGAGGGAGCACCCCCCTATCCACATCGATGGGATCGTAGTGGAGAAGGTGGAAAGTTTTAAGTTCCTCTGCGTACACATCACGGACAAACTGAAATGGTCCACCCACACAGACAGCGTGGGGAAGAAGGCACAGCAGCGCCTCTTCAACCTCCGGAGGCTGAAGAAATTTGGCTTGTCACCAAAAACACTCACAATCTTTTACAGATGCGCAATCGAGAGCAACCTGTCGGACTGTATCACCGCCTGGTATGGCAACTGCTCCACCCACAATCGTAATGCTCTCCAGAGGGTAGTGAGGTCTGCACAACGCATCACCGGGGGGGCAAACTACCTGCCCTCCAGGACACCTACAGCACCCGATGTCACAGGAAGGCCATAAAGATCATCAAGGACAACAACCACCCGAGCCACTGCCTGTTCACCCCGCTATCATCCAGAAGGCGAGGTCAGTACAGGTGCATCAAAGCGGGAACCGAGAGACTAAAAAACAGCTTCTATCTCAAGGCCAATAGACTGTTAAACAGCCATCACTAACATTGAGTGGCTGCTGCCAACATACTGACTCATCGTTAGGTTAGATTACTTGTTAGATATTACTGCATGGTCGGAACTAGAAGCACAAGCGTTTCGCTACACTCACATTAACATCTGCTAACCATGTGTTTGTGACAAATAAAATTTGATCTGAAATAACACTGAAACATGCATGAGAGCACCAGCTGTTCCGGAAGTCTGTGTGATCACGCTCTCTGCAGCTGATGTGAGTAAGACCTTTAAACAGGTCAACATTCACAAGGCCATAGGGCCAGACGGATTACCAGGACGTGTACTGCGAGCATGCGCTGACCAACTGGCAATTGTCTTCACTGACATTTTCAACCTCTCCCTGACCGAGTATGTAATACCAACATGTCTTAAGCATACCACCATAGTGCCTGTGCCCAAGAATACTAAGGTACCCTGCCTAAATGACTACCGACCCGCAGCACTCACGTCTGTAGCCATGAAGTGCTTTGAAAGGCTGGTCATGGCTCACATCAACTCCATTATCCCAGAAACCCTACACCGACTCTAATTTGCATACCACCCCAACAGATCCACAGATGATGCCATCTCTATTGCACTCCACACTGCCCTTTCCCACCTCGACAAAAGGAACACCTATGTGAGAATGCTGTTCATTGACTACAGCTCAGCGTTCAACACCATAGTGCCCTCAAAGCTCATCAATATGCTAAGGACCCTGGAACTAAACACCTCCCTCTGCAACTGGATCCTGGACTTCCTGACGGGCCGCCCCCAGGTGGTAAGGGTAGGTAACAACACATCCTCCACGCTGATTGTTATAAGGAGTGGACCAAGATGCAGCGTGTTTCCATCCTCTTTATTTTAGGAAGAGAAACTCAAAGACAAAAACAATAAAGCGTAAAACGAAACGTGAAGCTCAAAAGTAGGCAAGACAAGATCCCACAAAACACAAAGGGGAAATGGCTGCCAAAATATGATCCCCAACGATAAACAGCTGCCTCTGATTGGGACCCATACCAGACCAACATAGACATATAAATCACCTAGATGACCCACCCTAGTCACACCCCGACCTAACCAACATAGAGAATAAAAAGCTCTCTATGGTCAGGGCGTGACAGTCCCCTCCTGTACTCCCTGTTCACTCATGACTGCACGGCCAGGCACGACTCCAACACCATCATTAAGTTTGCTGACGACAGTGGTAGGCCGGATCCCCGACAACGACGAGACAGCCGATAGGGAGGAGGTCAGAGACCTGGCCATGTGGTGCCAGGACAACAACCTCTCCCTCAACATGACCAAGACAAAGAAGATGATTGTGGACTACAGGAAAAAGAGGGCCGAGCACGCCCCCATTCTCATCGACAGAGCTGCAGTGGAGCAGGTTGAGAGCTTCAAGTTCCTTGGTGTCCACATCACCAACAAACTAACATGCTCCAAGCACAGCAAGACAGTCATTAAGAGGGCACGACAAAAACTAATCCCCCTCAGGAGACTGAAAAGATTTGGCATGGGTCCTCAGATCCTCAAAAGGTTCTACAGCTGCACCATTGAGGGCATCCTGACTGGTTACATCATTGCCTGGTATGGCAACTGCTCTGCCTCCGACCACAAGGCACTACAGAGGGTAGTGCGTACGGCTCAGTACATCACTGGGACCAAGCTTCCTGCCATCCAGGACCTCTATACCAGGCGGTGTCAGAGGAATGCCCTAAAAATTGTCATAGACTCCAGCCACCCTAGTCATAGGCTGTTTTCTCTACTACCACACGGCAAGCAGTACCGGAGCGCCTAGGTCAAAGAGGCTTCTAAACAGCTTCTACCCCCAAGCCATAAGACTCCTTAACACCTAATCAAATGCCTACCCAGACTATTTGCATTGCCCCTCCCCCCCTATTTTACACTGCTGCTATTCTCTGTTGTTATCTATGAATAGTCACTTTAATAACTATACCTAAATGTACACACTACCTCAACTAACCGGTGCCCCCACACATGGACTCTGTACCGGTACCCCCTGTAACTAGTCTCGCTATTGTTATTTTAATGATGCTCTTTAATTTCTTGTTACTTTGATTTCTTATTCTATTTTTTTTTAAACTGCATTGTTGGTTAGGGGCTCGTAAGTAAGCATTTCACTGTAAAGTTGTATTCAGCGCATTTGAATAATAACATTTGATTTGATCATTTCAAATCCAAAGTGATGCAGTACAGACCCAAAACAACAACAACATTGTTGTAGACAGGTAGGTAGACAGGTAGACAGGTAGGTAGACAGGTAGGTAGACAGGTAGACAGGTAGGTAGACACGTAGGTAGACAGGTAGACAAGTAGGTAGACAGGTAGGTAGACAGGTAGACAGGTAGGTGGACAGGTAGGTAGACAGGTAGGTAGACAGGTAGACAGGTAGGTAGACAGGTAGGTAGACAGGTAGACAGGTAGGTAGACAGGTAGGTAGACAGGTAGGTAGACAGGTAGGTAGACAGGTAGACAGGTAGGTAGACAGGTAGGTAGACAGGTAGACAGGTAGGTGGACAGGTAGGTAGACAGGTAGGTAGACAGGTAGGTAGACAGGTAGACAGGTAGGTAGGTAGACAGGTAGGTAGACAGGTAGGTAGACAGGTAGGTAGACAGGTTGACAGGTAGACAGGTAGACAGGTAGACAGGTAGGTGGACAGGTAGGTGGACAGGTAGGTGGACAGGTAGGTAGACAGGTAGGTGGACAGGTAGGTGGACAGGTAGGTAGACAGGTAGGTAGACAGGTAGACAGACAGGTAGGTAGACAGGTAGACAGACAGGTAGGTAGACAGGTAGACAGACAGGTAGGTAGACAGGTAGGTAGACAGGTTGGTAGACAGGTAGGTAGACAGGTAGGTAGACAGGTAGGTAGACAGGTAGGTGGACAGGTAGGTGGACAGGTAGGTAGACAGGTAGGTAGACAGGTAGACAGACAGGTAGGTAGACAGGTAGACAGACAGGTAGGTAGACAGGTAGACAGACAGGTAGGTAGACAGGTAGACAGACAGGTAGGTAGACAAGTAGGTAGACAAGTAGGTAGACAGGTTGGTAGACAGGTAGGTAGACAGGTAGGTAGACAGGTAGGTAGACAGGTTGGTAGACAGGTTGGTAGACAGGTTGGACAGGTAGGTAGACAGGTTGGTAGACAGGTAGGTAGACAGGTAGGTAGACAGGTAGGTAGACAGGTAGACAGGTAGGTAGACAGGTAGGTAGACAGGTAGGTAGACAGGTAGGTAGACAGGTTGGTAGAGAGGTTGGTAGACAGGTAGGTAGACAGGTAGGTAGACAGGTAGGTAGACAGGTAGACAGGTAGGTAGACAAGTAGGTAGACAGGTAGGTAGACAGGTAGGTAGACAGGTTGGTAGACAGGTTGGTAGACAGGTAGGTAGACAGGTTGGTAGACAGGTAGGTAGACAGGTTGGTAGACAGGTTGGTAGACAGGTAGGTAGACAGGTAGGTAGACAGGTAGACAGGTTGGTAGACAGGTTGGTAGACAGGTAGGTAGACAGGTAGGTAGACAGGTTGGTAGACAGGTAGGTAGACAGGTAGGTAGACAGGTAGGTAGACAAGTAGGTAGACAGGTAGGTAGACAGGTAGGTAGACAGGTAGGTAGACAGGTAGGTAGACAGGTAGGTAGACAGGTAGGTAGACAGGTAGACAGGTAGGTAGACAAGTAGGTAGACAGGTAGGTAGACAGGTAGGTAGACAGGTAGGTGGACGGGTAGACAAGTAGGTAGACAGGTAGGTAGACAGGTAGGTAGACAGGTAGGTAGACAGGTTGGTAGACAGGTAGGTAGACAGGTAGGTAGACAGGTAGGTAGACAAGTAGGTAGACAGGTAGGTAGACAAGTAGGTAGACAGGTAGGTAGACAGGTTGGTAGACAGGTAGGTAGACAAGTAGGTAGACAGGTAGGTAGACAAGTAGGTAGACAGGTAGGTAGACAGGTAGGTAGACAAGTAGGTAGACAGGTTGGTAGACAGGTAGGTAGACAAGTAGGTAGACAGGTAGGTAGACAGGTAGGTAGACAGGTAGGTAGACAGGTTGGTAGACAGGTAGGTAGACAAGTAGGTAGACAGGGTAGACAGGTAGGTAGACAGGTAGGTAGACAGGTAGGTAGACAGGTTGGTAGACAGGTAGGTAGACAGGTTGGTAGACAGGTTGGTAGACAGGTAGGTAGACAGGTTGGTAGACAGGTAGGTAGACAGGTAGGTAGACAGGTAGGTAGACAGGTAGGTAGACAGGTTGGTAGACAGGTAGGTAGACAAGTAGGTAGACAGGTAGTTAGACAAGTAGGTAGACAGGTAGGTAGACAGTTTGGTAGACAGGTAGGTAGACAGGTAGGTAGACAAGTAGGTAGACAGGTAGGTAGACAGGTAGGCAAGTAGGTAGACAGGTTGGTAGACAGGTAGACAAGTAGGTAGACAGGTAGGTAGACAGGTTGGTAGACAGGTAGGTAGACAGGTAGGTAGACAGGTTGGTGGACAGGTAGACAGGTAGGTAGACAGGTAGGTAGACAGGTTGGTAGACAGGTAGGTAGACAGGTAGGTAGACAGGTAGGTAGACAGGTAGGTAGACAGGTTGGTAGACAGGTAGGTAGACAAGTAGGTAGACAGGTAGGTAGACAAGTAGGTAGACAGGTAGGTAGACAGGTAGGTAGACAGTTTGGTAGACAGGTAGGTAGACAGGTAGGTAGACAAGTAGGTAGACAGGTAGGTAGACAGGTAGGCAAGTAGGTAGACAGGTTGGTAGACAGGTAGACAAGTAGGTAGACAGGTAGGTAGACAGGTTGGTAGACAGGTAGGTAGACAGGTAGGTAGACAGGTTGGTGGACAGGTAGACAGGTAGGTAGACAAGTAGGTAGACAAGTAGGTAGACAGGTAGGTGGACAGGTAGGTAGACAAGTAGGTAGACAAGTAGGTAGACAGGTAGGTAGACAGGTTGGTAGACAGGTTGGTAGACAGGTAGGTAGACAGGTAGGTAGACAGGTTGGTAGACAGGTAGGTAGACAGGTAGGTAGACAGGTAGGTAGTCAAGTAGGTAGACAGGTAGACAAGTAGGTAGACAGGTTGGTAGACAGGTAGGTAGACAGGTAGGTAGACAGGTAGGTAGACAGGTAGGTGGACAGGTTGGTAGACAGGTAGGTAGACGGGTAGACAAGTAGGTAGACAGGTAGGTAGACAGGTAGGTAGACAGGTAGGTAGACAGGTAGACAAGTAGGTAGACAGGTAGGTAGACAGGTAGGTAGACAAGTAGATAGACAGGTAGGTAGACAGGTAGACAAGTAGGTAGACAGGTAGACAAGTAGGGCGACAGGTAGGTAGACAGGTAGGTAGACAGGTAGACAAGTAGGTAGACAAGCAGGTAGACAGGTAGGTAGACAGGTAGGTAGACAGGTAGATAGACAGGTAGGTAGACTAGTAGGTAGACAGGTAGGTAGACAGGTAGGTAGACAGGTTGGTAGACAAGTAGGTAGACAGGTAGGTAGACAGGTAGACAGGTAGGTGGACAGGTTGGTAGACAGGGAGGTAGACAGGTAGGTGGACAGGTTGGTAGACAGGTAGGTAGACAAGTAGGTAGACAGGTAGGTAGACAGGTAGGCAGACAGGTAGCTAGACAGGTAGGTAGACAAGTAGATAGGTAGTTCAGAGGACAGGCAGACAGGTAGACAGGTTGGTAGACAGGTTGGTAGACAAGTAGGTAGACAGGTAGGTAGACAGGTAGGTGGACGGGTAGACAAGTAGGTAGACAGGTAGACAAGTAGATAGGTAGTTCAGAGGACAGGTAGACCGGTAGCTAGACAGGTAGGTAGACAGGTAGATAGACAGGTAGGTAGACAGGTTGGTAGACAGGTTGGTAGACAGGTAGGTAGACAGGTAGGTAGACAGGTTGGTAGACAGGTAGGTAGACAGGTAGGTAGACAGGTAGGTAGTCAAGTAGGTAGACAGGTAGACAAGTAGGTAGACAGGTTGGTAGACAGGTAGGTAGACAGGTAGGTAGACAGGTAGGTAGACAGGTAGGTGGACAGGTTGGTAGACAGGTAGGTAGACGGGTAGACAAGTAGGTAGACAGGTAGGTAGACAGGTAGGTAGACAGGTAGGTAGACAGGTAGACAAGTAGGTAGACAGGTAGGTAGACAGGTAGGTAGACAAGTAGATAGACAGGTAGGTAGACAGGTAGACAAGTAGGTAGACAGGTAGACAAGTAGGGCGACAGGTAGGTAGACAGGTAGGTAGACAGGTAGACAAGTAGGTAGACAAGCAGGTAGACAGGTAGGTAGACAGGTAGGTAGACAGGTAGACAAGTAGGTAGACAAGTAGGTAGACAGGTAGGTAGACAGGTAGTTTAGAGGACTGGCAGACAGGTAGACGGGTAGGTAGACAGGTAGGTAGACAGGTAGGTAGACAGGTAGACAAGTAGGTAGACAAGTAGGTAGACAGGTAGGTAGACAGGTAGGTAGACAGACAGGTAGACAGGTAGGTAGACAGGTAGGTAGACAAGTAGGTAGACAGACAGGTAGACAGGTAGGTAGACAGGTAGGTAGACAAGTAGGTAGACAGGTAGACAGGTAGGTAGACAGGTAGGTAGACAGGTAGGTAGACAAGTAGGTAGACAGGTAGGTAGACAGGTAGGTAGACAGGTAGGTAGACAGGTAGATAGACAGGTAGGTAGACAGGTAGGTAGACAAGTAGGTAGACAGGTAGGTAGACAGGTAGGTAGACAGGTAGGTAGACAAGTAGGTAGACAGGTAGGTAGACAGGTAGGTAGACAGGTAGGTAGACAAGTAGGTAGACAGGTAGGTAGACAGGTAGGTAGACAGGTAGGTAGACAAGTAGGTAGACAGGTAGGTAGACAGGTAGGTAGACAGGTAGGTAGACAGCTAGATAGACAGGTAGGTAGACAGGTAGTTAGGTGACTAACCGTATCTTTGCCGTGACTGTCAGACTGACGGTGCTCCACATGGAAGCGGTATTGAGACGGACTCACTGCACTGAGGTGGAAGGTATGACTGGCCTGGCACAGACAGACAAACACACACACACACACATGCACACACACAGACACACGCACACACACACACACACACAGACACATGCACACACACAGACACACACACGCACACAGACACACACACAGACACACACACGCACACACACACAGACACACACAGACACACACACACAGACACACGCACACACAGACACACATACACACACACACACACACACACACACACACACACACACACACACACACACACACACACACACACACACAGACACACATACACACACACACACACACACAGACGATCCAATTAATTACAAAGAGAATCAAAATCATAAAAATGGGGTGAGAAGTGTGTGTTTGTGTTGTATTCAATCCCATGTATTATTATGTACTACTAACTTTGAAGAAGCTGCTAAGGGTTTTGTTGACCATCATCTTTACTCCTTCAATCTGCTGTGGGAAAACATCTAGAGAGAGACAGAGAGATTAGGACACATGGTCTCTGCAGCATGGTGTTAGTAGTAGTAGTATTAACAGTAGTTATGGTATAGTAGTAATCATTTAAAAGTATAATATAAATAGTAGTAGTATAGTAGTGGTAGTAGCTGTATAGTAGTAGTAAGAGTAGTACTCATAGTAGTTATGGCATAGTAGTAATAGCAATAGTAAAGGTATAGTAGCAACAGTAGTAGTATAGTAGTGGTAGTAGCTGTATAGTAGTAGTAAGAGTAGTACTCATAGTAGTTATGGCATAGTAGTAATAGCAATAGTAAAGGTATAGTAGCAACAGTAGTAGTATAGTAGTGGTAGTAGTTGTATAGTAGTAGTAAGAGTAGTACTCATAGTAGTTATGGCATAGTAGTAATAGCAATAGTAAAGGTATAGTAGCAACAGTAGTAGTATAGTAGTGGTAGTAGTTGTATAGTAGTGGTAGTAGTTGTATAGTAGTAGTAAGAGTAGTACTCATAGTAGTTATGGCATAGTAGTAATAGCAATAGTAAAGGTATAGTAGCAACAGTAGTAGTATAGTAGTGGTAGTAGTTGTATAGCAGTGGTAGTAGTTGTATAGTAGTAGTAAGAGTAGTACTCATAGTAGTTATGGCATAGTAGTAATAGCAATAGTAAAGGTATAGTAGCAACAGTAGTAGTATAGTAGTGGTAGTAGTAGTATAGTAGTGGTAGTAGTTGTATAGTAGTGGTATTAGTTGTATAGTAGTGGTAGTAGTTGTATAGTAGTGGTAGTAGTTGTATAGTAGTGGTAGTAGTTGTATAGTAGTGGTAGTAGTAGTATAGTAGTGGTAGTAGTTGTATAGTAGTGGTAGTAGTTGTATAGTAGTAGTAGTAGAATAATGTGACGACCCTCCCACTCTGTCTGCCGTATTCTCTCTTTGTTCTTGTTTCCTTATTAGGATGCCGGTGGGCGGAGTTGGGAGGGTCGTAGTTATAGTATAGTAGTGGTGATAGCAGTAGTAATAATAGTAGTAATAGTAGTTATAGTATAGTAGTGGTGATAGCAGTAGTAATAATAGTAGTATATTAGTAGTAGTAGTACTAGGAGTATAGTAGCAGTAGTAATAGCAGTATAGTAGTAATAGTATATTAGTGGTTAATAATAGTATTAGTAGTATTAGTAGTTATCGTATAGCAGTAGTAATAGCAGTATAGTAGTGGTAATAATAGTAGTAGTAGTAGTAGTAGTAGTTATAGTATAGTAGTGGTGATAGCAGTAGTAATAATAGTAGTAATAGTAGTTATAGTATAGTAGTGGTGATAGCAGTAGTAATAATAGTAGTAATAGTAGTTATAGTATAGTAGTGGTGATAGCAGTAGTAATAATAGTAGTATATTAGTAGTAGTAGTACTAGGAGTATAGTAGCAGTAGTAATAGCAGTATAGTAGTAATAGTATAGTAGTGGTTAATAATAGTATTAGTAGTATTAGTAGTTATAGTATAGCAGTAGTAATAGCAGTATAGTAGTGGTAATAATAGTAGTAGTAGTAGTAGTTATAGTATAGTAGTGGTGATAGCAGTAGTAATAATAGTAGTAATAGTAGTTATAGTATAGTAGTGGTGATAGCAGTAGTAATAATAGTAGTAATAGTAGTTATAGTATAGTAGTGGTGATAGCAGTAGTAATAATAGTAGTAATAGTAGTTATAGTATAGTAGTGGTGATAGCAGTAGTAATAATAGTGGTAATAGCAGTTATAGTATAGTAGTGGTGATAGCAGTAGTAATAATAGTAGTAATAATAGTAGTAGTAATAGTAGTTATAGTATAGTAGTGGTGATAGCAGTAGTAATAATAGTAGTAATAGTAGTTATAGTATAGTAGTGGTGATAGCAGTAGTAATAATAGTAGTATATTAGTAGCGGTAGTACTAGGAGTATACTAGTAGTAGTAATAGCAGTATAGTAGTAATAGTATAGTAGTGGTTAATAATAGTATTAGTAGTATTAGTAGTTATCGTATAGCAGTAGTAATAGCAGTATAGTAGTGGTAATAATAGTAGTAATAGTAGTAGTTATAGTATAGTAGTGGTGATAGCAGTAGTAATAATAGTAGTAATAGTAGTTATAGTGTAGTAGTGGTGATAGCAGTAGTAATAATAGTAGTAATAGTAGTTATAGTATAGTAGTGGTGATAGCAGTAGTAATACTAGTAGTATATTAGTAGCGGTAGTACTAGGAGTATAGTAGTAGTAGTAATAGCAGTATAGTAGTAATAGTATAGTAGTGGTTAATAATAGTATTAGTAGTATTAGTAGTTATCGTATAGCAGTAGTAATAGCAGTATAGTAGTGGTAATAATAGTAGTAATAGTAGTAGTTATAGTATAGTAGTGGTGATAGCAGTAGTAGTAATAGTAGTAATAGTAGTTATAGTATAGTAGTGGCGATAGCAGTAGAGCTAATATTAGTAGTTATAGTATAGTAGTGGTGATAGCAGTAGTAATAATAGTAGTAATAGTAGTTATAGTATAGTAGTGGTGATAGCAGTAGTAATAATAGTAGTAATAGTAGTTATAGTATAGTAGTGGTGATAGCAGTAGTAATAATAGTAGTATATTAGTAGTGGTAGTACTAGGAGTATAGTAGTAGTAGTAATATCAGTATAGTAGTAATAGTATAGTAGTGGTTAATAATAGTATTAGTAGTATTAGTAGTTATCGTATAGCAGTAGTAATAGCAGTATAGTAGTGGTAATAATAGTAGTAATAGTAGTAGTTATAGTATAGTAGTGGTGATAGCAGTAGTAATAATAGTAGTAATAATAGTAGTAATAGTAGTTATAGTATAGTAGTGGTGATAGCAGTAGTAATAATAGTAGTAATAGTAGTTATAGTATAGTAGTGGTGATAGCAGTAGTAATAATAGTAGTAATAGTAGTTATAGTATAGTAGTGGTGATAGCAGTAGTAATAATAGTAGTAATAGCAGTTATAGTATAGTAGTGGTGATAGCAGTAGAGCTAATAGTAGTAATAGTAGTTATAGTATAGTAGTGGTGATAGCAGTAGTAATAATAGTAGTTATAGTATAGTAGTGGTGATAGCAGTAGTAATAATAGTAGTAATAGTAGTTATAGTATAGTAATGGTGATAGCAGTAGTAATAATAGTAGTATATTAGTAGTGGTAGTACTAGGAGTATAGTAGTAGTAATAATAGCAGTATAGTAGTAATAGTATATTAGTGGTTAATAATAGCATTAGTAGTATGAGTAGTTATCGTATAGCAGTAGTAAAAGCAGTATAGTAGTGGTAATAATAGTAGTAGTAGTAGTAGTAGTAGTAGTAGTTATAGTATAGCAGTAGTAATATCAGTATAGTAGTACTAGTATAGTAGTGATAATAGTAGTAGTAGTAGTAGTAGTAGTAGTAGTTATAGTATAGCAGTAGTAATAGCAGTATAGTAGTAATAGTACAGTAGTAGTAATAGTAATAGTGCAGTAGTTACAGTATAGTAGTAGTACTCGTAGTATAGTAGTAGTAATAGCAGTATAGTAGTACTAGTATAGTAGTGGTTAATAATAGTAGTATTAGTAGTATTAGTAGTTATCGTATAGTAGTGTAATAGCAGTATAGTAGTCATAGTATAGTAGTGGTAATAATAGTAGTAGTATTAGTAGTTATAGTATAGCAGTAGTAATAGCAGTATTGTAGTAATAGTACAGTAGTAGTAATAGTGATAGTGTAGTAGTTACGGTATAGTAGTAGTACTAGTAGTATAGTAGTTGTAATAGCAGTATAGTAGTACTAGTACAGTAGTAGTAATAGTGATAGTGTAGTAGTTACAGTATAGTAGTAGTACTAGTAGTATAGTAGTAGTAATAGCAGTATAGTAGTAATAGTATAGTAGTGGTAATAATAGTAGTAGTAGTAGTAGTTGCGGTATAGTAGTAGTACTAGTAGTAAAGTAGTGGTAATAATAGTAGTAGTAGTAGTAGTTACGGTATAGTAGTAGTACTAGTAGTATAGTAGTGGTAATAATAGTAGTAGTAGTGGTAGTACTAGTAGTGGTAGTACTAGTAGTATAGTAGTAGTAATAGCAGTATAGTAGTAATAGTATAGTAGTGGTAATAATAGTAGTAGTAGTAGTAGTAGTAGTTACGGTATAGTAGTAGTACTAGTACATTTACATTTAAGTCATTTAGCAGACGCTCTTATCCAGAGCGACTTACAAATTAGTAGTAAAGTAGTGGTAATAATAGTAGTAGTAGTAGTAGTTACGGTATAGTAGTAGTACTAGTAGTATAGTAGTGGTAATAATAGTAGTAGTAGTGGTAGTACTAGTAGTATAGTAGTAGTAATATTACCCTTGCACGAATGATGCAGGGCATGGAAGCTCCCGGGGTTGGGGAGGCGTCCGTCCCTCCTCTCCCAGCGAGGGGGCGTATCCCAGTGGGGAAGGGGCGTGTCCCACTGGGTAGGGGGTGTGTCCGAGGAGAAAGGCCAGTTCTGACGGCCCGCACCAGCCAAGGCCAGAACACTGCCCATGAGGGCTCCACACCTACACACACACACACACACACACACACACACACACACACACACACACACACACACACACACACACACACACACACACACACACACACACACACACACACACACACACACACACACACACACACACACACAGTATTGTACAAGTAACCTTGTGGGGACACACAATTCACTCCCATTCAAAATCCTATTTTCCCTAACCTGTACCCTAACACTAAAACTAACCCTAGCTCCTAACTCGAACACTAATTCCAACCTTAACCCTAAACCACTAGAAATTGCATTTGACCTTGTGGGGACTAACAAAATGTCCCCAGTTGGTCAAATGTTTGTTAGTTTACTATTCTTCTGGTCCCCACAAGTATAGTTAAACACGTCCAGCGATAACACACACACACCAGAAACACACACCATGACACACACACAACCTCAGGTCTTTATCTAACCTGTATAAACAGACAGCCAATGGTCACTGCCCTCCCCACGGCATCAACACTGGCCTATTACTGGGCAGTAAAAGCCAATTTATGCTTGATCCGAAAATGTGGTTGTGGGCTTCGTATGACGCAATTGTGGATCCACCAAGAGGCACGCAGAGGCCAAATTCAGCTCACTGTGCAGCTAACAAATGTTGTAACAATGCTGAGGGCTCCGTATAGCTCTGCATTGACATGATTGGTTGAAGGTAGGTGGGAGTGGGAGATCCTGTATAAACACAATCTCACTTCCTTGGCAACTTCCTTCACAACAGGTCTACTCAACAGCTCTGCACTGCTCCTCGAAGCCAAGAAGTATAAATGGTCTGACATCTGCAGAGGCTGAAGCACTGTACATGCTGCACGGTCAATGCAGACGTGGACTTGTAGGCCTTTTATTATAGAACATTTAGACTGGGTAAAACATCATGCACTTAGAACAAGCATTTATACAAAACTCATGCATTTCTTATAGAAGTTGTATTATATAGCCACATACATGAGTAGGTAATGTCAGTATGGCATAATATAGGTGGTATTATAGGGTAGAGAGCAGGCATCCAGTAGACAACAGCTCTTAAATTCATAATATAGGTGGTATTATAGGGTAGAGAGCAGGCATCCAGTAGACTACAGCTGTTAAATTAAAATCTTCACGTCAAAGCCAGCTCCAGTTTTCAGGATTTATTTAAACGTGGTGCAACAAGTGATTGTAATGAATTAGAATAGAAAACTATCAGTAGCTCGGACCTCCTAGGGTAAGATGTAAATTCCCCTGGACTTAGAGGTTCTGCTCTGAAGGCTCCTCCTGCCGGAGCAGCTCCTGTGACCTTACCAGTACTGTGAAAGTATAGTAGCTTGTAGCGAGGCATATAAACACACACCATCTCTCTCTCTGCGGTCCTACTTACGTCCGATGCGACGAACCGGAGGAACGGAGAGTAGAGAAACAAAAGGAGCCGAAACAGATGAAGGTTTTGGGTGGGGGATGAAGATGCTGAGTGCCGAGGTCCACCTCCAAAAGATGTGCAACCGCAACTTCATTCCCCAGAATGTCCGCAGTCACATACTTCCCTCTAAAAACACGGAACAAGTAGTTTTGGTACCGACGACGTGTTTTTATTTACAGCTCAGAAACACCCAGATTTGTGTTTTAAACAGTGGTAACGCGGTTATTTTGGACGGTCTCGTTATTGTATATACATCAAATAGTATTTTTCTGAGCACTGGACCGGTGTTATTTTCAATCTGTCATTTGTCTCCCTTCCAGAGCGCGATGGCGGACGACGCGACTCGGAGGGCGGTGTCGGAGATCCCGCTGCTCAAGACCAACTCCGGTCCCCGGGACAAGGAGCTCTGGGTGCAGCGGCTCCGAGAGGAGTACCTGGCCCTCATCAAGGTAGGACCGGGACGGGACACGGACAGGGGCCGGTAAAAACAGAAACCCGGAAGCCGAACAGGAGAGTTTCTAGCTAACTAATGACGTGTCACCCGCCGGAGCTGAGCTATCCACCCAGCTGTTAACTAACCAGCTGCTAACTAACCAGCTGTTAACTAACCAGCTGCTATCCAACCAGCTGCTAACTAACCAGCTGTTAACTAACCAGCTACTAACTAACCAGCTACTAACTAACCAGCTGCTATCCACCCAGCTACTAACTAACCAGCTGCTATGATTTACAGCTATGCCTGCTGAAGACAGAGCTATAGCTAGCCTGCCTACTGAAGACAGAGCTATAGCTAGCCTGCCTACTGAAGACAGAGCTGTAGCTATCCTGCCTACTGAAGACAGAGCTATAGCTAGCCTGCCTACTGAAGACAGAGCTGTAGCTAGCCTGCCTACTGAAGACAGAGCTAAAGCTAGCCTGCCTGCTGAAGACAGAGCTGTAGCTAGCCTGCCTGCTGAAGACAGAGCTGTAGCTAGCCTGCCTACTGAAGACAGAGCTGTAGCTAGCCTGCCTGCTGAAGACAGAGCTATAGCTAGCCTGCCTACTGAAGACAGAGCTGTAGCTAGCCTGCCTACTGAAGACAGAGCTATAGCTAGCCTGCCTACTGAAGACAGAGCTATAGCTAGCCTGCCTACTGAAGACAGAGCTATAGCTAGCCTACCTACTGAAGACAGAGCTATAGCTAGCCTGCCTACTGAAGACAGAGCTATAGCTAGCCTACCTACTGAAGACAGAGCTATAGCTAGCCTACCTACTGAAGACAGAGCTATAGCTAGCCTACCTACTGAAGACAGAGCTATAGCTAGCCTGCCTACTGAAGACAGAGCTATAGCTAGCCTGCCTACTGAAGACAGAGCTGTAGCTAGCCTGCCTACTGAAGACAGAGCTATAGCTAGCCTGCCTACTGAAGACAGAGCTATAGCTAGCCTGCCTACTGAAGACAGAGCTGTAGCTAGCCTGCCTGCTGAAGACAGAGCTATAGCTAGCCTGCCTACTGAAGACAGAGCTATAGCTAGCCTGCCTACTGAAGACAGAGCTATAGCTAGCCTGCCTACTGAAGACAGAGCTATAGCTAGCCTGCCTACTGAAGACAGAGCTATAGCTAGCCTGCCTGCTGAAGACAGAGCTATAGCTAGCCTGCCTACTGAAGACAGAGCTATAGCTAGCCTGCCTACTGAAGACAGAGCTATAGCTAGCCTGCCTACTGAAGACAGAGCTATAGCTAGCCTGCCTACTGAAGACAGAGCTATAGCTAGCCTGCCTACTGAAGACAGAGCTATAGCTAGCCTGCCTACTGAAGACAGAGCTGTAGCTAGCCTGCCTGCTGAAGACAGAGCTAAAGCTAGCCTGCCTACTGAAGACAGAGCTGTAGCTAGCCTGCCTGCTGAAGACAGAGCTATAGCTAGCCTGCCTACTGAAGACAGAGCTATAGCTAGCCTGCCTGCTGAAGACAGAGTTATAGCTAGCCTGCCTGCTGAAGACAGAGCTGTAGCTAGCCTGCCTACTGAAGACAGAGCTATAGCTAGCCTGCCTGCTGAAGACAGAGATATAGCTAGCCTGCCTACTGAAGACAGAGCTGTAGCTAGCCTGCCTGCTGAAGACAGAGCTATAGCTAGCCTGCCTACTGAAGACAGAGCTATAGCTAGCCTGCCTGCTGAAGACAGAGCTGTAGCTAGCCTGCCTGCTGAAGACAGAGCTAAAGCTAGCCTACCTACTGAAGACAGAGCTGTAGCTAGCCTGCCTACTGAAGACAGAGCTGTAGCTAGCCTGCCTGCTGAAGACAGAGCTATAGCTAGCCTGCCTACTGAAGACAGAGCTATAGCTAGCCTGCCTACTGAAGACAGAGCTGTAGCTAGCCTGCCTACTGAAGACAGAGCTATAGCTAGCCTGCCTACTGAAGACAGAGCTGTAGCTAGCCTGCCTACTGAAGACAGAGCTATAGCTAGCCTGCCTACTGAAGACAGAGCTATAGCTAGCCTGCCTACTGAAGACAGAGCTATAGCTAGCCTGCCTGCTGAAGACAGAGCTATAGCTAGCCTGCCTGCTGAAGACAGAGCTATAGCTAGCCTGCCTACTGAAGACAGAGCTATAGCTAGCCTGCCTACTGAAGACAGAGCTATAGCTAGCCTGCCTGCTGAAGACAGAGCTATAGCTAGCCTGCCTACTGAAGACAGAGCTGTAGCTAGCCTGCCTACTGAAGACAGAGCTGTAGCTAGCCTGCCTACTGAAGACAGAGCTATAGCTAGCCTGCCTACTGAAGACAGAGATGTAGCTAGCCTGCCTACTGAAGACAGAGCTGTAGCTAGCCTGCCTGCTGAAGACAGAGCTAAAGCTAGCCTACCTACTGAAGACAGAGCTGTAGCTAGCCTGCCTGCTGAAGACAGAGCTATAGCTAGCCTGCCTACTGAAGACAGAGCTGTAGCTAGCCTGCCTACTGAAGACAGAGCTATAGCTAGCCTACCTACTGAAGACAGAGCTGTAGCTAGCCTGCCTGCTGAAGACAGAGCTATAGCTAGCCTGCCTACTGAAGACAGAGCTGTAGCTAGCCTGCCTACTGAAGACAGAGCTGTAGCTAGCCTGCCTACTGAAGACAGAGCTAAAGCTAGCCTGCCTGCTGAAGACAGAGCTGCCTAGCTGAAGACAGAGCTGTAGCTAGCCTGCCTACTGAAGACAGAGCTGTAGCTAGCCTGCCTGCTGAAGACAGAGCTGTAGCTAGCCTGCCTACTGAAGACAGAGCTATAGCTAGCCTGCCTAGAAGACAGAGCTGCCCTACTGAAGACAGAGCTATAGCTAGCCTGCCTACTGAAGACAGAGCTATAGCTAGCCTGCCTACTGAAGACAGAGCTGTAGCTAGCCTGCCTACTGAAGACAGAGCTATAGCTAGCCTGCCTACTGAAGACAGAGCTATAGCTAGCCTGCCTACTGAAGACAGAGCTATAGCTAGCCTGCCTACTGAAGACAGAGCTATAGCTAGCCTGCCTACTGAAGACAGAGCTGTAGCTAGCCTGCCTACTGAAGACAGAGCTATAGCTAGCCTGCCTACTGAAGACAGAGCTGTAGCTAGCCTGCCTACTGAAGACAGAGCTGTAGCTAGCCTGCCTACTGAAGACAGAGCTATAGCTAGCCTGCCTACTGAAGACAGAGCTGTAGCTAGCCTGCCTACTGAAGACAGAGCTATAGCTAGCCTGCCTACTGAAGACAGAGCTATAGCTAGCCTGCCTACTGAAGACAGAGCTATAGCTAGCCTGCCTGCTGAAGACAGAGCTATAGCTAGCCTGCCTGCTGAAGACAGAGCTATAGCTAGCCTGCCTACTGAAGACAGAGCTATAGCTAGCCTGCCTACTGAAGACAGAGCTATAGCTAGCCTGCCTACTGAAGACAGAGCTATAGCTAGCCTGCCTACTGAAGACAGAGCTATAGCTAGCCTGCCTACTGAAGACAGAGCTGTAGCTAGCCTGCCTGCTGAAGACAGAGCTATAGCTAGCCTTCCTACTGAAGACAGAGCTGTAGCTAGCCTGCCTGCTGAAGACAGAGCTATAGCTAGCCTGCCTGCTGAAGACAGAGCTGTAGCTAGCCTGCCTGCTGAAGACAGAGCTATAGCTAGCCTACCTACTGAAGACAGAGCTATAGCTAGCCTACCTACTGAAGACAGAGCTATAGCTAGCCTGCCTGCTGAAGACAGAGCTAAAGCTAGCCTACCTACTGAAGACAGAGCTGTAGCTAGCCTGCCTGCTGAAGACAGAGCTATAGCTAGCCTGCCTACTGAAGACAGAGCTATAGCTAGCCTGCCTGCTGAAGACAGAGCTGTAGCTAGCCTGCCTGCTGAAGACAGAGCTAAGCTAGCCTACCTACTGAAGACAGAGCTGTAGCTAGCCTGCCTACTGAAGACAGAGCTGTAGCTAGCCTGCCTGCTGAAGACAGAGCTATAGCTAGCCTGCCTACTGAAGACAGAGCTATAGCTAGCCTGCCTACTGAAGACAGAGCTGTAGCTAGCCTGCCTGCTGAAGACAGAGCTAAAGCTAGCCTGCCTACTGAAGACAGAGCTGTAGCTAGCCTGCCTACTGAAGACAGAGCTATAGCTAGCCTGCCTACTGAAGACAGAGCTATAGCTAGCCTGCCTACTGAAGACAGAGCTATAGCTAGCCTGCCTTGCTGAAGACAGAGCTGTAGCTAGCCTGCCTGCTGAAAACAGAGCTATAGCTAGCCTGCCTACTGAAGACAGAGCTATAGCTAGCATGCCTACTGAAGACAGAGCTATAGCTAGCCTGCCTGCTGAAGACAGAGCTATAGCTAGCCTGCCTACTGAAGACAGAGCTGTAGCTAGCCTGCCTACTGAAGACAGAGCTGTAGCTAGCCTGCCTACTGAAGACAGAGCTATAGCTAGCCTGCCTACTGAAGACAGAGCTATAGCTAGCCTGCCTACTGAAGACAGAGCTGTAGCTAGCCTGCCTGCTGAAGACAGAGCTAAAGCTAGCCTACCTACTGAAGACAGAGCTGTAGCTAGCCTGCCTGCTGAAGACAGAGCTATAGCTAGCCTGCCTACTGAAGACAGAGCTGTAGCTAGCCTGCCTACTGAAGACAGAGCTATAGCTAGCCTACCTACTGAAGACAGAGCTGTAGCTAGCCTGCCTGCTGAAGACAGAGCTATAGCTAGCCTGCCTACTGAAGACAGAGCTGTAGCTATCCTGCCTACTGAAGACAGAGCTATAGCTAGCCTGCCTACTGAAGACAGAGCTGTAGCTAGCCTGCCTGCTGAAGACAGAGCTATAGCTAGCCTGCCTACTGAAGACAGAGCTATAGCTAGCCTGCCTGCTGAAGACAGAGCTATAGCTATAGCTAGCCTGCCTACTGAAGACAGAGCTGTAGCTAGCCTGCCTACTGAAGACAGAGCTATAGCTAGCCTGCCTACTGAAGACAGAGCTGTAGCTAGCCTGCCTACTGAAGACAGAGCTGTAGCTAGCCTGCCTACTGAAGACAGAGCTATAGCTAGCCTGCCTACTGAAGACAGAGCTATAGCTATAGCTAGCCTGCCTACTGAAGACAGAGCTATAGCTAGCCTGCCTACTGAAGACAGAGCTATAGCTAGCCTGCCTACTGAAGACAGAGCTATAGCTAGCCTGCCTACTGAAGACAGAGCTATAGCTAGCCTGCCTACTGAAGACAGAGCTGTAGCTAGCCTGCCTACTGAAGACAGAGCTGTAGCTAGCCTGCCTGCTGAAGACAGAGCTATAGCTAGCCTGCCTACTGAAGACAGAGCTATAGCTATAGCTAGCCTGCCTACTGAAGACAGAGCTATAGCTAGCCTGCCTACTGAAGACAGAGCTATAGCTAGCCTGCCTACTGAAGACAGAGCTATAGCTAGCCTGCCTACTGAAGACAGAGCTGTAGCTAGCCTGCCTACTGAAGACAGAGCTATAGCTAGCCTGCCTACTGAAGACAGAGCTATAGCTAGCCTGCCTACTGAAGACAGAGCTGTAGCTAGCCTGCCTGCTGAAGACAGAGCTATAGCTAGCCTACCTACTGAAGACAGAGCTATAGCTAGCCTACCTACTGAAGACAGAGCTGTAGCTAGCCTGCCTGCTGAAGACAGAGCTATAGCTAGCCTGCCTACTGAAGACAGAGCTATAGCTAGCCTGCCTACTGAAGACAGAGCTGTAGCTAGCCTGCCTGCTGAAGACAGAGCTAAAGCTAGCCTGCCTACTGAAGACAGAGCTGTAGCTAGCCTGCCTACTGAAGACAGAGCTATAGCTAGCCTGCCTACTGAAGACAGAGCTATAGCTAGCCTGCCTACTGAAGACAGAGCTATAGCTAGCCTGCCTTGCTGAAGACAGAGCTGTAGCTAGCCTGCCTGCTGAAACAGAGCTATAGCTAGCCTGCCTACTGAAGACAGAGCTATAGCTAGCATGCCTACTGAAGACAGAGCTATAGCTAGCCTGCCTGCTGAAGACAGAGCTATAGCTAGCCTGCCTACTGAAGACAGAGCTGTAGCTAGCCTGCCTACTGAAGACAGAGCTGTAGCTAGCCTGCCTACTGAAGACAGAGCTATAGCTAGCCTGCCTACTGAAGACAGAGCTATAGCTAGCCTGCCTACTGAAGACAGAGCTGTAGCTAGCCTGCCTGCTGAAGACAGAGCTAAAGCTAGCCTACCTACTGAAGACAGAGCTGTAGCTAGCCTGCCTGCTGAAGACAGAGCTATAGCTAGCCTGCCTACTGAAGACAGAGCTGTAGCTAGCCTGCCTACTGAAGACAGAGCTATAGCTAGCCTACCTACTGAAGACAGAGCTGTAGCTAGCCTGCCTGCTGAAGACAGAGCTATAGCTAGCCTGCCTACTGAAGACAGAGCTGTAGCTAGCCTGCCTACTGAAGACAGAGCGGTAGCTAGCCTGCCTACTGAAGACAGAGCTATAGCTAGCCTGCCTGCTGAAGACAGAGCTATAGCTAGCCTGCCTACTGAAGACAGAGCTATAGCTAGCCTGCCTGCTGAAGACAGAGCTATAGCTATAGCTAGCCTGCCTACTGAAGACAGAGCTGTAGCTAGCCTGCCTACTGAAGACAGAGCTATAGCTAGCCTGCCTACTGAAGACAGAGCTATAGCTAGCCTGCCTACTGAAGACAGAGCTATAGCTAGCCTGCCTACTGAAGACAGAGCTATAGCTAGCCTGCCTACTGAAGACAGAGCTATAGCTATAGCTAGCCTGCCTACTGAAGACAGAGCTATAGCTAGCCTGCCTGCTGAAGACAGAGCTATAGCTAGCCTGCCTGCTGAAGACAGAGCTATAGCTAGCCTGCCTACTGAAGACAGAGCTGTAGCTAGCCTGCCCACTGAAGACAGAGCTGTAGCTAGCCTGCCTGCTGAAGACAGAGCTATAGCTAGCCTGCCTACTGAAGACAGAGCTATAGCTATAGCTAGCCTGCCTACTGAAGACAGAGCTATAGCTAGCCTGCCTACTGAAGACAGAGCTATAGCTAGCCTGCCTACTGAAGACAGAGCTATAGCTAGCCTGCCTACTGAAGACAGAGCTGTAGCTAGCCTGCCTACTGAAGACAGAGCTATAGCTAGCCTGCCTGCTGAAGACAGAGCTATAGCTATAGCTAGCCTGCCTACTGAAGACAGAGCTATAGCTAGCCTGCCTACTGAAGACAGAGCTATAGCTAGCCTGCCTACTGAAGACAGAGCTATAGCTAGCCTGCCTGCTGAAGACAGAGCTATAGCTAGCCTGCCTGCTGAAGACAGAGCTATAGCTAGCCTGCCTACTGAAGACAGAGCTGTAGCTAGCCTGCCTACTGAAGACAGAGCTATAGCTAGCCTGCCTACTGAAGACAGAGCTATAGCTAGCCTGCCTACTGAAGACAGAGCTATAGCTAGCCTGCCTGCTGAAGACAGAGCTATAGCTAGCCTGCCTGCTGAAGACAGAGCTATAGCTAGCCTGCCTACTGAAGACAGAGCTATAGCTAGCCTGCCTACTGAAGACAGAGCTATAGCTAGCCTGCCTGCTGAAGACAGAGCTATAGCTAGCCTGCCTACTGAAGACAGAGCTGTAGCTAGCCTGCCTACTGAAGACAGAGCTATAGCTAGCCTGCCTACTGAAGACAGAGCTATAGCTAGCCTGCCTACTGAAGACAGAGCTGTAGCTAGCCTGCCTACTGAAGACAGAGCTATAGCTAGCCTACCTACTGAAGACAGAGCTGTAGCTAGCCTGCCTGCTGAAGACAGAGCTATAGCTAGCCTGCCTACTGAAGACAGAGCTGTAGCTAGCCTGCCTACTGAAGACAGAGCTATAGCTAGCCTGCCTACTGAAGACAGAGCTGTAGCTAGCCTGCCTGCTGAAGACAGAGCTATAGCTAGCCTGCCTACTGAAGACAGAGCTGTAGCTAGCCTGCCTACTGAAGACAGAGCTGTAGCTAGCCTGCCTACTGAAGACAGAGCTATAGCTAGCCTGCCTGCTGAAGACAGAGCTATAGCTAGCCTGCCTGCTGAAGACAGAGCTGTAGCTAGCCTGCCTACTGAAGACAGAGCTGTAGCTAGCCTGCCTACTGAAGACAGAGCTATAGCTAGCCTGCCTACTGAAGACAGAGCTATAGCTAGCCTGCCTGCTGAAGACAGAGCTATAGCTAGCCTGCCTACTGAAGACAGAGCTATAGCTAGCCTGCCTACTGAAGACAGAGCTATAGCTAGCCTGCCTACTGAAGACAGAGCTATAGCTAGCCTGCCTACTGAAGACAGAGCTGTAGCTAGCCTGCCTACTGAAGACAGAGCTATAGCTAGCCTTCCTACTGAAGACAGAGCTGTAGCTAGCCTGCCTGCTGAAGACAGAGCTATAGCTAGCCTGCCTACTGAAGACAGAGCTGTAGCTAGCCTGCCTACTGAAGACAGAGCTATAGCTAGCCTGCCTACTGAAGACAGAGCTGTAGCTAGCCTGCCTACTGAAGACAGAGCTATAGCTAGCCTGCCTACTGAAGACAGAGCTGTAGCTAGCCTGCCTACTGAAGACAGAGCTATAGCTAGCCTGCCTACTGAAGACAGAGCTATAGCTAGCCTGCCTGCTGAAGACAGAGCTATAGCTAGCCTGCCTACTGAAGACAGAGCTATAGCTAGCCTGCCTGCTGAAGACAGAGCTATAGCTATAGCTAGCCTGCCTACTGAAGACAGAGCTATAGCTAGCCTGCCTACTGAAGACAGAGCTGTAGCTAGCCTGCCTACTGAAGACAGAGCTGTAGCTAGCCTGCCTACTGAAGACAGAGCTATAGCTAGCCTGCCTGCTGAAGACAGAGCTATAGCTATAGCTAGCCTGCCTACTGAAGACAGAGCTATAGCTAGCCTGCCTGCTGAAGACAGAGCTATAGCTAGCCTGCCTACTGAAGACTGAGCTGTAGCTAGCCTGCCTACTGAAGACAGAGCTATAGCTAGCCTGCCTACTGAAGACAGAGCTATAGCTAGCCTGCCCACTGAAGACAGAGCTGTAGCTAGCCTGCCTGCTGAAGACAGAGCTATAGCTAGCCTGCCTACTGAAGACAGAGCTGTAGCTATAGCTAGCCTGCCTACTGAAGACAGAGCTATAGCTAGCCTGCCTACTGAAGACAGAGCTATAGCTAGCCTGCCTACTGAAGACAGAGCTGTAGCTAGCCTGCCTACTGAAGACAGAGCTATAGCTAGCCTGCCTACTGAAGACAGAGCTATAGCTAGCCTGCCTGCTGAAGACAGAGCTATAGCTATAGCTAGCCTGCCTGCTGAAGACAGAGCTGTAGCTCGCCTGCCTACTGAAGACAGAGCTATAGCTAGCCTGCCTACTGAAGACAGAGCTATAGCTAGCCTGCCTGCTGAAGACAGAGCTATAGCTATAGCTAGCCTGCCTGCTGAAGACAGAGCTATAGCTATAGCTAGCCTGCCTGCTGAAGACAGAGCTGTAGCTCGCCTGCCTACTGAAGACAGAGTTATAGCTAGCCTGCCTGCTGAAGACAGAGCTATAGCTCGCCTGCCTACTGAAGACAGAGCTATAGCTAGCCTGCCTACTGAAGACAGAGCTATAGCTAGCCTGCCTACTGAAGACAGAGCTGTAGCTAGCCTGCCTACTGAAGACAGAGCTGTAGCTAGCCTGCCTACTGAAGACAGAGCTGTAGCTAGCCTGCCTACTGAAGACAGAGCTGTAGCTAGCCTGCCTGCTGAAGACAGAGCTATAGCTAGCCTGCCTACTGAAGACAGAGCTGTAGCTAGCCTGCCTACTGAAGACAGAGCTGTAGCTAGCCTGCCTACTGAAGACAGAGCTATAGCTAGCCTGCCTGCTGAAGACAGAGCTGTAGCTAGCCTGCCTGCTGAAGACAGAGCTGTAGCTAGCCTGCCTGCTGAAGACAGAGCTATAGCTAGCCTGCCTACTGAAGACAGAGCTATAGCTAGCCTGCCTACTGAAGACAGAGCTATAGCTAGCCTGCCTGCTGAAGACAGAGCTATAGCTAGCCTGCCTACTGAAGACAGAGCTGTAGCTAGCCTGCCTACTGAAGACAGAGCTGTAGCTAGCCTGCCTACTGAAGACAGAGCTATAGCTAGCCTGCCTACTGAAGACAGAGCTGTAGCTAGCCTGCCTACTGAAGACAGAGCTATAGCTAGCCTGCCTACTGAAGACAGAGCTGTAGCTAGCCTGCCTGCTGAAGACAGAGCTATAGCTAGCCTGCCTACTGAAGACAGAGCTGTAGCTAGCCTGCCTACTGAAGACAGAGCTATAGCTAGCCTGCCTACTGAAGACAGAGCTGTAGCTAGCCTGCCTGCTGAAGACAGAGCTATAGCTAGCCTGCCTACTGAAGACAGAGCTGTAGCTAGCCTGCCTACTGAAGACAGAGCTGTAGCTAGCCTGCCTACTGAAGACAGAGCTATAGCTAGCCTGCCTGCTGAAGACAGAGCTATAGCTAGCCTGCCTACTGAAGACAGAGCTATAGCTAGCCTGCCTGCTGAAGACAGAGCTATAGCTATAGCTAGCCTGCCTACTGAAGACAGAGCTATAGCTAGCCTGCCTACTGAAGACAGAGCTATAGCTAGCCTGCCTACTGAAGACAGAGCTGTAGCTAGCCTGCCTACTGAAGACAGAGCTATAGCTAGCCTGCCTGCTGAAGACAGAGCTATAGCTAGCTAGCCTGCCTACTGAAGACAGAGCTATAGCTAGCCTGCCTGCTGAAGACAGAGCTATAGCTAGCCTGCCTGCTGAAGACAGAGCTATAGCTAGCCTGCCTACTGAAGACAGAGCTATAGCTAGCCTGCCTACTGAAGACAGAGCTATAGCTAGCCTTCCTATTGAAGACAGAGCTATAGCTAGCCTGCCTACTGAAGACAGAGCTATAGCTAGCCTTCCTACTGAAGACAGAGCTGTAGCTATAGCTAGCCTGCCTACTGAAGACAGAGCTATAGCTAGCCTGCCTACTGAAGACAGAGCTATAGCTAGCCTGCCTACTGAAGACAGAGCTATAGCTAGCCTGCCTACTGAAGACAGAGCTGTAGCTAGCCTGCCTACTGAAGACAGAGCTATAGCTAGCCTGCCTACTGAAGACAGAGCTATAGCTAGCCTGCCTGCTGAAGACAGAGCTATAGCTATAGCTAGCCTGCCTACTGAAGACAGAGCTGTAGCTAGCCTGCCTACTGAAGACAGAGCTATAGCTAGCCTGCCTACTGAAGACAGAGCTATAGCTAGCCTGCCTGCTGAAGACAGAGCTATAGCTATAGCTAGCCTGCCTGCTGAAGACAGAGCTATAGCTATAGCTAGCCTGCCTGCTGAAGACAGAGCTGTAGCTCGCCTGCCTACTGAAGACAGAGTTATAGCTAGCCTGCCTGCTGAGGACAGAGCTATAGCTCGCCTGCCTACTGAAGACAGAGCTGTAGCTAGCCTGCCTACTGAAGACAGAGCTATAGCTAGCCTGCCTACTGAAGACAGAGCTGTAGCTAGCCTGCCTACTGAAGACAGAGCTGTAGCTAGCCTGCCTACTGAAGACAGAGCTATAGCTAGCCTGCCTACTGAAGACAGAGCTGTAGCTAGCCTGCCTACTGAAGACAGAGCTATAGCTAGCCTGCCTGCTGAAGACAGAGCTATAGCTATAGCTAGCCTGCCTACTGAAGACAGAGCTATAGCTAGCCTGCCTACTGAAGACAGAGCTATAGCTAGCCTGCCTACTGAAGACAGAGCTATAGCTAGCCTGCCTACTGAAGACAGAGCTATAGCTAGCCTGCCTACTGAAGACAGAGCTGTAGCTAGCCTGCCTACTGAAGACAGAGCTATAGCTAGCCTGCCTGCTGAAGACAGAGCTATAGCTAGCCTGCCTGAAGACAGAGCTATAGCTAGCCTGCCTACTGAAGACAGAGCTATAGCTAGCCTGCCTACTGAAGACAGAGCTAAAGCTAGCCTGTCTACTGAAGACAGAGCTGCAGCTAGCCTGCATACTGAAGACAGAGCTATAGCTAGCCTGCATACTGAAGACAGAGCTAAAGCTAGCCTGCCTACTGAAGACAGAGCTAAAGCTAGCCTGCCTACTGAAGACAGAGCTGTAGCTAGCCTGCCTACTGAAGACAGAGCTATAGCTAGCCTGCCTACTGAAGACAGAGCTAAAGCTAGCCTGCCTACTGAAGACAGAGCTAAAGCTAGCCTGCCTACTGAAGACAGAGCTATAGCTAGCCTTCCTACTGAAGACAGAGCTATAGCTAGCCTGCCTGCTGAAGACAGAGCTATAGCTAGCCTGCCTACTGAAGACAGAGCTATAGCTAGCCTGCCTACTGAAGACAGAGCTATAGCTAGCCTGCCTACTGAAGACAGAGCTATAGCTAGCCTGCCTACTGAAGACAGAGCTATAGCTAGCCTTCCTACTGAAGACAGAGCTATAGCTAGCCTGCCTGCTGAAGACAGAGCTATAGCTAGCCTGCCTACTGAAGACAGAGCTGTAGCTATAGCTAGCCTGCCTACTGAAGACAGAGCTATAGCTAGCCTGCCTACTGAAGACAGAGCTGTAGCTATAGCTAGCCTGCCTACTGAAGACAGAGCTATAGCTAGCCTGTCTACTGAAGACAGAGCTATAGCTAGCCTGCCTACTGAAGACAGGGCTGTAGCTAGCCTGCCTACTGAAGACAGAGCTATAGCTAGCCTGCCTACTGAAGACAGAGCTGTAGCTAGCCTGCCTACTGAAGACAGAGCTATAGCTAGCCTGCCTACTGAAGACAGAGCTATAGCTAGCCTACCTGCTGAAGACAGAGCTATAGCTAGCCTGCCTACTGAAGACAGAGCTGTATAGCCTAGAAGACAGAGCTATAGCCCTGCCTACTGAAGACAGAGCTATAGCTAGCCTGCCTACTGAAGACAGAGCTATAGCTAGCCTGCCAACTGAAGACAGAGCTATAGCTAGCCTGCCTACTGAAGACAGAGCTGTAGCTATAGCTAGCCTACCTACCTACACACCTTGAAGGCATTATTTTTACCACACTATATGAATCCTGCTGTTTGGTTGGTGTTTACAATATGTTGTTTGTTGTTGACAGTATGTGGAGAACAACAAGACAGCAGACAACGACTGGTTCCGCCTGGAGTCCAACAAGGAGGGAACCAGGTCTGACACACAAACACTGGTGTTGTCACGATACCAGCATTTTCACTATGTTACTAGGTTTAATAACAAAATACTCCATACCATCTCGATACCAGCATTTTCACTTTGTTACTAGGTTTAATAACAAAATACTCCATACCATCTCGATACCAGCATTTTCACTATGTTACTAGGTTTAATAACAAAATACTCCATACCATCTCGATACCAGCATTTTCACTTTGTTACTAGGTTTAATAACAAAATACTCCATACCATCTCGATACCAGCATTTTCACTATGTTACTAGGTTTAATAACAAAATACTCCATACCATCTCGATACCAGCATTTTTACTTTGTTACTAGGTTTAATATCAAAATACTCCATACCATCTCGATACCACAACGATACCATTACGATACCACAACGATACCACAACGATACCATTACAATACCACAATGATACCACAATGATACCATTACGATACCACAATGATACCACAATGATACCACAACGATACCACAATGATACCACAATACGAATACCACAATGATACCACAATGAATACCACAATGATACCATCACGATACCACAATGATACCACAATGATACCATCACGATACTCAATACCACAATGATACCATCACGATACTCAATACCACAATGATACCATCACGATACTCAATACCACAATGATACCATCACGATACTCGATACCACAATGATACCATCACGATACTCGATACCACAATGATACCATCACGATGCTCATACCACAATGATACCATCACGATACTCAATACCACAACGATACCATCACGATACTCAATACCACAATGATACCATCACGATTACTCAATACCACAATGATACCATCACGATACTCAATACCACAATGATACCATCACGATACTCAATACCACAATGATACCATCACGATACTCCATCACGATACCACAATGATACCATCACGATACTCGATACCACAATGATACCATCACGATACTCGATACCACAATGATACCATCACGATACTCGATACCACAATGATACCATCACGATACTCAATACCACAATGATACCATCACGATACTCAATACCACAATGATACCATCACGTTACTCGATACCACAACGATACCATCACAATACTCAATACCACAATGATACCATCACGATACTCAATACCACAACGATACCATCACGTTACTCAATACCACAACGATACCATCACGTTACTCAATACCACAATGATACCATCACGATACTCAATACCACAATGATACCATCACGGTACTCGATACCACAATGATACCATCACGATACTCAATACCACAACGATACCATCACGATACCACAATGATACCATCACGTTACTCAATACCACAATGATACCATCACGATACTCAATACCACAACGATACCATCACGATACCACAATGTTACCATCACGATACTCGATACCACAATGATACCATCACGATACTCGATACCACAATGATACCATCACGATACTCGATACCACAATGATACCACAACGATACCATCACGATACTCGATACCACAATGATACCATCACGATACTCAATACCACAATGATACCATCACGATACTCAATACCACAACGATACCATCACGATACTCAATACCACAATGATACCATCACATTACTCGATACCACAATGATACCATCACGATACTCTATACCACAATGATACCATCACGATACTCAATACCACAATGATACCATCACGTTACTCAATACCACAATGATACCATCACGATACTCAATACCACAACGATACCATCACGATACTCAATACCACAACGATACCATCACGATACTCAATACCACAACGATACCATCACGATACTCAATACCACAATGATACCATCACGTTACTCGATACCACAATGATACCATCACGTTACTCGATACCACAATGATACCATCACTATACTCAATACCACAATGATACCATCACGATACTCAATACCACAATGATACCATCACGTTACTCAATACCACAATGATACCATCACGTTACTCAATACCACAATGATACCATCACGTTACTCGATACCACAATGATACCATCACGATACTCGATACCACAATGATACCATCACGTTACTCGATACCACAATGATACCATCACGATACTCAATACCACAATGATACCATCACGATACTCAATACCACAATGATACCATCACGATACTCAATACCACAACGATACCATCACGTTACTCAATACCACAATGATACCATCACGATACTCAATACCACAACAATACCATCACGTTACTCGATACCACAATGATACCATCACGTTACTCAATACCACAACGATACCATCACGTTACTCAATACCACAATGATACCATCACGATACTCGATACCATCACGATACTCAATACCACAACGATACCATCACGATACTCAATACCACAACGATACCATCACGTTACTCGATACCACAATGATACCATCACGTTACTCAATACCACAATGATACCATCACGTTACTCGATACCATCACGATACTCGATACCACAACGATACCATCACGATACTCAATACCACAACGATACCATCACGATACTCAATACCACAATGATACCATCACGATACTCAATACCACAATGATACCATCACGATACTCAATACCACAATGATACCATCACGATACTCAATACCACAATGATACCATCACGATACTCGATACCACAATGATACCATCACGATACTCAATACCACAATGCTACCATCACGATACTCGATACCACAATGATACCATCACGATACTCAATACCACAATGATACCATCACGATACTCAATACCACAATGATACCATCACGATACTCAATACCACAATGATACCATCACGATACTCGATACCATCACGATACTCGATACCACAATGATACCATCACGATACTCGATACCACAATGATACCATCACGATACTCGATACCACAATGATACCATCACGATACTCGATACCACAATGATACCATCACGATACTCAATACCACAACGATACCATCACGATACTCAATACCACAATGATACCATCGCAATACTCGATACCACAATGATACCATCACGATACTCAATACCACAATGATACCATCACGATACTCAATACCACAACGATACCATCACGATACTCAATACCACAATGATACCATCACGATACTCAATACCACAATGATACCATCACGATACTCAATACCACAATGATACCATCACGTTACTCAATACCACAACGATACCATCACGTTACTCAATACCACAATGATACCATCACGATACTCAATACCACAATGATACCATCACGATACTCAATACCACAACGATACCATCACGATACTCAATACCACAATGATACCATCACGATACTTGATACCACAATGATACCATCACGATACTCAATACCACAATGATACCATCACGATACTCAATACCACAATGATACCACAATGATACCATCACGTTACTCAATACCACAATGATACCATCACGATACTCAATACCACAATGATACCACAATGATACCATCACGATACTCGATACCACAATGATACCATCACGATACTCAATACCACAATGATACCACAATGATACCATCACGATACTCAATACCACAATGATACCACAATGATACCATCACGATACCACAATGATACCATCACGATACTCAATACCACAATGATACCATCACGATACCACAATGATACCATCACGATACTCAATACCACAATGATACCATCACGATACTCAATACCACAATGATACCACAATGATACCATCACGTTACTCAATACCACAACGATACCACAATGATACCATCACGATACTCAATACCACAATGATACCATCACAATACTCAATACCACAATGATACCATCACGATACTCAATACCACAACGATACCATCACGTTACTCAATACCACAATGATACCATCACGTTACTCAATACCACAATGATACCATCACGATACTCAATACCACAACGATACCACAATGATACCATCACGATACTCAATACCACAATGATACCATCACAATACTCAATACCACAATGATACCATCACGTTACTCAATACCACAATGATACCATCACGTTACTCAATACCACAATGATACCATCACGATACTCAATACCACAATGATACCATCACGTTACTCAATACCACAACGATACCATCACGTTACTCGATACCATCACGTTACTCGATACCACAACGATACCATCACGATACTCAATACCACAACGATACCATCACGATACTCAATACCACAATGATACCATCACGATACTCAATACCACAATGATACCATCACGATACTCAATACCACAATGATACCATCACGATACTCGATACCATCACGATACTCGATACCACAATGATACCATCACGATACTCGATACCACAATGATACCATCACGATACTCGATACCACAATGATACCATCACGATACTCAATACCACAATGATACCATCACGATACTCAATACCACAATGATACCATCACGATACTCAATACCACAACGATACCATCACGATACTCAATACCACAATGATACCATCACGTTACTCAATACCACAATGATACCATCACGATACTCAATACCACAATGATACCATCACGGTACTCGATACCACAATGATACCATCACGATACTCAATACCACAATGATACCATCACGTTACTCGATACCACAATGATACCATCACGATACTCAATACCACAATGATACCATCACGATACTCGATACCACAATGATACCATCACGATACTCGATACCACAATGATACCATCACGATACTCAATACCACAATGATACCATCACGGTACTCAATACCACAATGATACCATCACGATACTCAATACCACAATGATACCATCACGTTACTCGATACCACAATGATACCATCACGATACTCAATACCACAATGATACCATCACGATACTCAATACCACAATGATACCATCACGATACTCAATACCACAATGATACCATCACGATACTCGATACCCATCACGATACTCAATACCACAATGATACCATCACGATACTCAATACCACAATGATACCATCACGTTACTCGATACCACAATGATACCATCACGATACTCAATACCACAATGATACCATCACAATACTCAATATCACAATGATACCATCACGATACTCAATACCACAATGATACCATCACGATACTCAATACCACAATGATACCATCACGATACTCAATACCACAATGATACCACAATGATACCATCACGATACTCAATACCACAATGATACCACAATGATACCATCACGATACTCAATACCACAATGATACCACAATGATACCATCACGATACTCAATACCACAATGATACCATCACGATACTCAATACCACAATGATACCACAATGATACATCACGATACTCAATACCACAATGATACCACAATGATACCATCACGATACTCAATACCACAACGATACCATCACGTTACTCGATACCACAATGATACCACAATGATACCATCACGATACTCAATACCACAATGATACCACAATGATACCATCACGATACTCAATACCACAATGATACCACAATGATACCATCACGATACTCAATACCACAATGATACCACAATGATACCATCACGATACTCAATACCACAATGATACCATCACGATACTCAATACCACAATGATACCACAATGATACATCACGATACTCAATACCACAATGATACCACAATGATACCATCACGATACTCAATACCACAACGATACCATCACGTTACTCGATACCACAATGATACCACAATGATACCATCACGATACTCAATACCACAATGATACCACAATGATACCATCACGATTCAATACCACAATTACCATCACATTTTTACCACAATGATACCACAATGATACCATCAATCATACTCAATACCACAATGATACCATCACGATACTCAATACCACAATGATACCACAATGATACCATCACGATACTCAATACCACAATGATACCACAATGATACCATCACGATACTCAATACCACAATGATACCACAATGATACCATCACGATACTCAATACCACAATGATACCATCACGATACTCAATACCACAATGATACCACAATGATACCATCACGATACTCAATACCACAACGATACCATCACGTTACTCGATACCACAATGATACCACAACGATACCATCACGATACCACAATGATACCACAATGATACCATCACGATACTCAATACCACAATGATACCATCAATATCTTTTCACAAAAGTACAGCAGTAACAATGATACTTCAATTCCATCAGCTTTGCAAACCAGAACCGTTGGTCACGATACTCAATACCACAATGATACCATCACGATACAGAGAATACCACAATGATACCAAACTCAATACCACAATGATACCACCCCTTCCAAATGATACCATGGTTTCCATCACGATTTCAGCCACACAATGTTACCAAGACAAATAAAGAAGGCGTATTAGCCAAAGTCACAGAGTAGGACTTGATCCAGACAGATCTGTAGAGTCAATCAAGATGTAGCCTAGGTCTATTCACAATACAGGTGATATTCAATAGGAGTTTGGACGTTAATTTGAGTTATTGAGCTTGTTTTGGCTAATTTCACACGGCTACAGAAGGAAAAACAATCTGTTTCCCCTCCGTTTGGAAGAAGCAATATCTTTTCTAAAAGTGCAGCAGTAATGACTTCGTTCACAGCTTTGCAAACGGAGTCCGTTGGTTCGGTGAAGAAGGTTACTGCCCCAGTCAACTGTAAGTGCTGTTATTGTGAAGTGGAAACATCTAGGAGCAAGAACAGCTCAGCCACAAGGTTGTAGGCCACACAAGCTCACAGAATGAGCACAATAACTGTTGGTTGGGAGCTTCATGAAATGGGTTTCCATGGCCGAGCAGCCACACACAAGCTTAAGGTCACTATGCGCAATGTCATGCGTCAGCTGGACTGGAGTAAAACTCACCGCCATTGGACACTAGAGAAGTGGAAACACGTTCTCTGGAGTGATGAATCACGCTTCACCATCTGGCAGTCCAACGGACAAATCTGGGGTTGGCGGATACCAGGAGAACGCCACCTGCCCGAATGCATAATGCAAACTGTAAAGTTTGGTGGAGGAGGAATAATGGTCTGGGGCTGTTTTTCATGGTTCGGGCCCCTTAGTTCTAGTTAAGGGAAATCTTAATGCTACAGCATTCTAGACTTTGGCAACAGTTTGGGAAGGCCCGTTCTTGTTTCAGCATGACAATGCCTCCATGCACAAGCAAGGTCCATACAGAAATGGTTTGGATGGTGTTGAAGAACTTGACTGGCCTGCACAGAGCCCTGACCTCAACCCCATCAAAACCCTTTGGGATGAATTGGAACACTGACTGCAAGCCTAATCGCCCAAAATCAGTGCCCGACCTCACTAATGCCCTTGTGGCTGAATGGAAGCTAGTCCCCGCAGCAATGTTCCAACATCTAGTGGAAAGCCTTCCCAGAAGAGTGGAGGTTGTTATAGCAGCAATGTTCCAACATCTAGTGGAAAGCCTTCCCAGAAGAGTGGAGGTTGTTATAGCAGCAATGTTCCAACATCTAGTGGAAAACCTTCCCAGAAGAGAGGAGGCTGTTATAGCAGCAATGTTCCAACATCTAGTGGAAAGCCTTCCCAGAAGAGTGGAGGCTGTTATAGCAGCAGTGTTCCAACATCTAGTGGAAAGCCTTCCCAGAAGAGTGGAGGCTGTTATAGCAGCAATGTTCCAACATCTAGTGGAAAGCCTTCCCTGAAGAGTGGAGGCTGTTATAGCAGCAATGTTCCAACATCTAGTGGAAAGCCTTCCCAGAAGAGTGGAGGCTGTTATAGCAGCAATGTTCCAACATCTAGTGGAAAGCCTTCCCAGAAGAGTGGAGGCTGTTATAGCAGCAATGTTCCAACATCTAGTGGAAAGCCTTCCCAGAAGAGTGGAGGCTGTTATAGCAGCAATGTTCCAACATCTAGTGGAAAGCCTTCCCAGAAGAGTGGAGGCTGTTATAGCAGCAATGTTCCAACATCTAGTGGAAAGCCTTCCCAGAAGAGTGGAGGCTGTTACAGCAGCAAAGGTGGGGACTAACTCCATATTGACGCTCATAATTTTGGAAGGAGATGTTTGACGAGAAGGTGTCCACATACATTTGGTCATGTAGAACAAAGTTGTGAAAAATCAGCATTATTTTGCGTTATGATCCAAAACAAAGTTCTAGGTTAGTAAAGTTCTAGGTTAGTAAAGTTCTAGGTTAGTAAAGTTCTAGGTTAGTAAAGTTCTAGGTTAGTAAAGTTCTAGGTTAGTAAAGTTCTAGGTTAGTAAATTGATGTTAGCATCAGCTGTATACTAGAAAGAGAAGTTAGCCTGCAAAGCTGGAAGCTACCGGTATCTTCTTGCATTGTAAAGTGTTGAAGCCTGTATGGACATTGTGTTGCGAACGGTAATTTACAGTTTCAACATTTCTACATGATGTGTTGCATTATTCAAGCGTGTTAGCTCTCCACTCATGCTGCACAGAAGATAACAACTCAGCCCAGACTCAGAGCAGTGGTGTTCATGCTAGGGGACATCGGCTGCACTGCTAGACTTGACCCTCTCAATCAGTATACGACGTGAGACCCATTTAACAGAAGTTTCGAAAAATAAAACAAATTCTAGTCCAGAACGTTTTTTTTTATTTTCTAGTATCGGAAAAGTACCAATTGTATCGGTTTACCGTGCAACACACTTTTAGTCTTAGTTACAATTTAGTCATTTAATCCTCTGTTAGTTTTAGTTGTTATGAGTCGACAATTTGTCTAGTTTTAGTCCGTCATTTCAGTCAAACCTCTGTGTCGTTGTCATCTGACCAATCCTGTGTCGTTGTCATCTGACCAATCCTGTGTCGTTGTCATCTGACCAATCCTGTGTGTTGTCGTCATCTGACCAATCCTGTGTGTTGTCGTCTGACCAATCCTGTGTCGTTGTCGTCATCTGACCAATCCTGTGTGTTGTTGTCATCTGACCAATCCTGTGTGTTGTTGTCATCTGACCAATCCTGTGTGTTGTTGTCATCTGACCAATCCTGTGTGTTGTTGTCATCTGACCAATCCTGTGTGTTGTTGTCATCTGACCAATCCTGTGTGTTGTTGTCATCTGACCAATCCTGTGTGTTGTTGTCATCTGACCAATCCTGTGTGTTGTTGTCATCTGACCAATCCTGTGTGTTGTTGTCATCTGACCAATCCTGTGTGTTGTTGTCATCTGACCAATCCTGTGTGTTGTTGTCATCTGACCAATCCTGTGTGTTGTTGTCATCTGACCAATCCTGTGTGTTGTTGTCATCTGACCAATCCTGTGTGTTGTTGTCATCTGACCAATCCTGTGTGTTGTTGTCATCTGACCAATCCTGTGTGTTGTTGTCATCTGACCAATCCTGTGTGTTGTTGTCATCTGACCAATCCTGTGTGTTGTTGTCATCTGACCAATCCTGTGTGTTGTTGTCATCTGACCAATCCTGTGTGTTGTTGTCATCTGACCAATCCTGTGTGTTGTTGTCATCTGACCAATCCTGTGTGTTGTTGTCATCTGACCAATCCTGTGTGTTGTCGTCATCTGACCAATCCTGTGTGTTGTCGTCAACTGACCAATCCTGTGTGTTGTTGTCAACTGACCAATCCTGTGTGTTGTTGTCATCTGACCAATCCTGTGTGTTGTCGTCAACTGACCAATCCTGTGTGTTGTTGTCATCTGACCAATCCTGTGTGTTGTTGTCATCTGACCAATCCTGTGTGTTGTTGTCAACTGACCAATCCTGTGTGTTGTCGTCAACTGACCAATCTTGGGTGGTGTTGTTGCCAGGTGGTTTGGGAAGTGCTGGTACATTCATGACCTTCTGAAGTATGAGTTCGACATGGAGTTTGATGTAAGTACACACACACACCAAGGTTTCAGTTAGCCGGCTTTTGGGCAAAAATAGCCCTACTGCCTTGTTATAGCCCTACTGCCTTGTTATAGCCCTACTGCCTTGTTATAGTCCTACTGCCTTGTTATAGCCCTACTGCCTTGTTATAGTCCTACTGCCTTGTTATAGCCCTGACACACACCATCCTATAGCCCTGACACACACCATCCTGAACACACACCATCCTATAGCCCTGACACACACCATCCTATAGCCCTGAACACACACCATCCTATAGCCCTGAACACACACCGTCCTATAGCCCTGACACACACCATCCTATAGCCCTGACACACACCATCCTATAGCCCTGACACACACCATCCTATAGCCCTGAACACACACCATCCTATAGCCCTGACACACACCATCCTATAGCCCTGACACACTCCTGTCTCTCCTGACTGGTCAGATTCCTGTAACGTACCCGTCCACCGCCCCTGAGGTCGCCATGCCAGAGCTGGACGGGAAAACGGCCAAAATGTACAGGTAAGAAACACACACAGACGGCCCACTGTGATGAATTGTGTTGCAGGATGACATGGTTCCTGTCTTGTTGCAGGGGGGGGAAGATTTGTCTGACGGACCACTTCAAACCCCTGTGGGCGCGAAACGTACCGAAGTTTGGATTGGCTCACCTGATGGCCCTGGGGGTACGTGCTGTGTGTGTGTATGTTTGTCTGATGTGTGTGAGTTCTGTTACACTAGACTAGGCTGGACTACTAACTGTACTATTCATAGAGCTGTGAGGAAGAAATTACACCCCCTGAAAAGTTGTCTGTGTTTTATAGTTCTGTGTTATAGTTCTGTGTTATAGCTCTGTGTTATAGCTCTGTGTTATAGCTCTGTGTTATAGCTCTGTGTTATAGCTCTGTATCTCTCTGTGTTATAGCTCTGTGTTATAGCTCTGTGTCTCTCTGTGTTATAGCTCTGTGTCTCTCTGTGTTATAGTTCTGTGTCTCTCTGTGTTATAGTTCTGTGTTATAGCTCTGTGTTATAGCTCTGTGTTATAGCTCTGTGTCTCTCTGTGTTATAGCTCTGTGTTATAGCTCTGTGTCTCTCTGTGTTATAGCTCTGTGTTATAGCTCTGTGTCTCTCTGTGTTATAGTTCTGTGTCTCTCTGTGTTATAGTTCTGTGTTATAGTTCTGTGTTATAGCTCTGTGTTATAGCTCTGTGTTATAGCTCTGTGTTATAGCTCTGTGTTATATCTCTGTGTCTCTCTGTGTTATAGCTCTGTGTTATAGCTCTGTGTCTCTCTGTGTTATAGCTCTGTGTTATAGCTCTGTGTCTCTCTGTGTTATAGTTCTGTGTCTCTCTGTGTTATAGCTCGGTGTTATAGCTCGGTGTTATAGCTCGGTGTTATAGTTCTGTGTTATAGCTCTGTGTCTCTCTGTGTTATAGCTCGGTGTTATAGCTCGGTGTTATAGCTCGGTGTTATAGCTCGGTGTTATAGTTCTGTGTTATAGCTCTGTGTCTCTCTGTGTTATAGTTCTGTGTTATAGTTCTGTGTTATAGCTCTGTGTTATAGCTCTGTGTTATAGCTCTGTGTTATAGCTCTGTGTTATAGCTCTGTGTCTCTCTGTGTTATAGCTCTGTGTTATAGTTTTGTGTTATAGTTTTGTGTTATAGTTTTGTGTTATAGTTCTGTGTTATAGTTCTGTGTTATAGCTCTGTGTTATAGCTCTGTGTTATAGTTCTGTGTTATAGCTCTGTGTTATAGTTCTGTGTCTCTCTGTGTTATAGTTCTGTGTTATAGCTCTGTGTTATAGCTCTGTGTTATAGCTCTGTGTTATAGCTCTGTGTTATAGCTCTGTGTTATAGTTCTGTGTTATAGTTCTGTGTCTCTCTGTGTTATAGCTCTGTGTTATAGTTCTGTGTCTCTCTGTGTTATAGTTCTGTGTCTCTCTGTGTTATAGTTCTGTGTCTCTCTGTGTTATAGTTCTGTGTCTCTCTGTGTTATAGTTCTGTGTCTCTCTGTGTTATAGTTCTGTGTTATAGCTCTGTGTTATAGTTCTGTGTCTCTCTGTGTTATAGTTCTGTGTTATAGCTCTGTGTCTCTGTGTTATAGTTCTGTGTGTGTTTGTGTTATAGCTCTGTGTTATAGCTCTGTGTTATAGTTCTGTGTTATAGCTCTGTGTCTCTGTGTTATAGTTCTGTGTTATAGCTCTGTGTTATAGTTCTGTGTCTCTCTGTGTTATAGCTCTGTGTTATAGTTCTGTGTTATAGTTCTGTGTTATAGCTCTGTGTTATAGCTCTGTGTTATAGTTCTGTGTGTGTCTGTGTTATAGCTCTGTGTTATAGTTCTGTGTGTGTCTGTGTTATAGCTCTGTGTTATAGCTCTGTGTTATAGCTCTGTGTTATAGTTCTGTGTGTGTCTGTGTTATAGCTCTGTGTTATAGCTCTGTGTTATAGCTCTGTGTTATAGCTCTGTGTTATAGTTCTGTGTGTGTCTGTTATAGCTCTGTGTTATAGCTCTGTGTTATAGTTCTGTGTTATAGCTCTGTGTTATAGCTCTGTGTTATAGTTCTGTGTTATAGCTCTGTGTTATAGCTCTGTGTTATAGCTCTGTGTTACAGATCTGTGTCTCTTTGTTATAGTTCTGTGTTGTAGCTCTGTGTTGTAGCTCTGTGTTGTAGCTCTGTTATAGTTCTATGTGTGTCTGTGTTTTAGTTCTGTGTTATAGTTCTGTGTCTCTCTGTGTTATAGTTTTGTGTGTGTCTGTGTTATAGCTCTGTGTTATAGCTCTGTGTTATAGTTTTGTGTGTGTCTGTGTTATAGTTCTGTGTTATAGCTCTGTGTTATAGTTCTGTGTGTGTGTCTGTGTTATAGTTCTGTGTGTGTCTATGTTATAGCTCTGTGTCTCTCTGTGTTATAGCTCTGTGTTATAGTTCTGTGTGTGTCTGTGTTATAGTTCTGTGTGTGTCTGTGTTATAGTTCTGTGTGTGTCTGTGTTATAGTTCTGTGTGTGTCTGTGTTATAGTTCTGTGTGTGTCTGTGTTATAGCTCTGTGTGTGTCTGTGTTATAGCTCTGTGTTATAGTTCTGTGTTACTAGGCTGTACTACTGACTGTACTATTCACAGCGCTGTGAGGAAGTATGTACACCCCCTAAAAAGTTGTTTTTGGACATATGGATATTCGTTCTTCATGTCAATACTATTGACAGAAAGTTAACGTATAACACTGAAAAATTACAATTAAATAAGTTAGTCCTAAATATTTCAAAAACTAAAAGCATTGTATTTGGGACAAATCATTCACTAAACTTCAACTACATCTCATAATGAATAATGTGGAAATTGAGCAAATTGAGGTGACTAAACTGCTTGGAGTAACCCTGGATTGTAAAACACAGAGACCCTCAGAACTATAACACACACACACACGCACTCAGAACTACAGCACAGAGACCCACACACACACAGAACTACAGCACAGAGACCCTCAGAACTATAACACACACACACACACACACTCAGACCTACAGCACAGAGACCCACACACACAGAACTACAGCACAGAGACCCTCAGAACTATAACACACACACACACACACACACAGAACTATAGCACAGAGACACACACAAAACTACAGCACAGAGACACACACTAAGAACTACAGCACAGAGACCCACACACACACAGAACTACAGCACAGAGACCCACACACACACAGAACTACAGCACAGAGACCCACACACACACAGAACTACAGCACAGAGACCCACACACACACAGAACTACAGCACAGAGACACACACACACACAGAACTACAGCACAGAGACCCACACACACACAGAACTACAGCACAGAGACCCACACACACACAGAACTACAGCACAGAGACCCACACACACAGAACTACAGCACAGAGACACACACACACACACAGAACTACAGCACAGAGACACACACACACACACAGAACTATAGCACAGAGACACACACACACACACACACACACACACACACACACACACACACACACACACACACACACACACACACACACACACACACACACACACACACACACACACACAGACAGAGAGAACTGGAGCACACAGAGACACAGACTCAACTTTTCAAGGGGTATACTTACTTCTTCACAGCTCTATGTCCAGTAACTAACAACCTAACTGACGACCTCTCTCTCCGTGTGTGTAGTTGGGTCCGTGGTTGGCGGTGGAGATTCCAGACCTGATCTCTAAAGGACTGATCACACACAGAGAGCAGCAGGGAAGCTGAGACCCCCCTTCCCTCTTTGGGAACATGTTTACTGGTGTGGTCCCAGTGAAGGTGATGCTGCTGTTTGTTCTGAGACCCAGAAAACAGACTAATGATGTGGCTACCGACATGTGACCACTCACTCTTCTGTTGCTTTCAAAGGCAATGTTCCTGCACATTCAAGTTAAACTCTGCAGTTGTCGGCTCAATCAGAAATGACCTTTTAAATGCCTAGATTCATCTAGAAAACAGGATAACACCATGTTGGATTGAATCTCAGCCTAGATTCCACTAGAAAACGGGTGTTTTACGATATTTAGTCACATGGCTGAGAAGCAAACTTCAGTGTTTGAGTTGACAGAATGTTGCTCCTGTGTCTCCTGTAATAAAACATGTCTGATACCTGTCATGTGTTGTATATCTGTGTTTTGATGTGCTTAGCCCCCTCCTGTACTCCTTGTTCACCCATGACTGCATGGCTATGCACGCCTCCAATTCAATCAAGTTTGCAGATGGCAATAGAGTAGTAGGCTTGATTACCAACGATGACAAGACAGCCTACAGAGAGGAGGTGAGGTCTCTAATAGTGTGGTGCCTGGAAAACAACCTCTCGCTCAACGTCAACAAAACAAAGGAGATGATCGTGGACTTCAGGAAACAGCAGAGGGATCACCCCCCTATCCACATCGACTGGACAGCAGTTGAGAAGGTGGAAAGCTTCCAGTTCCTCAGTGTGCACATCACTGAAATAGTGATGATCGTGGACTTCAGGAAACAGCAGAGGGTGCACCCCCCTATCCACATCGACGGGACAGCAGTTGAGAAGGTGGAAAGCTTCCAGTTCCTCAGTGTGCACATCACTGAAATAGTGATGATCGTGGACTTCAGGAAACAGCAGAGGGTGCACCCCCCTATCCACATCGACTGGACAGCAGTTGAGAAGGTGGAAAGCTTCCAGTTCCTCAGTGTACACATCACTGAAATAGTGATGATCGTGGACTTCAGGAAACAGCAGAGGGTCCCACACCCCTATCCAGTTGAGAAGCTTCCAGTTCCTCAGTGTACACATCACTGAAATAGTGATATATAATAATAATTTCCTCCAACAGCAGCATTGACTTTAAATGGTTTAACTTGGGTCAAACGTTTCAGTTAGCCACCCACGAGCTTTCCACAATAAGTTGGGTGAATTTTGGCCACATTCCTCCTGACAGAGCTGGTGTAACGGAGTCAGGTTAGTAAGGCCTCCTTGTTCGCACACTTTTTCAGTTCTGCCCACAAATGTTATAAAGGATTGAGGTCAGGGCTTTGTGATGGCCACTCCAATACTTTGACTTTGTTGTCATTAAGTCATTTTGCCACAACTTTGGAAGTATGCTTGGGGTCATTGTCTATTTGGAAGACCCATTTGCCACCAAGCGTTAACTTCCTGACTGATGTCTTGAGATGTTTCTTCAATATATCCATATAATTTTCCATCCTCACGATGCCATCTAATTTTGTGAAGTGTCAGGTAGCTAGCTAGTTACCAATAGCTGGCTAGCTAGTTTTATAGTTTGGTAATTTAGCTTCATAATTTTGGCTGCATTCCAAACATGTAAAAGACACACCCTCTCCCCTCAGCCCTCAAATTAAGTGGACACTTCAAATCACATATCACAAGGTGTGATGAGTGTAGGGCGAGGGAAGAATGAATGATTGTCAATGGATCGCCCTTGCCCAGAAATTCATCACTCATTTGTCCCACGATTGTGTTTTCAGTCATCATTAAACCACCTGTAGCTGTTGTTTATGCTTTATATGTATCACAGGCAATTATGATTGCATTTCATATCTTGGCTAGAAGGCAATGCATCCGCAGACATGAAATACTAGCCATCCGACTATATCAGGTAAATTGAAAATTACAATGTGTGATGTCAGGGAAATTTGTATTCGCTAGCTAACGTTTCCAATAGCTACCCAAACAAAAACATAATTACTTTTAGGTTATGTGTTTTTGCCATGTCCATTAGTAGCAACATTTCTAACTTATTTAACATTCGATTTTACATAAACTTGTATGTTGACTTCTCCATATTGATGTTGGTTTTACATTTTGGCTGACTTTCTTAGCGGATGTACAATCATTGCAAATTGAATTATGGGGCGTTTCAGGCCCTGGAGTGAAAATAATTATACACTCGATCACAAACCAGGCCTGAGGAGCTTACATTTCCAACTTCCCTTGTTGGCTAATTATTTGGAAGGACTGCAAAGATGGCTGCGGGGATTCCCTCAAGGCCACAATGTGAGGGTAAGTGGAGGAGGGTGTGTCTTTTATGTGTTTGAAACGCAGCCATTATCTCACATGCCAAAAATGCAGCTGTGTTGATTAAGTTAGACACTTTCCAGGCCACCGGAGTTTGACACTTGACGACAGTTTACATTGAATTGTGGGTCATACCAACCCCATAATATCAAAGTACTAAACTAGCTAGATCGAGGGCCGAGGGGGCAACATTTGTGATTTTGGACCTCCACCGAGGATAGAAATCAAACAGCATCCGTTTTCTAGGGGCCGAGGGAGGAAGTGACGTATTTGGGCTTCAGCCGAGACTGTTCTCAGGATCCGCCCGCTGTAACCATGGCGACAAGGACGCGGAGGCCTGCGCCTGCGCAGTGGTTCTCTCTGTATCCCGTTTCAGGAGCAGAGAGAATGCTGGAAGCGAGAGGCTAATGTTGTTCTCACGTTTTCCCACGGGAGATTTAAATTGATGATGTCTCAGATAGCTAACCGTTAACTTTACCCAGTGCAGCTTCCTCATCTGGTACACTTGCTTTGTATGTTCTCTAGCGGTAGTTTAACATAACGGCCGGCCTGTCGCCCGGTTCGGGTGTGTGCGTTGTGTCCGGTTGCAGAAGGAAGGATGAAGGCGTCTCTCTCTAAAGGCATCCGGCTGGACGCTGTTCTCCAGGAGGGCTTCAACGAGGTACCGTTACAACCGAGATACCACTACCGTGCTGGGAGAGTCGTGTGTGCTTGTTTCTGTCTGTAAGATTATTTGGGCTCTTTCTTAGCTAAGTTACTCTCCTCTAGCTTGTTAAGTAGTTAGTTAGTTAGTTAGTTAGTTAGTCTAGCTGGTTGGTTTAGTAGATCAGTAGAGGTTTAGTTCTGGGTCTGTTTTCAGGGTTCAGAAGTTAGCCTGATGAGACTAAAGCAGTGGGGTCGCGACATTATTCTATAGGACAATATAAAAAGGTTGTTGAGAAAGATAATTTGAAAGAAAATGTTAATGAGTAAATGCATTTGTTTTATTTTCATTTTGATAAGAGATGAAAATGCAATGAATTGAAAGTTAACGTTATTTGTTGATGTAAAAATCTACATGACCGATTTTAAGCTTGTCATTAGATTTGGGGTGGGGTGGGAGTGCAATAAATTATTTGGGAAAAAATTGGGTCCCCAGAAATGATTGGGGGGAAATGGGGTCCCTGCTGAAAAAGTTTGAATAACACTGTTTCAATCTATCAACACCAAACCAACGGTTCAGACTGGCCCAACTTAGATTTCTTGTTAACAAAGGCTGAGGGCTGACCCCATTTAATCAACTGGTTGATTGTTTGGTTGATAGGCTGTTGGTCGACCTAGATTTCTTTAGTCAAGCAGTAGCAAAAAAAAAAAAAAATGTCTGTCTGAGTGGACTAATCCATTGTGGAGGCCGTGGGGATGGCACAGTCCATCAGTCTAAGACACCTGTCTGATTGGCTCCTGTCTGAGTGGACTGATCCATTCTGGAGGCCGTGGGGATGGCACAGTCCATCAGTCTAAGACACCTGTCTGATTGGCTCCTGTCTGAGTGGACTGATCCATTCTGGAGGCCGTGGGGATGGCACAGTCCATCACTCTAAGACACCAGTCTGATTGGCTGCTGTCTGAGTGGACTGATCCATTCTGGGGATGACACAGTCCATCACTCTAAGACACCAGTCTGATTGGCTGCTGTCTGAGTGGACTGATCCATTCTGGGGATGACACAGTCCATCACTCTAAGACACCAGTCTGATTGGCTGCTGTCTGAGTGGACTGATCCATTCTGGGGATGACACAGTCCATCACTCTAAGACACCTGTCTGATTGGCTCCTGTTTGAGTGGACTGATCCATTCTGGAGGCCGTGGGGATGGCACAGTCCATCAGTCTAAGACACCTGTCTGATTGGCTCCTGTCTGAGTGGACTGATCCATTCTGGGGGCCGTGGGGATGGCACAGTCCATCAGTCTAAGACACCTGTCTGATTGGCTCCTGTTTGAGTGGACTGATCCATTCTGGAGGCCGTGGGGATGGCACAGTCCATCAGTCTAAGACACCTGTCTGATTGGCTCCTGTTTGAGTGGACTGATCCATTCTGGAGGCCGTGGGGATGGCACAGTCCATCAGTCTAAGACACCTGTCTGATTGGCTCCTGTCTGAGTGGACTGATCCATTCTGGAGGCCGTGGGGATGGCACAGTCCATCAGTCTAAGATGTGCTATTGAAATGGTATATGGTTATATTAACATGTTATATTACCACAACATGTTACATTACGTAACAACAATGGTGAATCATTAATAAATATTATTTTATCCAGCGTTGGATAGTGGTCGCTGTCCATGGTTCTGAAACACATCAGTGGACTGTTGAATTGGTACCTTTTCCTAGACCCCTCAAACTCAAATCTGGACCTCGAAGCCAGTTCCACTGCATTTTTAAATTGTGCATTTATCAGGTAAAAACAGAAAACCAGCAGGCTCTGGACCTCGTAGGGTAAGACTTGAGTATCCCTGTCCTAGACCATGTTGCTATGTGCATAATAGTGAACCAGCATATTGGTGTTGAGAACAATGAGGCAGCAGTGGAGTTAGGAGACGAGGAAACAGCCATTTCCTTAAATTGTCTAAGAAAAGTGATGAGAGAGGAAACCATAACTTAATTAGGTCTAGAATCAATAGTCTAACTGTTAAAATGTGCCTGGCTTTATAAATCATCTGTATTTTTCTACAGAAATAAGACAGATCCTGCTTCTGTTGCCTGTTTGAGTATTTGTTTAATAGCCTACTGATTCCCTGAGCACCAAGACTCACACAACCACTACATGTTGGATAAACAAGTTCACAAATGTGGCTGTTTTTAGTCTTTGCTGAAATAAAGGCTTTCCTTTTTGTTTTGTCAGAACAGCTTCTCTGCTATTATTTATCCTTTATAATATAATAATATAATAATATATGCCATTTAGCAGACGCTTTTATCAAAAGCGACTTACAGTCATGTGTGCATACATTCTACGTATGGGTGGTCCCGGGAATCGAACCCACTACCCTGGCGTTACAAGCGACATGCTCTGCCAACTGAGCTACTAAGTTTATTTAGTGTTGTTGACACTGTTTCAAATTGTCATCAATATAATATTTATAATAATAATAATCTCCTTTTTCTTGATCTCCTTCCTTCAGATTGTTAGTTTTTAATAGTAGTAGACTTAGTATAGAACCATCATGTCATTATCATTAGTAGACTTAGTATAGAACCACCATGTCATTATCGTTAGTAGACTTAGTATAGAACCACCATGTCATTATCATTAGTAGACTTAGTATAGAACCACCATGTCATTATCATTAGTAGACTTAGTATAGAACCACCATGTCATTATCATTAGTAGACTTAGTATAGAACCACCATGTCATTATCATTAGTAGTATAGAACCACCATGTCATTATCATTAGTAGTATAGAACCACCATGTCATTATCATTAGTAGACTTAGTATAGAACCACCATGTCATTATCATTAGTAGTATAGAACCACCATGTCATTATCATTAGTAGTATAGAACCACCATGTCATTATCATTAGTAGACTTAGTATAGAACCACCATGTCATTATCATTAGTAGACTTAGTATAGAACCACCATGTCATTATCATTAGTAGACTTAGTATAGAACCACCATGTCATTATCATTAGTAGTATAGAACCACCATGTCATTATCATTAGTAGACTTAGTATAGAACCACCATGTCATTATCATTAGTAGACTTAGTATAGAACCACCATGACATTATCATTAGTAGACTTAGTATAGAACCACCATGTCATTATCATTAGTAGACTTAGTATAGAACCACCATGTCATTATCATTAGTAGACTTAGTATAGCACCACCATGTCATTATCATTAGTAGACTTAGTATAGAAAAACCATGTCATTATCATTAGTAGACTTAGTATAGAACCACCATGTCATTATCATTAGTAGTATAGAACCACCATGTCATTATCATTAGTAGACTTAGTATAGAACCACCATGACATTATCATTAGTAGACTTAGTATAGAACCACCATGTCATTATCATTAGTAGTATAGAACCATCATGTCATTATCATTAGTAGACTTAGTATAGAACCACCATGACAGTATCATTAGTAGACTTAGTATAGAACCACCATGTCATTATCATTAGTAGTATAGAACCACCATGTCATTATCATTAGTAGACTTAGTATAGAACCACCATGTCATTAGTATTAGTAGACTTAGTATAGAACCACCATGTCATTATCATTAGTAGACTTAGTATAGAACTACCATGTCATTATCATTAGTAGTATAGAACCACCATGTCATTATCATTAGTAGTATAGAACCATCATGTCATTATCATTAGTAGACTTAGTATAGAACCACCATGTCATTATCATTAGTAGACTTCGTATAGAACCACCATGTCATTATCATTAGTAGTATAGAACCATCATGTCATTATCATTAGTAGACTTAGTATAGAACCACCATGTCATTATCATTAGTAGACTTAGTATAGAACCACCATGTCATTATCATTAGTAGTATAGAACCATCATGTCATTATCATTAGTAGACTTAGTATAGAACCACCATGTCATTATCATTAGTAGACTTAGTATAGAACCACCATGTCATTATCATTAGTAGACTTAGTATAGAACCACCATGTCATTATCATTAGTAGACTTAGTATAGAACCACCATGTCATTATCATTAGTAGACTTAGTATAGAACCACCATGTCATTATCATTAGTAGACTTAGTATAGAACCACCATGACATTATCATTAGTAGACTTAGTATAGAACCACCATGTCATTATCATTAGTAGACTTAGTATAGAACCACCATGTCATTATCATTAGTGGACTTAGTATAGAACCACCATGTCATTATCATTAGTAGACTAAGTATAGAACCACCATGTCATTATCATTAGTAGACTTAGTATAGAACCACCATGTCATTATCATTAGTAGACTTAGTATAGAACCACCATGTCATTATCATTAGTAGTATAGAACCACCATGTCATTATCATTAGTAGACTTAGTATAGAACCACCATGTCATTATCATTAGTAGACTTAGTATAGAACCACCATGTCATTATCATTAGTAGACTTAGTATAGAACCACCATGTCATTATCATTAGTAGACTTAGTATAGAACCACCATGTCATTATCATTAGTAGTATAGAACCACCATGTCATTATCATTAGTAGACTTAGTATAGAACCACCATGTCATTATCATTAGTAGTATAGAACCACCATGTCATTATCATTAGTAGACTTAGTATAGAACCACCATGTCATTATCATTAGTAGACTTAGTATAGAACCACCATGTCATTATCATTAGTAGACTTAGTATAGAACCACCATGTCATTATCATTAGTAGACTTATTATAGAACCACCATGTCATTATCATTAGTAGACTTAGTATAGAACCACCATGTCATTATCATTAGTAGACTTAGTATAGAACCACCATGTCATTATCATTAGTAGACTTAGTATAGAACCACCATGTCATTATCGTTAGTAGACTTAGTATAGAACCACCATGACATTATCATTAGTAGTATAGAACCACCATGTCATTATCATTAGTAGTATAGAACCACCATGTCATTATCATTAGTAGTATAGAACCACCATGACATTATCATTAGTAGTATAGAACCACCATGTCATTATCGTTAGTAGACTTAGTATAGAACCACCATGTCATTATCATTAGTAGTATAGAACCACCATGACATTATCATTAGTAGTATAGAACCACCATGTCATTATCGTTAGTAGACTTAGTATAGAACCACCATGTCATTATCATTAGTAGTATAGAACCACCATGACATTATCATTAGTAGTATAGAACCACCATGTCATTATCGTTAGTAGACTTAGTATAGAACCACCATGACATTATCATTAGTAGTATAGAACCACCATGACATTATCATTAGTAGTATAGAACCACCATGACATTATCATTAGTAGTATAGAACCACCATGACATTATCATTAGTAGTATAGAACCACCATGTCATTATCGTTAGTAGACTTAGTATAGAACCACCATGTCATTATCGTTAGTAGACTTAGTATAGAACCACCATGACATTATCATTAGTAGACTTAGTATAGAACCACCATGTCATTATCATTAGTAGACTTAGTATAGAACCACCATGTCATTATCATTAGTAGACTTAGTATAGAACCACCATGTCATTATCATTAGTAGTATAGAACCACCATGTCATTATCATTAGTAGACTTAGTATAGAACCACCATGTCATTATCATTAGTAGACTTAGTATAGAACCACCATGTCATTATCATTAGTAGACTTAGTATAGAACCACCATGTCATTATCATTAGTAGTATAGAACCACCATGTCATTATCATTAGTAGTATAGAACCACCATGTCATTATCATTAGTAGACTTAGTATAGAACCACCATGACATTATCATTAGTAGTATAGAACCACCATGTCATTATCATTAGTAGTATAGAACCACAATGTCATTATCATTAGTAGTATAGAACCACCATGTCATTATCATTAGTAGTATAGAACCACCATGACATTATCATTAGTAGTATAGAACCACCATGACATTATCGTTAGTAGTATATAACCACCATGACATTATCATTAGTAGTATAGAACCACCATGTCATTATCGTTAGTAGACTTAGTATAGAACCACCATGTCATTATCATTAGTAGTATAGAACCACCATGACATTATCATTAGTAGTATAGAACCACCATGTCATTATCGTTAGTAGACTTAGTATAGAACCACCATGTCATTATCATTAGTAGTATAGAACCACCATGTCATTATCATTAGTAGTATAGAACCACCATGTCATTATCATTAGTAGACTTAGTATAGAACCACCATGTCATTATCATTAGTAGTATAGAACCACCATGTCATTATCGTTAGTAGACTTAGTATAGAACCACCATGACATTATCATTAGTAGTATAGAACCACCATGACATTATCATTAGTAGTATAGAACCACCATGACATTATCATTAGTAGTATAGAACCACCATGACATTATCATTAGTAGTATAGAACCACCATGACATTATCATTAGTAGTATAGAACCACCATGTCATTATCGTTAGTAGACTTAGTATAGAACCACCATGTCACATCTGTTCCTGGTTCTACATTTTTGAATGGGGCATGCTTATTTAAGATGGTGTGGAAGGCACTTATAAAGAATAACCAGGCATCCTCTACTGACAGGATGAGGTCAATATCCTTCCAGGATACCCGGATCAGGTCGATTACCGTAAAATGTTTACTTATAAGCCCTTAACCAACAGGGCAGTTCAAGAGGAAGAAAATATTTACCAAGTAGTCTAAAATATAAGTAAACATAAAATGTGACACATTAAGAATAACAATACAGAGGGCATCGGTACCGAGTCAGTGTGCAGGGGTACAGGCTAGTTGAGGTCATTTGTACATGTACCCGTAGGTGGGGGCAAAGTGACTATGCATTGGTAACAAACAAACAAACAGCGAGTAGCAGCAGTGTACAAGGGGTGGGGGGGTCCTAGACTTGGTGATCCGGTACCACTTGCCGTTTGGTAGCAGGGAAAACAGTCTATAACTTGGGTGACTGGCTTCTCTGACAATTTTCTGGGCTTTCCTCTGACACCGCCTATTATATAGGTCCTGGATGGCAGGACGCTTGGCCCCAGTGATGTAATGGGCCGTTCGCACTACCCTCTGTAGCGCCTTATGGTCAGACGCCGACAGTTGCCATACCAGGCTGTGATGCAACCGGTCAGGATGCTCTTGATGGTGCAGCTGTAGATCCTTCTGAGGATCTGGGGGCCCATGTCAAATCTTTTCAGTCTCCTGAGGCGGAAAAGGTTTTGTCGTGCCCTCTTCACGACCGTCTTGGTATGTTTGGACCATGTTAGTTCGTTGGTGATGTGGACACCAAGGAACTTGAAACTCTCAACCCGCTCCACTACAATGTTAATGGGAGCCTGTTGGGCCCACCATTTCCTGTAGTCCACGATCAGCTCCTTTGTCTTGCTCACATTGATGGAGATGTTGTTGTCCTGGCACCACACTGCCAGTTCTCTGACCTCCTCCCTATACAGTCATTGCCAAACGTTTTGAGAATGACACATATATATATTTTCACCAAGTCTGCTGCCTCAGTTTGTATGATGGCAATTTGCATATACTCCAGAATGTTATGAAGTTTGTTCAGATGAATTGCAATTAATTGCAAAGTCCCACTTTGCCATGCAAATGAACTGAATCCCCCAAAAACATTTCCACTGCATTTCAGCCCTGCCACAAAAGGACCAGCTGACATCATCTCAGGGATTCTCTCGTTAACACAGGTGTGAGTGTTGACGAGGACAAGGCTGGAGATCACTCTGTCATGCTGATTGAGTTAGAATAACAGACTGGAAGCTTCAAAAGGAGGGTGGTGCTTGGAATCATTGTTCTTCCTCTGTCAACCATGATTACCTGCAAGGAAACTTGTGCCGTCATCATTACTTTGCACAAAAAGGGCTTCACAGGCAAGGATATTGCTGTCAGTAAGATTGCACCTAAATCAGCCATTTATCGGATCATCAAGAACGTTCAGCCACGTCTCAGTGAAACATAATGTCCCGTTGGTAGGATAATCTTAATATTAGGTTTACATTTTATTTTCTAAAGATTTCACGTTAGCAAGTAGAATAGAAGGTATTGGTTGTTTACTTGCTCGCCTCCGGCTTCTCGGAAGGATCCCCGATCGGCGTCCCCTTTTCCGGCGTCTTTTCTTCATGCAAAAGGCGTGGATCTGGGCCTGTTCCAGGGAAAGCAGGATACCCTTCTTTTCGGACTCGTTAAAGGAAAAAGTTACTTCCAGTCTGCGGGGATTAATCACTTTTCTGATGTCCAGTAGTTATTTTCGGTCATAAGAGGCGGTAGCAGCAACATTATGTACACAATAAGTTAAAAAATAAGTAACACAAAACGCAAAAAAATTATCAAAATTGCACAATTGGTTGGGAGAATGGAAAACGTCAGCCATTGGCTTCGAACGCCATCATAATCTTAAGCACGTTGAAAAAGTAGGCACAAACAAAGACATGAAGGAGCACAGTGAACATATTTCAGGTAATAAAGCTGGAATCCTTCATTTTTCTAGGTGCTCTGCTGCTTCTAAAGACATTAAGGAGCACAGTGAAACATATTCTTCTCGGCGCTCTGCTGCTTCTAAAGACATTAAGGAGCACAGTGAAACATATTCTTCTAGGCGCTCTGGTGCTTCTAAATTAAAATGGCTGTTAGCACAGCAAAATATTTAGAAACAACAAGGGAGTTAAATGGTCCCACTGTAGAGCCCTCCACTGTAGATGGTCCCACTGTAGAGCCCTCCACTGTAAATGGTCCCACTGTAGAGCCCTCCACTGTAAATGGTCCCACTGTAGAGCCCTCCACTGTAAATGGACCCACTGTAGAGCCCTCCACTGTAAATGGACCCACTGTAGAGCCCTCCACTGTAAATGGTCCCACTGTAGAGCCCTCCACTGTAAATGGTCCCACTGTAGAGCCCTCCACTGTAAATGGTCCCACTGTAGAGCCCTCCACTGTAAATGGACCCACTGTAGAGCCCTCCACTGTAAATGGTCCCACTGTAGAGCCCTCCACTGTAAATGGTCCCACTGTAGAGCCCTCCACTGTAAATGGTCCCACTGTAGAGCCCTCCACTGTAAATGGTCCCACTGTAGAGCCCTCCACTGTAAATGGTCCCACTGTAGAGCCCTCCACTGTAAATGGTCCCACTGTAGAGCCCTCCACTGTAAATGGTCCCACTGTAGAGCCCTCCACTGTAAATGGACCCACTGTAGAGCCCTCCACTGTAAATGGTCCCACTGTAGAGCCCTCCACTGTAAATGGACCCACTGTAGAGCCCTCCACTGTAAATGGTCCCACTGTAGAGCCCTCCACTGTAAATGGTCCCACTGTAGAGCCCTCCACTGTAAATGGTCCCACTGTAGAGCCCTCCACTGTAAATGGTCCCACTGTAGAGCCCTCCACTGTAAATGGTCCCACTGTAGAGCCCTCCACTGTAGATGGTCCCACTGTAGAGCCCTCCACTGTAGATGGTCCCACTGTAGAGCCCTCCACTGTAAATGGTCCCACTGTAGAGCCCTCCACTGTAAATGGTCCCACTGTAGAGCCCTCCACTGTAAATGGTCCCACTGTAGAGCCCTCCACTGTAAATGGTCCCACTGTAGAGCCCTCCACTGTAAATGGTCCCACTGTAGAGCCCTCCATTGTAAATGGTCCCACTGTAGAGCCCTCCACTGTAAATGGTCCCACTGTAGAGCCCTCCACTGTAAATGGACCCACTGTAGAGCCCTCCACTGTAAATGGTCCCACTGTAGAGCCCTCCACTGTAAATGGACCCACTGTAGAGCCCTCCACTGTAAATGGTCCCACTGTAGAGCCCTCCACTGTAAATGGTCCCACTGTAGAGCCCTCCACTCTAGATGGTCCCACTGTAGAGCCCTCCACTGTAAATGGTCCCACTGTAGAGCCCTCCACTCTAGATGGTCCCACTGTAGAGCCCTCCATCTTAAATGGTCCCACTGTAGAGCCCTCCACTCTAGATGGTCCCACTGTAGAGCCCTCCACTGTAAATGGACCCACTGTAGAGCCCTCCACTGTAAATGGACCCACTGTAGAGCCCTCCACTGTAAATGGTCCCACTGTAGAGCCCTCCACTGTAGATGGTCCCACTGTAGAGCCCTCCACTGTAAATGGTCCCACTGTAGAGCCCTCCACTGTAAATGGTCCCACTGTAGAGCCCTCCACTGTAAATGGTCCCACTGTAGAGCCCTCCACTGTAAATGGTCCCACTGTAGAGCCCTCCACTCTAGATGGTCCCACTGTAGAGCCCTCCACTGTAAATGGTCCCACTGTAGAGCCCTCCACTGTAAATGGTCCCACTGAAGAGCCCTCCACTGTAAATGGACCCACTGTAGAGCCCTCCACTGTAAATGGACCCACTGTAGAGCCCTCCACTGTAGATGGTCCCACTGTAGAGCCCTCCACTGTAAATGGTCCCACTGTAGAGCCCTCCACTGTAAATGGTCCCACTGTAGAGCCCTCCACTGTAAATGGTCCCACTGTAGAGCCCTCCACTGTAAATGGTCCCACTGTAGAGCCCTCCACTCTAGATGGTCCCACTGTAGAGCCCTCCACTGTAAATGGACCCACTGTAGAGCCCTCCACTGTAAATGGTCCCACTGTAGAGCCCTCCACTGTAAATGGTCCCACTGTAGAGCCCTCCACTGTAAATGGTCCCACTGTAGAGCCCTCCACTGTAAATGGTCCCACTGTAGAGCCCTCCACTGTAAATGGTCCCACTGTAGAGCCCTCCACTCTAGATGGTCCCACTGTAGAGCCCTCCACTGTAAATGGACCCACTGTAGAGCCCTCCACTGTAAATGGACCCACTGTAGAGCCCTCCACTGTAAATGGTCCCACTGTAGAGCCCTCCACTGTAGATGGTCCCACTGTAGAGCCCTCCACTGTAAATGGTCCCACTGTAGAGCCCTCCACTGTAAATGGTCCCACTGTAGAGCCCTCCACTCTAGATGGTCCCACTGTAGAGCCCTCCACTGTAAATGGTCCCACTGTAAATGGTCCCACTGTAGAGCCCTCCACTGTAAATGGTCCCACTGTAGAGCCCTCCACTGTAAATGGTCCCACTGTAGAGCCCTCCACTGTAAATGGTCCCACTGTAGAGCCCTCCACTGTAAATGGACCCACTGTAGAGCCCTCCACTGTAAATGGACCCACTGTAGAGCCCTCCACTGTAAATGGTCCCACTGTAGAGCCCTCCACTGTAAATGGTCCCACTGTAGAGCCCTCCACTGTAAATGGACCCACTGTAGAGCCCTCCACTGTAAATGGTCCCACTGTAGAGCCCTCCACTGTAGATGGTCCCACTGTAGAGCCCTCCACTGTAAATGGTCCCACTGTAGAGCCCTCCACTGTAAATGGACCCACTGTAGAGCCCTCCACTGTAAATGGTCCCACTGTAGAGCCCTCCACTGTAAATGGTCCCACTGTAGAGCCCTCCACTGTAAATGGTCCCACTGTAGAGCCCTCCACTGTAAATGGTCCCACTGTAGAGCCCTCCACTGTAAATGGTCCCACTGTAGAGCCCTCCACTGTAAATGGACCCACTGTAGAGCCCTCCACTGTAAATGGACCCACTGTAGAGCCCTCCACTGTAAATGGACCCACTGTAGAGCCCTCCACTGTAAATGGTCCCACTGTAGAGCCCTCCACTGTAAATGGTCCCACTGTAGAGCCCTCCACTGTAAATGGTCCCACTGTAGAGCCCTCCACTGTAGATGGTCCCACTGTAGAGCCCTCCACTGTAAATGGTCCCACTGTAGAGCCCTCCACTGTAGATGGTCCCACTGTAGAGCCCTCCACTGTAAATGGACCCACTGTAGAGCCCTCCACTGTAGATGGTCCCACTGTAGAGCCCTCCACTGTAAATGGTCCCACTGTAGAGCCCTCCACTGTAGATGGTCCCACTGTAGAGCCCTCCACTGTAAATGGTCCCACTGTAGAGCCCTCCACTGTAAATGGTCCCACTGTAGAGCCCTCCACTGTAAATGGACCCACTGTAGAGCCCTCCACTGTAAATGGACCCACTGTAGAGCCCTCCACTGTAAATGGTCCCACTGTAGAGCCCTCCACTGTAAATGGTCCCACTGTAGAGCCCTCCACTGTAAATGGTCCCACTGTAGAGCCCTCCACTGTAAATGGACCCACTGTAGAGCCCTCCACTGTAAATGGTCCCACTGTAGAGTCCTCCACTGTAAATGGACCCACTGTAGAGCCCTCCACTGTAAATGGTCCCACTGTAGAGCCCTCCACTGTAGATGGTCCCACTGTAGAGCCCTCCACTGTAAATGGTCCCACTGTAGAGCCCTCCACTGTAAATGGTCCCACTGTAGAGCCCTCCACTGTAAATGGTCCCACTGTAGAGCCCTCCACTGTAAATGGTCCCACTGTAGAGCCCTCCACTGTAAATGGTCCCACTGTAGAGCCCTCCACTCTAGATGGTCCCACTGTAGAGCCCTCCACTGTAAATGGACCCACTGTAGAGCCCTCCACTGTAAATGGACCCTCTGTAGAGCCCTCCACTGTAAATGGTCCCACTGTAGAGCCCTCCACTGTAGATGGTCCCACTGTAGAGCCCTCCACTGTAAATGGTCCCACTGTAGAGCCCTCCACTGTAAATGGTCCCACTGTAGAGCCCTCCACTGTAAATGGACCCACTGTAGAGCCCTCCACTGTAAATGGTCCCACTGTAGAGCCCTCCACTGTAAATGGTCCCACTGTAGAGCCCTCCACTGTAAATGGTCCCACTGTAGAGCCCTCCACTGTAAATGGACCCACTGTAGAGGCCCTCCACTGTAAATGGTCCCACTGTTGTAGATGGTCCCACTGTAGAGCCCTCCACTGTAAATGGTCCCACTGTAGAGCCCTCCACTGTAAATGGTCCCACTGTAGAGCCCTCCACTGTAGATGGTCCCACTGTAGAGCCCTCCACTGTAAATGGACCCACTGTAGAGCCCTCCACTGTAAATGGTCCCACTGTAGAGCCCTCCACTGTAGATTGACTGAATTATCACAATAACGATGAACGATACGTTTATGACATTTATGATCACAGCAGTTATTTTTTTTTAAAACTACTACTACATTAAACATGGAGGGCTCTACAGTGGGACCATTTACAGTGGAGGGCTCTACAGTGGGACCATTTACAGTGGAGGGCTCTACAGTGGGACCATTTACAGTGGAGGGCTCTACAGTGGGACCATTTACAGTGGAGGGCTCTACAGTGGGACCATCTACAGTGGAGGGCTCTACAGTGGGACCATTTACAGTGGAGGGCTCTACAGAGGGTCCATTTACAGTGGAGGGCTCTACAGTGGGACCATCTACAGTGGAGGGCTCTACAGTGGGACCATCTACAGTGGAGGGCTCTACAGTGGGACCATTTACAGTGGAGGGCTCTACAGTGGGTCCATTTACAGTGGAGGGCTCTACAGTGGGACCATTTACAGTGGAGGGCTCTACAGTGGGACCATTTACAGTGGAGGGCTCTACAGTGGGACCATTTACAGTGGAGGGCTCTACAGTGGGACCATTTACAGTGGAGGGCTCTACAGTGGGTCCATTTACAGTGGAGGGCTCTACAGTGGGTCCATTTACAGTGGAGGGCTCTACAGTGGGACCATTTACAGTGGAGGGCTCTACAGTGGGACCATTTACAGTGGAGGGCTCTACAGTGGGACCATTTAACTCCCTTATTGTTTCTAAATATTCAGTTATTTTTTTTAAAACTACTACTACATGAAACGTGGTAGCTATCAATTGTCCCATTAACAATCACCCATATTACAAAATGTATTTCAATTTCATTTCAAATGTCACATTTCTCTAGAAGGGCCCTATAGGTTATTTATCGTAATGAATGATATCAGACAGACGATAAATGTTTGGTTTGGTCTGTGTGGTGGGTTTATCATCCCAGCTCTACTTCATAGTAAGTGGTGAGTTTGGTCTGTGTGGTGGGTTTATCGTCCCAGCTCTACTTCATGGTAAGTAGTGGGTTTATCGTCCCAGCTCTACTTCATGGTAAGTAGTGGGTTTATCGTCCCAGCTCTACTTCATGGTAAGTAGTGGGTTTATCGTCCCAGCTCTACTTCATGGTAAGTGGTGGGTTTATCGTCCCAGCTCTACTTCATAGTAAGTAGTGGGTTTATCGTCCCAGCTCTACTTCATGGTAAACAGTGGGTTTATCTTCCCAGCTCTACTTCATGGTAAGTGGTGGGTTTATCGTCCCAGCTCTACTTCATAGTAAGTGGTGGGTTTATCGTCCCAGCTCTACTTCATGGTAAGTGGTGAGTGTGGTCTGTGTGGCGGGTTTATCGTCCCAGCTCTACTTCATGGTAAGTGGTGGGTTTATCTTCCCAGCTCTACTTCATGGTAAATAGTGGGTTTATCTTCCCAGCTCTACTTCATGGTAAGTAGTGGGTTTATCGTCCCAGCTCTACTTCATGGTAAGTGGTGGGTTTATCGTCCCAGCTCTACTTCATAGTAAGTGGTGGGTTTATTGTCCCAGCTCTACTTCATAGTAAGTAGCGGGTTTATCGTCCCAGCTCTACTTCATAGTAAGTGGTGGGTTTATCGTCCCAGCTCTACTTCATGGTAAATAGTGGGTTTGGTCTGTGTGGTGGGTTTATCGTCCCAGGTCTACTTCATAGTAAGTAGCGGGTTTATCGTCCCAGCTCTACTTCATAGTAAGTGGTGGGTTTATCGTCCCAGCTCTACTTCATGGTAAATAGTGGGTTTGGTCTGTGTGGTGGGTTTATCGTCCCAGGTCTACTTCATAGTAAGTGGTGAGTTTGGTCTGTGTGGTGGGTTTATCGTCCCAGCTCTACTTCATGGTAAGTGGTGGGTTTGGTCTGTGTGGTGGGTTTATCGTCCCAGCTCTACTTCATAGTAAGTGGTGAGTTTGGTCTGTGTGGTGGGTTTATCGTCCCAGCTCTACTTCATGGTAAGTGGTGGGTTTGGTCTGTGTGGTGGGTTTATCGTCCCAGGTCTACTTCATAGTAAGTAGCGGGTTTATCGTCCCAGCTCTACTTCATAGTAAGTGGTGGGTTTATCGTCCCAGCTCTACTTCATGGTAAATAGTGGGTTTGGTCTGTGTGGTGGGTTTATCGTCCCAGGTCTACTTCATAGTAAGTGGTGAGTTTGGTCTGTGTGGTGGGTTTATCGTCCCAGCTCTACTTCATGGTAAGTGGTGGGTTTGGTCTGTGTGGTGGGTTTATCGTCCCAGCTCTACTTCATAGTAAGTGGTGAGTTTGGTCTGTGTGGTGGGTTTATCGTCCCAGCTCTACTTCATGGTAAGTGGTGGGTTTGGTCTGTGTGGTGGGTTTATCGTCCCAGGTCTACTTCATAGTAAGTAGCGGGTTTATCGTCCCAGGTCTACTTCATAGTCAGTGGTGGGTTTATCGTCCCAGCTTAACTTCATGGTAAGTGGTGAGTTTGGTCTGTGTGGTGGGTTTATCGTCCCAGCTCAACTTCATAGTAAGTGGTGGGTTTATCGTCCCAGCTCAACTTCATAGTAAGTGGTGGGTTTATCGTCCCAGCTCTACTTCATGGTAAGTAGTGGGTTTATCGTCCCAGCTCTACTTCATGGTAAGTAGTGGGTTTATCGTCCCAGCTCTTCTTCATGGTAAGTGGTGAGTTTGGTCTGTGTGGTGGGTTTATCGTCCCAGCTGTACTTCATGGTAAGTGGTGGGTTTATCGTCCCAGCTCTACTTCATAGTAAGTAAGTGGGTTTATCGTCCCAGCTCTACTTCATGGTAAATAGTGGGTTTGGTCTGTGTGGTGGGTTTATCGTCCCAGCTCTACTTCATGGTAAATAGTGGGTTTGGTCTGTGTGGTGGGTTTATCGTCCCAGCTCTACTTCATTGTAACTCAATAGTTGTTTTATGTTGTTACATCACCAGACTAGTGTGGATCCCTGGGTCTTACCCCAACACTAACCATAATACTGTCAAATGTATTGATAGAGCTCTGGATGTAAGGAATTACTATCTATAATATCAACATGATATGAAGTCAAAATTACAACTTTAAACATATTTTGAAGCTGTGTTTTTTTGGTGTGTTCATGGTTGTGTGTGTGTGTGTGTGTGTGTGTGTGTGTGTGTGTGTGTGTGTGTGTGTGTGTGTGTGTGTGTGTGTGTGTGTGTGTGTGTGTGTGTGTGTGTGTGTGTGTGTGTGTGTGTGTGTGTGTGTAGCAGCTATCAACCTATGTGTTGTGGGTGAACAGCCAGTTGAAGAGGCGACCAGGCCTGAAGCCCATCACAGACCTCAGAATAGACCTGCAGGATGGAGTGGTGTTATCACTCCTGGTGGAGATAGTGGGTTAGTACTCACACACACACACACACACACACACACACACACACACACACACACACACACACACACACACACACACACACACACACACACACACACACACACACACACACACACACACACACACACACACACACACACACACACACACACACACACACATGCATACCACACCACACCATACTATACTACACTATACTACACCACACCACACTATACTACACTACACCACACTACACTACACTACACTACACTATACTACACTACACCAGACCCCACTACACCAAACCACACTATACTACACCACACCACACTATACTACACCACACTACACTACACCACACCACACTATACTACACCACACTACACTACACCACACTATACTACACTACACCAGACCCCACTACACCAAACCACACTACACTACACCACACCACACCATACTACACTACACCAGACCCCACTACACCAAACCACACTACACCACACCACACTACACCACACCATACTACACCACACCACACCCACACTATACCACATCCACCACACCAAACACCACTCCAGACCAAACATCACACCAAACCACACTACACTACACCACACCACACTACACCACACCACACCACACCATACTAAACTACACCACACCCACACTATACCACATCCACCACACCAAACACCACTCCAGACCAAACATCACACCACACCACACTACACTATACTACACTATACTACACCACACTATACTACACCATGCTACACCACACCACACTATACTATACTACACCATGCTACACCACACTATACTACACCACACCACACTATACCACATTACACTATACTACAACACACTACACCATGCTACACCACACTATACTACACCACACTACACTACACAACACCACGCTACACCATGCTACACCACACTACACCACACTATACTACACTACACCACACTACACTACACCATGCTACACCATACTACACCATACTACACCACGCAACACCATGCTACACCACACTTTACCATACTACACTACACCACACTACACCACACTACACTACACTACACCACACTACACTATACCCCATTACACCACACTACACCACACCACACCACACTACACCACGCTACACCATGCTACACCACACTACACCAAGCTACACCCTGCTACACCACACTATACCACGCTACACCATGCTACACCACACTACACCATACTACACCACACCACATGACATGACACTACACTACACCACACTATACCACACTACACCACACTACACTACACCACACTATACCACACTACACTACACCACACCACACTATACTACACCACACTATACTACACCACAGCACACTACGCCACACCACACTACGCCACACTACGCCACACTACACTACGCCACACTACACTACGCCACACTACGCCACGCCACACTACGCCACACTACACACACACACACACACACACATACACGCACACACACACACACACACACACACACACACACACACACACACACACACACACACACACACACACACACACACACACACACACACACACACACACACACACACACACACACACACACACACACACACACACACACACACACACACACACACGCACGCACGCACACACACACACTCATACACACACACACACACACACACACACACACACACACACACACACACACACACACACACACACACACACACACACACACACGCACACACACACACACACACACACACACACACACACACACACACACACATCACACCTACCACAAGACACACACCACCGCAACACACACACCACCACACCTACCACAACACACACACCACACCTACCACAACACACACGTCACACCTACCACACCACCACACCTACCACAACACACACACCACACCTACCACAACACACACATCACACCCACCACAACACACACACCACACCTACCACAACACACACACACACACACACCACACCTACCACAACACATACATCACACCCACCACAACACACACATCACACCTACCACAGCACACACCACCACACCTACCAAAACACACCCGTCACACCTACCACAAGACACACACCACCGCAACACACACACCACACCTACCACAACACACACACACACACCACACCTACCACAACACACACATCACACCTACCACAACACACACCATCAAAACACACACCACTAAAACACACACCACCACACCTACCACAACACACACACCACACCTACCACAACACACACATCACACCCACCACAACACACACACCACACCTACCACAACACACACACACACACACACCACACCTACCACAACACATACATCACACCCACCACAACACACACATCACACCTACCACAGCACACACCACCAAAACACACACCACCACACCTACCACAAGACACACACCACCACAACACACACCACCACACCTACCACAACACACACACACCACCACAACGCACACACCACACCTATCACAACACACACATCACACCCACCACAACACACACACCACACCTACCACAACACACACCACCAAAACACACACCACCACATCTACCACAATACACACACCACCACACTTACCACAATACACACACCACACACCTACCACAACACACACATCACACCTACCACAACACACACCTACCATAACACCACACCTACCACCACACACACAACCACAACACACACACACCACCACAACACACACATCACACCTACCACAAGACACACCTACCATAACACCACACCTACCACCACACACACAACACACACACCACCACACAACACACACACACCACCACACAACACACACACCACCACAACACACACACACCACCACAACACACACCTACCATAACACCACACCAATCACAACACACACATCACACCTACCACAATACACACACCACACCTACCACAACACACACAACACACCTACCACAACACACACCTACCACAACACACACCTACCACAACACACACCACCACATTTACCACAACACACCTACCACACCACACTTACCACACCACACATCACCACACATACCACAAACTATACCGCACTCACCAATACCACACCACCACTGCAGACCACACCATTTATCCCCATACCACACCACACCATACTATACTACACTATACTACACCACACCACACTATACTACACCACACTATACTACACTACACCACACTACACTACACTACACTACACCACACTATACTACACTACACCAGACCCCACTACACCAAACCACACTATACTACACCACACCACACTATACTACACCACACTACACTACACCACACTATACTACACCACACTACACTACACCACACCACACTATACTACACCACACTACACTACACCACACTATACTACACTACACCAGACCCCACTACACCAAACCACACTACACTACACCACACCACACCATACTACACTACACCAGACCACACTACACCACACCATGCTACACCACACTATACTACACCACACTACACTACACAACACCACACTACACCACACTACACTACACAACACCACACTACACCATGCTACACCACACCACACTACACTACACCATGCTACACCACACTTTACCATACTACACTACACCACACTACACCACACTATACCCCATTACACCCTGCTACACCACACTACACCAAGCTACACCATGCTACACCACACTACACCATGCTACACCACACCACATGACATGACACTACACTACACTACACTACACTACACCACACTACACTATACCACACTACACTACACTACACTACACCACACTACACTACACCACACTACACTACACTACGCCACACCACACTACGCCACACTACGCTACGCCGCGCCACGCTACACCACGCCACACTACGCCACGCCACACTACGCCACACTACACTACGCCACACTACACCACACTACACCACACTACACCACACTACACCACACTACACCACACTACACCACACTACACCACACTACACCACACTACACCACACTACACCATACTACACCACACTACACCATACTACACCATACTACGCCACACTACACCATACTATATATATGCCATTTAGCTGACGCTTTTATCCAAAGCGACTTACAGTCATGTGTGCATACATTCTACGTATGGGTGGTCCCGGGAATCGAACCCACTACCCTGGCGTTAGAAGCGCCATGCTCTACCAACTGAGCCACAGAAGGCTACACCACACTACACCATACTACACCATACTACACCACACTACACCACACTACACCATACTACACCATACTACGCCACACTACACCATACTACACCATACTACACCACACTACACCATACTACACCACACTACACCATACTACACCATACTACACCACACTACACCATACTACACCATACTACACCACACTACACCATACTACACCACACTACACCATACTACACCACACTACACCACACTACACCACACTACACCATACTACACCACACTACAGCACACTACACTACACCATACTACACCACACTACACCACACCACACCACACCACACCACACTACACCACACTACACCACACTACACCATACTACACCACACTACACCACACTACACTACACTACACCATACTACACCACACTACAGCACACTACACTACACTACACCATACTACACCACACTACACCACACCACACCACACTACACCACACTACACCACACTACACCATACTACACCACACTACAGCACACTACACTACACTACACTACACTACACCATACTACGCCACACTACGCCACACTACACCATACTACGCCACACTACACCATACTACACCACACTACACCACACTACACCATACTACACCATACTACACCATACTACGCCACACTACGCCACACTACACTGCGCTACACAATACAAACAAGCTATTTCTGGAATTCATCATCTGATATTAAACTGTTTAATTTATAGTATGTTTGTTTTTATTTTCTCCTTTTTAATTTGTTTTGTGTTGAGACAGGAAATGCACTTTCAATAAATGATAATCTCACTTACCCAGAAGTAAAATTATCTTGTGAAAGTTTGCCACTTGTTTTACTTCTGGGGGGATTTTACAAGTATGATTACCGTTGTGGAATCGGAGTTTCCTCCCTCGTGTGAACACACACAGCAGTCGAAGAGAGGCAATAAACATGTTTTCAACACAATCTCACATCCAGCACTTTGGATGGAGACTTTGGCAAAGTGGTTAGTTTTTCTGGAGAATGCTGGGCCATCGTTTAATGGAAGTGTAGAGCGAACGGTCCGTCTTTAGTGATTCCCCAGTGGTACAATAACTACAGTCCTGATTCTTTCAAGTGATCAATGATGAAAACTCCAAACCAGGAACTACTGCTGCTCTTAATCACGTAATTCTATGTGATCCTTGACAGATTGTTGCCGTTTACACGCAGAATCTGTCCACGGGAGATTAAATACATTATGATTAGATTTATATGATAACAATTATGCATAACCCTCTCCTTCTCCCATCCCCCCGTCTCCCCCTGCAGCGGGGGAGGCATTGGAGGGGGTACATCAGGCTCCCAGGGACCGAGAGGAGAGCAGGGAGAACGTGGAGCGAGTCCTCAACTTCATCACCTCCAGACGTATACGCATGCCTCACACCTCTGCTCGGGGTAACACACACACACACACACACACACACACACACACACACACACACACACACACACACACACACACACACACACACACACACACACACACACACACACACTAAAACACAGTCACAAACCGACAGGCCTCACACCTCTGCTCGGGGTAACACACACACACACTAAAACACAGTCACAAACCGACAGACCTCACACCTCTGCTCGGGGTAACACACACACACACACTAAAACACAGGCACAAACCGACAGACCTCACACCTCTGCTCGGGGTAACACACACACACACACACTAAAACACAGTCACAAACCGACAGACCTCACACCTCTGCCTGGTGTAACACACACACCGACACCTGTCCCACAGTTCTCACATAATCTCTCTTTCTCCTGTGTGTGTGTGTGTGTGTGTGTGTGTGTGTGTGTGTGTGTGTGTGTGTGTGTGTGTGTGTGTGTGTGTGTGTGTGTGTGTGTGTGTGTGTGTGTAGATATAGTAGAAGGTGATCTGAAGTCAGTGATGAGGTTGATTCTGGCTCTAGCCGCCCACTTCAAACCATCAGCCAATCAGAGAGCAGCGTCCAGGGGTGGACGGATCATGGCGGGAGCCGCAGCCAACCACAGGACACTCTCCACAGTTGCCATGGCGCAGAGCGCAGCAACAGCATTGGCAGCCGCACGACACGACGCAGAGGGAACAGCTAGGTACCACACACACACCTCCACACACACACACACACACCTCCACAGGTACACACACACACCTCCACAGGTACACACACACACCTCCACAGGTACACACACACCTCCACAGGTACACACGCACCTCCACAGGTACACACACACCTCCACAGGTACACACACCTCCTCAGGTACACACCCACAAACACACACACCTCCACAGGTACACTCACCTCCATAGGTACACACACTCCTCTATTCAGTGTGTGTGTGCATGCATATATAATTGTGTGTGTGTGTGTGTGTGTGTGTGTGTGTGTGTATAATGTCTCTCCAGTGGTTGGGGTATGCTTGTAGATGAGGATGGAGGTGTGTGTGTTCGTGCTCTGGTGCAGCAGTACGAGAGAGGACCGCCAGACGATCCTGACACAACACCGAGCAGGTAACACTCCTATCCCCCCACTCATACCCCCAACACACATCACCCCCACACATCCTCCCCCACACACTCCTATCCCCCACACACTCCTATCCCCCCACTCATACCCCCAACACACATCACCCCCACACACTCCTATCCCCCCCACACATCCCCCCACTCCCCCCAACACACATCACCCCACACATCCTCCCCCCCACACATCCTCCCCCACACTCATCCCCCACTCATACCCCCCAACACACATCGAGGTTTGATACAAGCCTAAGTAGTATTTCATACCTTTTGCGAGGTGAAATCTTCATGACCTTCAGGTCAGAAAGTCAGAGCTCTAGAAAGAAGCCAGAGTTCTGAGTTGGATAATTCATTCCATTCAAAACGATTTCTCCCAGTCGGAGCCCAGTTGTCTTGGACGTAAGTCGGAGCCCAGTTGTCTTGGACGTAAGTCGGAGCCCAGTTGTCTTGGACGTAAGTCGGAGCCCAGTTGTCTTGGACGTAAGTCGGAGCCCAGTTGTCTTGGACGTAAGTCGGAGCCCAGTTGTCTTGGACGTAAGTCGGAGCCCAGTTGTCTTGGACGTAAGTCGGAGCCCAGTTGTCTTGGACGTAAGTCGGAGCCCAGTTGTCTTGGACGTAAGTCGGAGCCCAGTTGTCTTGGACGTAAGTCGGAGCCCAGTTGTCTTGGACGTAAGTCGGAGCCCAGTTGTCTTGGACGTAAGTCGGAGCCCAGTTGTCTTGGACGTAAGTCGGAGCCCAGTTGTCTTGAACGTAGGTCGGAGCCCAGTTGTCTTGGACGTAAGTCGGAGCCCAGTTGTCTTGGACGTAAGTCGGAGCCCAGTTGTCTTGGACGTAAGTCGGAGCCCAGTTGTCTTGAACGTAGGTCGGAGCCCAGTTGTCTTGGACGTAAGTCGGAGCCCAGTTGTCTTGGACGTAAGTCGGAGCCCAGTTGTCTTGGACGTAAGTCGGAGCCCAGTTGTCTTGAACGTAAGTCGGAGCCCAGTTGTCTTGGACGTTAGTCGGAGCCCAGTTGTCTTGGACGTAAGTCGGAGCCCAGTTGTCTTGGACGTTAGTCGGAGCCCAGTTGTCTTGGACGTAAGTCGGAGCCCAGTTGTCTTGAACGTAAGTCGGAGCCCAGTTGTCTTGGACGTTAGTCGGAGCCCAGTTGTCTTGGACGTAAGTCGGAGCCCAGTTGTCTTGGACGTAAGTCGGAGCCCAGTTGTCTTGGACGTAAGTCGGAGCCCAGTTGTCTTGGACGTAAGTCGGAGCCCAGTTGTCTTGGACGTAAGTCGGAGCCCAGTTGTCTTGGACGTAAGTCGGAGCCCAGTTGTCTTGGACGTAAGTCGGAGATTTCAGTTGAACGCGGCATGAAAGCACCGTGACCATCAACACAGTAAATAAGCAAATGATTTCAATGTATGCTCCGCAGTGCCTCAAGTGCCATACCAACTGATCTATTTTGTTATCAAAGCTTGAGTTTTGAAATATAATATTGTTGGAGAAGAACAATATTGGCAGGCTAGGCATATAGCCACTATGCCGGGGTAATATTTTAATAGAATAGGTTGACTTTTCTACTATGGGGGATAGTAGATTGACAGGCTAGTGATTTAGCTGTCTGTTACTCATCTAGTTATTCTATAGTAGATTGACAGGCTAGTGATTTAGCTGTCTGTTACTCATCTAGTTATTCTATAGTAGATTGACAGGCTAGTGATTTAGCTGTCTGTTACTCATCTAGTTATTCTATAGTAGATTGACAGGCTAGTGATTTAGGTGTCTGTTACTCATCTAGTTATTCTATAGTAGATTGACAGGCTAGTGATTTAGCTGTCTGTTACTCATCTAGTTATTCTATAGTAGATTGACAGGCTAGTGATTTAGCTGTCTGTTACTCATCTAGTTATTCTATAGTAGATTGACAGGCTAGTGATTTAGCTGTCTGTTACTCATCTAGTTATTCTATAGTAGATTGACAGGCTAGTGATTTAGCTGTCTGTTACACATCTAGTTATTCTATAGTAGATTGACAGGCTAGTGATTTAGCTGTCTGTTACTCATCTAGTTATTCTATAGTAGATTGACAGGCTAGTGATTTAGCTGTCTGTTACTCATCTAGTTATTCTATAGTAGATTGACAGGCTAGTGATTTTGCTGTTCATTACTCATCTTGTTGGAAATGTGGACAGTAATTCTAACATCTTCATAGTGCTCATCAGAATTATGTCGGAGTGTTGGAGTGTTCCCCTAGCTATCTGTAATGATATCTGAGTGTTATTGTGTACCCCTGGCTATCTGTAATGATGTCTGAGTGTTGGAGTGTTCCCCTGGCTATCTGTAATGATGTCTGAGTGTTGGAGTGTTCCCCTGGCTATCTGTAATGATATCTGAGTGTTATTGTGTACCCCTGGCTATCTGTAATGATGTCTGAGTGTTGGAGTGTTCCCCTGGCTATCTGTAATGATGTCTAAGTGTAGGAGTGTGCCCCCTGGCTATCTGTAATGATGTCTGAGTGTTGGAGTGTGTCCCTGGCTATCTGTAATGATGTCTGAGTGTTGGAGTGTGTCCCTGGCTATCTGTAATGATGTCTGAGTGTTGGAGTGTGCCCCCTGGCTATCTGTAATGATGTCTGAGTGTAGGAGTGTTCCCCTGGCTATCTGTAATGATGTCTGAGTGTAGGAGTGTTCCCCTGGCTATCTGTAATGATGTCTGAGTGTAGGAGTGTGCCCCCTGGCTATCTGTAATGATGTCTGAGTGTTGGAGTGTGTCCCTGGCTATCTGTAATGATGTCTGAGTGTAGGAGTGTGTCCCTGGCTATCTGTAATGATGTCTGAGTGTTATTTTGGTTCCAAGAAATGTCTTAAATGTCCTGCACCACACACACACACACACACACACACACACACACACACACACACACACACACACACACACACACACACACACACACACACACACACACACACACACACACTCCTGTCAGTAATCAGTGTTTATATCCTCAGTTCCCCCAGAGCCCCGCCCACCAGCCAATCAGACAACAGAGAGCCGGAGGAGAGCCAACCAGAGAGAAGCAGTAAGACACACACACACACACACAAGTTGGCAGTGTAGGTTTTGCAGTGCACAGGTTAGATTAGTGTCAGGCTGGGTCAGACGTAAGAGTCAGGTAAACATGCAGCAATGAATAGGATTCATCACGATTCAATAGATTCAATATGATTCACCAGGCTGAATATGATTCAGTAAGATTCAATATGATTCACCAGGCTGAATATGATTCAGTAAGATTCAATATGATTCAGTAAGATTCAATATGATTCACCAGGCTGAATATGATTCAGTAAGATTCAATATGATTCAGTAAGATTCAATATGATTCACCAGGCTGAATATGATTCAGTAAGATTCAATATGATTCACCAGGCTGAATATGATTCAGTAAGATTCAATCGATTAATTACGATTTAATATGATTTAATAGATTCATTAAGATAAGATGGCTTAATAAAGTCACACAGACTTCAACATAAACTGTGAAATATTTTTGTCCCTATTGCTGTGTGTGTGTGTGTGTGTGTGTGTGTGTGTGTGTGTGTGTGTGTGTGTGTGTGTGTGTGTGTGTGTGTGTGTGTGTGTGTGTGTGTGTGTGTGTGTGTGTGTGTGTGTGTGTGTGTGTGTGTCTGTGTCTGTGTCTGTGTGTGTAGCTAAGGCAGGTTGGGAGAGTCCTCTGACTGAGAGCCTGGAGAGAGAGATGCAGGAGACACGGAGAATGGTGTCAGCTCTACAGGTACACACACACACGTTATGTTTTTCTGTCCTCGTGGGAACCTAAAATACATTTTCATTCAAAATCCTATTTTCCTTAATCTAACCATAACCCTAACCTAAACTTGACCCTAAAACTCTACCTGACCCTAAAACTATACCTGACCGTAAAACTATACCTGACCCTAAAACTATACCTGACCCTAAAACTATACCTGACCCTAAAACTATACCTGACCGTAAAACTATACCTGACCCTAAAACTATACCTGACCCTAAAACTATACCTGACCCTAAAACTATACCTGACCCTAAAACTATACCTGACCCTAAAACTATACCTGACCCTAAAACTATACCTGACCCTAAAACTATACCTGACCCTAAAACTATACCTGACCCTAAAACTATACCTGACCCTAAAACTATACCTGACCCTAAAACTATACCTGACCCTAAAACTATACCTGACCCTAAAACTATACCTGACCCTAAAACTATACCTGACCCTAAAACTATACCTGACCCTAAAACTATACCTGACCCTAAAACTATACCTGACCCTAAAACTATACCTGACCCTAAACTATACCTGACCCTAAAACTATAGGTGACCCTCTATACCTGACCCAAAACTGATGTCTGGCCTAAAATGATTTATAAAATGTATACCTGACCTGTGTACCTGAAAACTGTACCTGACCCTAAAATAATATGTTTATGTTTACCTGAGGGAATATTATTGTAACCCCTAAGGAATATTTGAAAATGTTTCTCCGAGGGAACTATTATTGTGAGAACTTCTGGAATATTTGAATGAAACAAAAAACATTATTGGCCATCTTCAAGGAAAATTTGAATGTTTCTAGCCAATATGTATTGAGACAAGGAATATTTGAATGTTTCTGGAGACACATATGTCTGGAGACACAGGAATATTTGAATGTTTATAGAATGTATATTGGAAATGTCTAAAAAATATTTTAATGTTTCTAGAGAATATTATTGGACAAGGAATATTTGAATGTTTCTAGGGAATATTATTGGACAAGGAATATTTGAATGTTTCTAGGGAATATTATTGGACAAGGAATATTTGAATGTTTCTAGAGAATATTATTGGACAAGGAATATTTGAATGTTTCTAGGGAATATTATTGGACAAGGAATATTTGAATGTTTCTAGGGAATATTATTGGACAAGGAATATTTGAATGTTTCTAGGGAATATTATTGGACAAGGAATGTTTGAATGTTTCTAGGGAATATTATTGGAAAAGGAATATTTGAATGTTTCTAGGGAATATTATTGGACAAGGAATATTTGAATGTTTCTAGAGAATATTATTGGACAAGGAATATTTGAATGTTTCTAGAGAATATTATTGGACAAGGAATATTTGAATGTTTCTAGGGAATATTATTGGACAAGGAATATTTGAATGTTTCTAGAGAATATTATTGGACAAGGAATATTTTAATGTTTCTAGGGAATATTATTTGAGAAGGAATATGTTTACAGAGAATAGTATTGATGAAGTAATATGTTTTAAACGTTATGTTTATAGAGAATATTATTGGAGAATTAACATGTTTATGTTGATAGAGAATATTATTGGAGAATTAATATATTTTAAACTTTGTTTCTACAGAATATAATTGAAGGAATATGTGTATGTTTATAGAGAATGTTATCTGAGAAGGAATATGTTTTAAACTTTGTTTCTAGAGAATGTTATCTGAGAAGGAATATGTTTTAAACTTTGTTTCTAGAGAGTATTATCTGAGAAGGAATATGTTTATGTTTCTAGAGAGTATTATCTGAGAAGGAATATGTTTTAAACTTTGTTTCTAGAGAGTATTATCTGAGAAGGAATATGTTTTAAACTTTGTTTCTAGAGAGTATTGGAGAAGCAATACAGTGGATTCAGAAAGTATTCAGACCCCTTCCCCTTTTCTACATTCTGTTAAATTACAGCCTGATTCTGAAATGGATTGAATATAACATTTTCCTCATCAAGCGGCAGCGTAGCCTAGTGGTTAGAGCGTTGGACTAGTAACCGGAAGGTTGCGAGTTCAAACCCCCGAGCTGACAAGGTACAAATCTGTCGTTCTGCCCCTGAACAGGCAGTTAACCCACTGTTCCTAAGCTGTCATTGAAAATAAGAATATGTTCTTAACTGACTTGCCTAGTTAAATAAAGGTAAAAAAAATAATAATAAATAAATAAATACATCTACACACAATAGCCCATAATGACCAAGCGAAAACAGTTTTTTAGGGAAAAACAAACAAACCAGAAACTGAATACAGTGAATATCAGAAGCCATGAGGACGAAGGGATTGTCCATTTACATAAGTATTCAGACCCTTTACTCAGTATTTTGTTGAAGCACCTTTGGCAGCGATTACAGCCTCCACACCTGTATTTGGGGAGTTTCTCCCATTCTTCCCTGAAGATCCTCTCGAGCTCTGTCAGGTTGGATGGGGAGCGTTGCTGCACAGCTATTTTCAGGATGTTTGATTGGGTTCTGGCTGGGCCACTCAAGGGCGTTGTCTTTGCTGTGTGCTTAGAGTCGTCCTGTTGGAAGGTGAACCTTCGTCTGAGGTCCTGAGCACTCTGTAGCATGTTTTCATCAAGGATCTCTCTGTACTTTGCTACGTTCATCTTTCCCTTGATCCTGACTAGTCTCCCAGTCCCTGTTGCTGAAAAACATCCCTACAGTATGATGCTGCCACCACCATGCTTCACCGTAGGGATGGTGCCAGGTTTCCTCCAGACGTGACGCTTGGCTTTCAGGCCGAAGATGTCAATTTTTGTTTCATCAGACCAGACAGAGCATCTTGTTTCTCATGGTCTGAGAGTCTTTAGGTGCCTTTTGGAAAACTCAAAGCGGGCTGTCATGTCTTTTACTGAGGAGTGGCTTCCTTCTGGCCACTTTACCATAAAGGACTGATTGGTGGAGTGCTGCAGAGATGGTTGTCCTTCTGGAAGGGTCTCCCATCAATACAGAGGAACTCTGGAGCTCTATCAGAGTGACCATCGGGTTCTTGGTCACCTTCCTGACCAAGGCCCTTCTCCTCCGATTGCTCAGTTTGGCCGAGCAGCCAGCTCTAGGAAGAGTCTTGGTGGTTCCAAACTTCTTCCATTTAAGAATGATGGAGGCCCTGTGTTCTTCTTCTTGGGGACCTTCAATGCTGCAGAAATGTTTTGGTACCCTTCCCCAGATCTGTTCCTCGACATAATAGGAGCTCTACGGACAACTTGTTCGACTTCATGGCTTGCTTTTGCTCTGACATGCACTGTCAACTGTGGGACCTCATATAGACAGGTGTGTGACTTTCCAAATCATGTCCAATCAATTGAATTTACCACTGGTGGACTCCAATCAAGTTGTAGAAACATCTCAAGGGTGATCAATGGAAACAGGATGCATCTGAGCTCAATTTTGAGTCTCATAGCAAAAGGTCTGAATACTTATGTAAATTTAATTTTTCATTTTTTTTCCCTCAATACTTCAAAAATGTGTAACAACATGTTTTTGCTTTGTCATTATGGGGTATTGTGATGTCATTATGGGTATTGTGATGTCATTATGGGTATTGTGATGTCATTATGGGGTATTGTGATGTCATTATGGGGTATTGTGATGTCATCATGGGGTATTGTGATGTAATTATGGGGTATTGTGTGTAGATTGATGAGGATTTGTTTTATTTAATCTATTTTAGAATAAGACTGTAACGTAACAAAATGTGAAAAAGTAAAGGGGTCTGAATACTTTCCAAATGCACTGTAATTAAATCTGCTGTCATATTGTTGAGTAGTGGAATAATGTTGTCGTTATATATTTGTTGTCACTTATTCAGCATCCTAAGTATTTGATATGTTTTGTGGTCCACTTAAAGGATTGCTGTAGATGGTGAGTTATCGTTTTTATTTTTCCTATTGCCATTATTTAATTTTTTCCCAAGTTAATTTTATAACCTGAACTTTTTGAGTATTTTTGAGATCATCTGCAAATAAGTTTAGTTTATATTCATGTTTACCAATACTGAGACCTGTTACATTTGGGTCCTGTCTAGTTGTTTCTGTAACGGTTCAGTACAAACAGGAGTGTGGGAGAGGACATTCCTGTCTAGTTGTTTCTGTAACGGTTCAGTACAAATAGGAGTGTGGGAGAGGACATTCCTGTCTAGTTGTTTCTGTAACGGTTCAGTACAAACAGGAGTGTGGGAGAGGACATTCCTGTCTGGTTGTTTCTGTAACGGTTCAGTACAAACAGGAGTGTGGGAGAGGACATTACTGTCTGGTTGTTTCTGTAACGGTTCAGTACAAACAGGAGGAGAGTGTGGAGAGGACATTCCTGTGGTGTTTCTGGGTTCAGTAGGACATTCCTGTCTGGTTGTTTCTGTAACGGTTCAGTACAAATAGGAGTGTGGGAGAGGACATTCCTGTCTGGTTGTTTCTGTAACGGTTCAGTACAAACAGGAGTGTGGGAGAGACATTCCTGTCTGGTTGTTTCTGTAACGGTTCAGTACAAACAGGAGTGTGGGAGAGGACATTCCTGTCTGGTTGTTTCTGTAACGGTTCAGTACAAACAGGAGTGTGGGAGAGGACATTCCTGTCTGGTTGTTTCTGTAACGGTTCAGTACAAACAGGAGTGTGGGAGAGGACATTCCTGTCTGGTTGTTTCTGTAACGGTTCAGTACAAACAGGAGTGTGGGAGAGGACATTCCTGTCTGGTTGTTTCTGTAACGGTTCAGTACAAACAGGAGTGTGGGAGAGGACATTCCTGTCTGGTTGTTTCTGTAACGGTTCAGTACAAACAGGAGTGTGGGAGAGGACATTCCTGTCTGGTTGTTTCTGTAACGGTTCAGTACAAACAGGAGTGTGGGAGAGGACATTCCTGTCTGGTTGTTTCTGTAACGGTTCAGTACAAACAGGAGTGTGGGAGAGGACATTCCTGTCTGGTTGTTTCTGTAACGGTTCAGTACAAACAGGAGTGTGGGAGAGGACATTCCTGTCTGGTTGTTTCTGTAACGGTTCAGTACAAACAGGAGTGTGGGAGAGGACATTCCTGTCTGGTTGTTTCTGTAACGGTTCAGTACAAACAGGAGTGTGGGAGAGGACATTCCTGTCTGGTTGTTTCTGTAACGTTCAGTACAAACAGGAGTGTGGGAGAGGACATTCCTGTCTGGTTGTTTCTGTAACGGTTCAGTACAAACAGGAGTGTGGGAGAGGACATTCCTGTCTGGTTGTTTCTGTAACGGTTCAGTACAAACAGGAGTGTGGGAGAGGACATTCCTGTCTGGTTGTTTCTGTAACGGTTCAGTACAAACAGGAGTGTGGGAGAGGACATTCCTGTCTGGTTGTTTCTGTAACGGTTCAGTACAAACAGGAGTGTGGGAGAGGACATTCCTGTCTGGTTGTTTCTGTAACGGTTCAGTTGTGGGAGAGGACATTCCTGTCTGGTTGTTTCTGTAACGGTTCAGTACAAACAGGAGTGTGGGAGAGGACATTCCTGTCTGGTTGTTTCTGTAACGGTTCAGTACAAACAGGAGTGTGGGAGAGGACATTCCTGTCTGGTTGTTTCTGTTTCAGTACAAACAGGAGTGTGGGAGAGGACATTCCTGTCTGGTTGTTTCTGTAACGGTTCAGTACAAACAGGAGTGTGGGAGAGGACATTCCTGTCTGGTTGTTTCTGTAACGGTTCAGTACAAACAGGAGTGTGGGAGGGACATTCCTGTCTGTGTTTCTGTAACGAGAGGACATTCCTGTCTGGTTGTTTCTGTAACGGTTCAGTACAAACAGGAGTGTGGGAGAGGACATTCCTGTCTGGTTGTTTCTGTAACGGTTCAGTACAAACAGGAGTGTGGGAGAGGACATTCCTGTCTGGTTGTTTCTGTAACGGTTCAGTACAAACAGGAGTGTGGGAGAGGACATTCCTGTCTGGTTGTTTCTGTAACGGTTCAGTACAAACAGGAGTGTGGGAGAGGACATTCCTGTCTGGTTGTTTCTGTAACGGTTCAGTACAAACAGGAGTGTGGGAGAGGACATTCCTGTCTGGTTGTTTCTGTAACGGTTCAGTACAAACAGGAGTGCGGGAGAGGACATTCCTGTCTGGTTGTTTCTGTAACGGTTCAGTACAAACAGGAGTGTGGGAGAGGACATTCCTGTCTGGTTGTTTCTGTAACGGTTCAGTACAAACAGGAGTGTGGGAGAGGACATTCCTGTCTGGTTGTTTCTGTAACGGTTCAGTACAAACAGGAGTGTGGGAGAGGACATTCCTGTCTGGTTGTTTCTGTAACGGTTCAGTACAAACAGGAGTGTGGGAGAGGACATTCCTGTCTGGTTGTTTCTGTAACGGTTCAGTACAAACAGGAGTGTGGGAGAGGACATTCCTGTCTGGTTGTTTCTGTAACGGTTCAGTACAAACAGGAGTGTGGGAGAGGACATTCCTGTCTGGTTGTTTCTGTAACGGTTCAGTACAAACAGGAGTGTGGGAGAGGACATTCCTATCTGGTTGTTTCTGGTTTCTGTAACGGTTCAGTACAAACAGGAGTGTGGGAGAGGACATTCCTGTCTGGTTGTTTCTGTAACGGTTCAGTACAAACAGGAGTGTGGGAGAGGACATTCCTGTCTGGTTGTTTCTGTAACGGTTCAGTACAAACAGGAGTGTGGGAGAGGACATTCCTGTCTGGTTGTTTCTGTAACGGTTCAGTACAAACAGGAGTGTGGGAGAGGACATTCCTGTCTGGTTGTTTCTGTAACGGTTCAGTACAAACAGGAGTGTGGGAGAGGACATTCCTGTCTGGTTGTTTCTGTAACGGTTCAGTACAAACAGGAGTAGAGGACATTCCTGTCTAGTTGTTTCTGTAACGGTTCAGTACAAACAGGAGTGTGGGAGAGGACATTCCTGTCTGGTTGTTTCTGTAACGGTTCAGTACAAACAGGAGTGTGGGAGAGGACATTCCTGTCTGGTTGTTTCTGTAACGGTTCAGTACAAACAGGAGTGTGGGAGAGGACATTCCTGTCTGGTTGTTTCTGTAACGGTTCAGTACAAACAGGAGTGTGGGAGAGGACATTCCTGTCTGGTTGTTTCTGTAACGGTTCAGTACAAACAGGAGTGTGGGAGAGGACATTCCTGTCTTGTTGTTTCTGTAACGGTTCAGTACAAACAGGAGTGTGGGAGAGGACATTCCTGTCTTGTGCTGCTTTTCTAAAGCAATTTCATCAGATGACGTATTATTTGTGTATATTTTTTATATAGGTCATTTATTCAATATTTGTAATACATTTATTATTTGAGCTGGAAACTGTAAAGTTTTGAATAGAAAAGGCCATTCATTTAAGGTTGAAAGTGTTAAACTTTGTTTCCAGAGAATATTATTAGAGAAGGACGATTTGGATGTTTTTAGTGAATATTATTAGAGAAGGACGATTTTAGTGAATAGTATTGGAGAAGGAATATGTGAATGTTTCGATTTATTTCTTTATTGTGACACCTGCTGGATAGTTACGGTTTCACCAGCTAGAACATTTATTTTTTAAATTAAAAGACTCCAGCCACCCAAGTCATGGACTGTTCTCTCTGCTAGCGTACGTAATGGACTGTTCTCTCTGCTAGCGTACGTCATGGACTGTTCTCTCTGCTAGCGTAGGTCATGGACTGTTCTCTCTGCTAGCGTACGTCATGGACTGTTCTCTCTGCTAGCGTACGTAATGGACTGTTCTCTCTGCTAGCGTACGTCATGGACTGTTCTCTCTGCTAGCGTACGTCATGGACTGTTCTCTCTGCTAGCGTACGTCATGGACTGTTCTCTCTGCTAGCGTACGTCATGGACTGTTCTCTCTGCTAGCGTACGTCATGGACTGTTCTCTCTGCTAGCGTACGTCATGGACTGTTTTCTCTGCTAGCGTACGTCATGGACTGTTCTCTCTGCTAGCGTACGTCATGGACTGTTCTCTCTGCTAGCGTACGTCATGGACTGTTCTCTCTGCTAGCGTACGTCATGGACTGTTCTCTCTGCTAGCGTACGTCATGGACTGTTCTCTCTGCTAGCGTACGTCATGGACTGTTCTCTCTGCTAGCGTACGTCATGGACTGTTCTCTCTGCTAGCGTAGGTCATGGACTGTTCTCTCTGCTAGCGTACGTCATGGACTGTTCTCTCTGCTAGCGTACGTCATGGACTGTTCTCTCTGCTAGCGTACGTCATGGACTGTTCTCTCTGCTAGCGTACGTCATGGACTGTTCTCTCTGCTAGCGAACGTCATGGAATGTTCTCTCTGCTAGCGTACGTCATGGACTGTTCTCTCTGCTAGCGTACGTCATGGACTGTTCCCTCTGCTAGCGAACGTCATGGACTGTTCTCTCTGCTAGCGTACGTCATGGACTGTTCTCTCTGCTAGCGTACGTCATGGACTGTTCCGTCTGCTAGCGTACGTCATGGACTGTTCTCTCTGCTAGCGTACGTCATGGACTGTTCCGTCTGCTAGCGTACGTCATGGACTGTTCTCTCTGCTAGCGTACGTCATGGACTGTTCACTCTGCTAGCGTACGTCATGGACTGTTCTCTCTGCTAGCGTACGTCATGGACTGTTCTCTCTGCTAGCGTACGTCATGGACTGTTCTCTCTGCTAGCGTACGTCATGGACTGTTCTCTCTGCTAGCGTACGTCGTGGACTGTTCTCTCTGCTAGCGTCGTCATGGACTGTTCTCTCTGCTAGCGTACGTCATGGACTGTTCTCTCTGCTAGCGTACGTCGTGGACTGTTCTCTGCTAGCGTACGCGTGGGCTGTCATGGACTGTTCTCTCTGCTAGCGTACGTCATGGACTGTTCTTTCTGCTAGCGTACGTCATGGACTGTTCTCTCTGCTAGCGTACGTCATGGACTGTTCTCTCTGCTAGCGTACGTCATGGACTGTTCTCTCTGCTAGCGTACGTCATGGACTGTTCTCTCTGCTAGCGTACGTCATGGACTGTTCTCTCTGCTAGCGTACGTCATGGACTGTTCTCTCTGCTAGCGTACGTCATGGACTGTTCTCTCTGCTAGCGTACGTCATGGACTGTTCTCTCTGCTAGCGTACGTCATGGACTGTTCTCTCTGCTAGCGTACGTCATGGACTGTTCTCTCTGCTAGCGTACGTCATGGACTGTTCTCTCTGCTAGCGTACCTCATGGACTGTTCTCTCTGCTAGCGTACGTCATGGACTGTTCTCTCTGCTAGCGTACGTCATGGACTGTTCTCTCTGCTAGCGTACGTCATGGACTGTTCTCTCTGCTAGCGTACGTCATGGACTGTTCTCTCTGCTAGCGTACGTCATGCGGTATCGATGCACCAAGTCTGGAACCAACAGGACCCTGAACAGCTTCTACCCCCAAGCCATAAGATAGTTAGTCTGGGTAACTAAGGTAACCAAGCCATACGACTGATAAACTAAACATTGACCCTTTTTTTATTTTTTTTACTAAGTCAAGCATGACCCATTGACTGCACACACACTGGACTCTACCCACACACTCACACATACTGACACCCCAACACACACACTGGACTCTACCCACACACTCACACATACTGACACCCCAACACACACACTAGACTCTACCCACACACATACTGACACCCCAACACACACACTGGACTCTACCCACACACTCACACATACTGACACCCCAACACACACACTGGACTCTACCCACACACTCACACATACTGACACCCCAACACACACACTAGACTCTACCCACACTCACACATACTGACACCCCAACACACACACTGGACTCTACCCACACACTCACACATACTGACACCCCAACACACACACTGGACTCTACCCACACACTCACACATACTGACACCCCAACACACACACTGGACTCTACACCACACCCCAACACACACACACTCTAGACACTCATACTGACACCTACACACACACATGGACTGACACCCCTGAACAACACACACTAGACTCTACCCACACACTCACACATACTGACACCCCAACACACACACTGGACTCTACCCACACACTCACACATACTGACACCCCAACACACACACTGGACTCTACCCACACACTCACACATACTGACACCCCAACACACACACTGGACTCTACCCACACACACACACATACTGACACCCCAACACACACACTGGACTCTACCCACACACACACACATACTGACACCCCAACACACACACTGGACTCTACCCACACACTCACACATACTGACACCCCAACACACACACTGGACTCTACCCACACACTCACACATACTGACACCCCAACACACACACTGGACTCTACCCACACACATACTGACACCCCAACACACACTGACACCCCAACACACACACTGGACTCTACCCACACACTCACACATACTGACACCCCAACACACACACTAGACTCTACCCACACACACACATACTGACACCCCAACACACACACTGGACTCTACCCACACACTCACACATACTGACACCCCAACACACACACTGGACTCTACCCACACACTCACACATACTGACACCCCAACACACACACTAGACTCTACCCACACACATACTGACACCCCAACACACACACTGGACTCTACCCACACACTCACACATACTGACACCCCAACACACACACTGGACTCTACCCACACACTCACACATACTGACACCCCAACACACACACTGGACTCTACCCACACACACACACACCCAACACACACACTGACACCCACAACACTGACACCCCAACACACACACTGGACTCTACCCACACACTCACACATACTGACACCCCAACACACACACTGGACTCTACCCACACACTCACACATACTGACACCCCAACACACACACTGGACTCTACCCACACACTCACACATACTGACACCCCAACACACACACTGGACTCTACCCACACACACACACATACTGACACCCCAACACACATACTGGACTCTACCCACACACTCACACATACTGACACCCCAACACACATACTGGACTCTACCCACACACTCACACATACTGACACCCCAACACACACACTGGACTCTACCCACACACTCACACATACTGACACCCCAACACACATACACACCAATTTTAGAATAAGGCTGTAACGTAACAAAATGTGGAGAAAGTCAAGGGGTCTGAATACTTTCCCGAATGCACTGTTTATGTTCATATCTACCTCAATTACCTCGCTCCCCTGGTACTTCCTGTATATAGCCATGTTATTTTCTACTTCCTGTATATAGCCATGTTGTTTTCTACTTCCTGTATATAGCCATGTTGTTTTCTACTTCCTGTATATAGGCATGTTATTTTCTACTTCCTGTGTATATAGCCATGTTTTTTTCTACTTCCTGTATATAGCCTTGTTATTTTCTACTTCCTGCATATAGCCTTGTTATTTTCTACTTCCTGTATATAGCCTTGTTATTTTCTACTTCCTGTATATAGCCTTGTTATTTTCTACTTCCTGTATATAGCCTTGTTATTTTCTACTTCCTGTATATAGCCATGTTATTTTCTACTTCCTGTATATAGCCTTGTTATTTTCTACTTCCTGTATATAGCCTTGTTATTTTCTACTTCCTGTATATAGCCTTGTTATTTTCTACTTCCTGTATATAGCCTTGTTATTTTCTACTTCCTGTATATAGCCTTGTTATTTTCTACTTCCTGTATATAGCCATGTTATTTTCTACTTCCTGTATATAGCCATGTTATTTTCTACTTCCTGTATATAGCCGTGTTATTTTCTACTTCCTGTATATAGCCATGTTATTTTCTACTTCCTGTATATAGCCGTGTTATTGTTATTCTTCGTGTCACTATTTACATTTTTATTACATTTCATCTGTCTTTAACTGCACTGTTTGAAAAGGACCCATAAGTAAGCATTTGTTGGTCTACACCTGTTTTGAAAGCTATTGGTTTGTGTGTGTGTGTGTGTGTGTGTGTGTGTGTGTGTGTGTGTGTGTGTGTGTGTGTGTGTGTGTGTGTGTGTGTGTGTGTGTGTGTGTGTGTGTGTGTGTGTGTGTGTCTAGGCCCTGTTACTTCATGGGTGTCTGCCAGATGATGAGCAGGAGACGTTGAATCTGACTCTGGGAGAAGAAAACACTGAACAACAACTGGTAACACACCTTTTTATTTCACCTTTATTTAACCAGGTAGGCCAGTTGAGAACACCTTTATTTAACCAGGTAGGCCAGTTGAGAACACCTTTATTTAACCAGGTAGGCCAGTTGAGAACACCTTTATTTAACCAGGTAGGCCAGTTGAGAACACCTTTATTTAACCAGGTAGGCCAGTTGAGAACACCTTTATTTAACCAGGTAGGCCAGTTGAGAACACCTTTATTTAACCAGGTAGGCTAGTTGAGAACAAGATCTCATTTACAACTGCGACCTGGTCAAGATAAAGCAAAGCAGCGCAACACAAACAACAACACAGAGTTACACATGGAGTAAACAAACAGACAGTAGAAAAAGTCTATATACAGTGAGTGCAAATGAGGTAGGATAAGGGAGGTAAGGCAATAAATAGGCCATGGTGGCGAAGTAATTACAATATAGCAATTAAACACTGATAGATGTGCAAAGGATGAATGTGCAAGTAGAGATACTGGGGTGCAAAGGAGCAAGATAGATAAATAAATAAATACCACCTGACCTCCTGACCACCTGACCACCTGACCTCCTGACCACCTGACCACCTGACCTCCTGACCTCCTGACCTCCTGACCACCTGACCTCCTGACCACCTGACCTCCTGACCACCTGACCTCCTGACCACCTGACCTCCTGACCACCTCCTGACCACCTGACCTCCTGACCACCTGACCTCCTGACCTCCTGACCTCCTGACCACCTGACCTCCTGACCTCCTGACCACCTGACCACCTGACCACCTGACCTCCTGACCACCTGACCTGACCACCTGACCTCCTGACCTCCTGACCACCTGACCACCTGACCTCCTGACCACCTGACCTCCTGACCACCTGACCACCTGACCTCCTGACCACCTGACCTCCTGACCACCTGACCACCTGACTCCAGTTGACCAGTTGCTACGGTTGGGTGCTGCTATGGTAACCAGTGAGCTGAGATAAGGCGGGGCTTTACCGAGCAGACACTTGTAGATGACCTGGAGCCAGTGGTTTTGGCGACGAGTATGAAGCGAGGGCCAGCCAACGAGAGCGTACAGGTCGCAGTGGTGGGTAGTATATGGGGCTTTGGTTACAAAATGTACATATGTATGTAGTGATGCTAGATGGGCGAGCAGGTGCGGGCAGTGATCGGTGGAAGAGCATGTATTTAGTTTTACTTGCATTTAAGAGCAGTTGGAGGCCACGGAAGGAGAGTTGTATGGCATTGAAGCTCGTCTGGAGGTTAGTTAACACAGTGTCCAAAGAAGGGCCAGAGATATACAGAATGTATCTCTCCCTCTCAACTGGTAACACCCAAACACAGCTCTCCCTCCCTCAAGGACAGATCGTTGTTCTCTGTGCAGATCATATTTCTCTGTGTGTGTGTGTGTGTGTGTGTGTGTGTGTGTGTGTGTGTGTGTGTGTGTGTGTGTGTGTGTGTGTGTGTGTGTGTGTGTGTGTGTGTGTGTGTGTGTGTGTGTGTGTGTGTGTGTGTGTGTGTGTGTGTGTGTGTGTGTGTGAGAGAGAGAGACAGGTATCAATTTTCCCTCTGTATTCATCAACTTTGCGTTTCCTATTTCTCACACACAGCCTCTCTCCCCTTCTGCTCTCTATCCCTCCCCTCGCTCTCTTGCTCTCTCTATCCCTCCCCTCCCTCTCTCTATCCCTCCTCCCTCTCTCTATCCCTCCCCTCGCTCTCTCCCTCCCTCCCCTCGCTCTCTCTATCCCTCCCCTCCCTCTCTCTATCCCTCCTCCCTCTCTCTATCCCTCCCCTCGCTCTCTCCCTCCCTCCCCTCGCTCTCTCTATCCCTCCCCTCCCTCTCTCTATTCCTCCCCTCCCTCTCTCTATCCCTCCCCTCTCTCTCTGTGTCTCTCTATTCCTCCCCTCCCTCTCTATCCCTCCTCGCTCTCTCTATCCCTCCCCTCTCTCTCTCTGTGTCTCTCTATTCCTCCCCTCCCTCTCTCTATCCCTCCTCCCTCTCTCTATCCCTCCCCTCCCTCTCTCTATCCCTCCTCCCTCTCTCTATCCCTCCCCTCGCTCTATCCCTCCCCTCTCTCTCTGTGTCTCTCTATTCCTCCCCTCCCTCTCTCTATCCCTCCTCCCTCTCTCTATCCCTCCCGTCTCTCTATCCCTCCCCTCTCTCTCTGTGTCTCTCTAGGTGGTAATTCGTAGTCATCTAGATCAGAGTATGGAGGAGACTCAGGAGCTGAAGGTAAATAATGTTTTTCAGACTAACCGTTTAGAAAATGACAGCATTTGTTTTAGGGGACCAAAAGTATTGGGACAAATTCACTTACGTGTATTAAAGTAGTGAAAAGTTTAGTATTTGGTCCCATATTGCATATTACAATGATTACATCACGCGTGTTACGACAAACTTGTTGGATGCATTTGCTGTTTGCTTTGTTTGGGCCAGTATACAAACTGAAGTGGGTCTAGGGTGTCAGGTAAGGTGGAGGTGATATGATCCTTGACTAGCCTCTCAAAGCATTTCATGATGACAGGAGTGAGTGCTATGGGGCGGTAGTCATTTAGTTCAGTTAGCTTTGCCTTCTTGGGTGCAGGAAGAATAGTAGCCATCTTGAAGCATGTGGGGACAGCAGACTGGGAGAGATTGAATATGTCTGGAAACACACCAGCCAACTGGTCTGCTCATGATCTGAGGACGCGGATGGAGATGCCGTCTGGGCCAGCAGCCTTGCGAGGGTTAACATGTTTAAATGTTTTACCCACGTCAGCCACTGAGAAGGAGGAGGGGGGGGGGCAGTCTTTGTTAGCGAGCCGTGATGGTGGCACTGTATTATACTCAGAGGGAAAAGACGGTATCTGTAACATTTTTGTAGTCTGTGATTTCCTGTAAACCCTGCCACATACGTCTCGTGTCTGAGCCGTTAAACTGCGACTCCACCTGGTCCCTGTACCGGCATTTTGCTTGTTTGATTGCCTTGCGGAGGGAATACTACACTACACTGTTTATATTCAGCCATATCGCCTGACCTCTTTCCATGGTTAAATGTGGTGGCTGGCACTTTCAGTTTTGTGCGAATGCCGCCATCCATCCACAGTTTCTGGTTAGGGTTTTAATAGTCACAGTGGGTACAACATCTCCAATGCAATTCATTATGTAACTGTCATTTGCCTAATAACAAACTTGTATGCCGTCTATAAATATAAATACAATTGTTAAATTATGAGCCTTGTTGGTTAAGCTACAGAAAAAGGGCTTTATATAACAAGTCATACTGTGGGGTGTTGGACCCAGTCAGGTCTTTATATAACAAGTCATACTGTGGGGTGCTGGACCCAGTCAGGTCTTTATATAACAATATAACAAGTCATACTGTGGGGTGCTGGACCCAGTCAGGTCTTTATATAACAAGTCATACTGTGGGGTGTTGGACCCAGTCAGGTCTTTATATAACAAGTCATACTGTGGGGTGTTGAACCCAGTCAGGTCTTTATATAACAAGTCATACTGTGGGGTGTTGAACCCAGTCAGGTCTTTATATAACAAGTCATACTGTGGGGTGTTGGACCCAGTCAGGTCTTTACATAACAAGTCATACTGTGGGGTGTTGAACCCAGTCAGGTCTTTATTTAACAAGTCATACTGTGGGGTGCTGGACCCTGTCAGGTCTTTATATAACAATATAACAAGTCATACTGTGGGGTGCTGGACCCAGTCAGGTCTTTATATAACAAGTCATACTGTGGGGTGTTGGACCCAGTCAGGTCTTTATATAACAAGTCATACTGTGGGGTGTTGGACCCAGTCAGGTCTTTATATAACAAGTCATACTGTGGGGTGTTGGACCCAGTCAGGTCTTTATATAACAAGTCATACTGTGGGGTGTTGGACCCAGTCAGGTCTTTATATAACAATATAACAAGTCATACTGTGGGGTGTTGAACCCAGTCAGGTCTTTATATAACAAGTCATACTGTGGGGTGTTGGACCCAGTCAGGTCTTTATATAACAAGTCATACTGTGGGGTGTTGGACCCAGTCAGGTCTTTATATAACAAGTCATACTGTGGGGTGTTGGACCCAGTCAGGTCTTTATATAACAATATAACAAGTCATACTGTGGGGTGTTGGACCCAGTCAGGTCTTTATATAACAAGTCATACTGTGGGGTGTTGGACCCAGTCAGGTCTTTATATAACAAGTCATACTGTGGGGTGTTGGACCCAGTCAGGTCTTTATATAACAAGTCATACTGTGGGGTGTTGGACCCAGTCAGGTCTTTATATAACAATATAACAAGTCATACTGTGGGGTGTTGGACCCAGTCAGGTCTTTATATAACAAGTCATACTGTGGGGTGTTGGACCCAGTCAGGTCTTTATATAACAAGTCATACTGTGGGGTGTTGGACCCAGTCAGGTCTTTATATAACAAGTCATACTGTGGGGTGTTGGACCCAGTCAGGTCTTTATATAACAAGTCATACTGTCATACTGGGGTGCTGGACCCAGTCAGGTCTTTATATAACAAGTCATACTGTGGGGTGTTGGACCCAGTCAGGTCTTTATATAACAAGTCATACTGTGGGGTGTTGGACCCAGTCAGGTCTTTATATAACAAGTCATACTGTGGGGTGTTGGACCCAGTCAGGTCTTTATATAACAATATAACAAGTCATACTGTGGGGTGTTGGACCCAGTCAGGTCTTTATATAACAAGTCATACTGTGGGGTGTTGGACCCAGTCAGGTCTTTATATAACAAGTCATACTGTGGGGTGTTGAACCCAGTCAGGTCTTTATATAACAAGTCATACTGTGGGGTGTTGGACCCAGTCAGGTCTTTATATAACAAGTCATACTGTGGGGTGTTGAACCCAGTCAGGTCTTTATATAACAAGTCATACTGTGGGGTGTTGGACCCAGTCAGGTCTTTATATAACAAGTCATACTGTGGGGTGTTGGACCCAGTCAGGTCTTTATATAACAAGTCATACTGTGGGGTGTTGAACCCAGTCAGGTCTTTATATAACAAGTCATACTGTGGGGTGTTGGACCCAGTCAGGTCTTTATATAACAAGTATACTGTGGGGTGTTGGACAAGTCATACAAGTCATACTGGGGGTGTTGGACCCAGTCAGGTCTTTATATAACAATATAACAAGTCATACTGTGGGGTGTTGGACCCAGTCAGGTCTTTATATAACAAGTCATACTGTGGGGTGTTGAACCCAGTCAGGTCTTTATATAACAAGTCATACTGTGGGGTGTTGGACCCAGTCAGGTCTTTATATAACAAGTCATACTGTGGGGTGTTGAACCCAGTCAGGTCTTTATATAACAAGTCATACTGTGGGGTGTTGAACCCAGTCAGGTCTTTATATAACAAGTCATACTGTGGGGTGTTGAACCCAGTCAGGTCTTTATATAACAAGTCATACTGTGGGGTGTTGGACCCAGTCAGGTCTTTATATAACAAGTCATACTGTGGGGTGTTGGACCCAGTCAGGTCATACTCATACTGTGGGGTGTTGGACCCAGTCAGGTCTTTATATAACAAGTCATACTGTGGGGTGTTGGACCCAGTCAGGTCTTTATATAACAAGTCATACTGTGGGGTGTTGGACCCAGTCAGGTCTTTATATAACAAGTCATACTGTGGGGTGTTGGACCCAGTCAGGTCTTTATATAACAAGTCATACTGTGGGGTGTTGGACCCAGTCAGGTCTTTATATAACAATATAACAAGTCATACTGTGGGGTGTTGGACCCAGTCAGGTCTTTATATAACAAGTCATACTGTGGGGTGTTGGACCCAGTCAGGTCTTTATATAACAAGTCATACTGTGGGGTGTTGGACCCAGTCAGGTCTTTATATAACAAGTCATACTGTGGGGTGTTGGACCCAGTCAGGTCTTTATATAACAATATAACAAGTCATACTGTGGGGTGTTGGACCCAGTCAGGTCTTTATATAACAAGTCATACTGTGGGGTGTTGAACCCAGTCAGGTCTTTATATAACAAGTCATACTGTGGGGTGTTGGACCCAGTCAGGTCTTTATATAACAATATAACAAGTCATACTGTGGGGTGTTGGACCCAGTCAGGTCTTTATATAACAATATAACAAGTCATACTGTGGGGTGTTGAACCCAGTCAGGTCTTTATATAACAAGTCATACTGTGGGGTGTTGGACCCAGTCAGGTCTTTATATAACAAGTCATACTGTGGGGTGCTGGACCCAGTCAGGTCTTTATATAACAAGTCATACTGTGGGGTGTTGGACCCAGTCAGGTCTTTATATAACAAGTCATACTGTGGGGTGTTGGACCCAGTCAGGTCTTTATATAACAAGTCATACTGTGGGGTGCTGGACCCAGTCAGGTCTTTATATAACAAGTCATACTGTGGGGTGTTGGACCCAGTCAGGTCTTTATATAACAAGTCATACTGTGGGGTGTTGGACCCAGTCAGGTCTTTATATAACAATATAACAAGTCATACTGTGGGGTGTTGGACCCAGTCAGGTCTTTATATAACAAGTCATACTGTGGGGTGTTGGACCCAGTCAGGTCTTTATATAACAATATAACAAGTCATACTGTGGGGTGTTGAACCCAGTCAGGTCTTTATATAACAAGTCATACTGTGGGGTGTTGGACCCAGTCAGGTCTTTATATAACAAGTCATACTGTGGGGTGTTGAACCCAGTCAGGTCTTTATATAACAAGTCATACTGTGGGGTGTTGAACCCAGTCAGGTCTTTATATAACAAGTCATACTGTGGGGTGTTGGACCCAGTCAGGTCTTTATATAACAAGTCATACTGTGGGGTGTTGAACCCAGTCAGGTCTTTATATAACAAGTCATACTGTGGGGTGCTGGACCCAGTCAGGTCTTTATATAACAAGTCATACTGTGGGGTGTTGGACCCAGTCAGGTCTTTATATAACAATATAACAAGTCATACTGTGGGGTGTTGGACCCAGTCAGGTCTTTATATAACAAGTCATACTGTGGGGTGTTGAACCCAGTCAGGTCTTTATATAACAAGTCATACTGTGGGGTGTTGGACCCAGTCAGGTCTTTATATAACAAGTCATACTGTGGGGTGTTGGACCCAGTCAGGTCTTTATATAACAAGTCATACTGTGGGGTGTTGACCCAGTCAGGTCTTTATATAACAAGTCATACTGTGGGGTGTTGGACCCAGTCAGGTCTTTATATAACAATATAACAAGTCATACTGTGGGGTGTTGGACCCAGTCAGGTCTTTATATAACAATATAACAAGTCATACTGTGGGGTGTTGAACCCAGTCAGGTCTTTATATAACAAGTCATACTGTGGGGTGTTGGACCCAGTCAGGTCTTTATATAACAAGTCATACTGTGGGGTGTTGGACCCAGTCAGGTCTTTATATAACAATATAACAAGTCATACTGTGGGGTGTTGAACCCAGTCAGGTCTTTATATAACAAGTCATACTGTGGGGTGTTGGACCCAGTCAGGTCTTTATATAACAAGTCATACTGTGGGGTGTTGAACCCAGTCAGGTCTTTATATAACAAGTCATACTGTGGGGTGTTGAACCCAGTCAGGTCTTTATATAACAAGTCATACTGTGGGGTGTTGAACCCAGTCAGGTCTTTATATAACAAGTCATACTGTGGGGTGCTGGACCCAGTCAGGTCTTTATATAACAAGTCATACTGTGGGGTGTTGGACCTAGTCAGGTCTTTATATAACAAGTCATACTGTGGGGTGCTGGACCCAGTCAGGTCTTTTTATAACAATATAACAAGTCATACTGTGGGGTGTTGGACCCAGTCAGGTCTTTATATAACAAGTCATACTGTGGGGTGTTGGACCCAGTCAGGTCTTTATATAACAATATAACAAGTCATACTGTGGGGTGTTGAACCCAGTCAGGTCTTTATATAACAAGTCATACTGTGGGGTGTTGGACCCAGTCAGGTCTTTATATAACAAGTCATACTGTGGGGTGTTGAACCCAGTCAGGTCTTTATATAACAAGTCATACTGTGGGGTGTTGAACCCAGTCAGGTCTTTATATAACAAGTCATACTGTGGGGTGCTGGACCCAGTCAGGTCTTTATATAACAAGTCATACTGTGGGGTGTTGGACCCAGTCAGGTCTTTATATAACAAGTCATACTGTGGGGTGTTGGACCCAGTCAGGTCTTTATATAACAATATAACAAGTCATACTGTGGGGTGTTGAACCCAGTCAGGTCTTTATATAACAAGTCATACTGTGGGGTGTTGGACCCAGTCAGGTCTTTATATAACAAGTCATACTGTGGGGTGTTGGACCCAGTCAGGTCTCTATATAACAATATAACAAGTCATACTGTGGGGTGTTGAACCCAGTCAGGTCTTTATATAACAAGTCATACTGTGGGGTGTTGGACCCAGTCAGGTCTTTATATAACAAGTCATACTGTGGGGTGTTGGACCCAGTCAGGTCTTTATATAACAAGTCATACTGTGGGGTGCTGGACCCAGTCAGGTCTTTATATAACAAGTCATACTGTGGGGTGCTGGACCCAGTCAGGTCTTTATATAACAATATAACAAGTCATACTGTGGGGTGTTGAACCCAGTCAGGTCTTTATATAACAAGTCATACTGTGGGGTGCTGGACCCAGTCAGGTCTTTATATAACAAGTCATACTGTGGGGTGTTGGACCCAGTCAGGTCTTTATATAACAAGTCATACTGTGGGGTGCTGGACCCAGTCAGGTCTTTATATAACAAGTCATACTGTGGGGTGTTGGACCCAGTCAGGTCTTTATATAACAAGTCATACTGTGGGGTGTTGGACCCAGTCAGGTCTTTATATAACAAGTCATACTGTGGGGTGTTGGACCCAGTCAGGTCTTTATATAACAAGTCATACTGTGGGGTGCTGGACCCAGTCAGGTCTTTATATAACAAGTCATACTGTGGGGTGTTGGACCCAGTCAGGTCTTTATATAACTATATAACAAGTCATACTGTGGGGTGTTGGACCCAGTCAGGTCTTTATATAACAAGTCATACTGTGGGGTGTTGGACCCAGTCAGGTCTTTATATAACAATATAACAAGTCATACTGTGGGGTGCTGGGCCCAGTCAGGTCTTTATATAACAAGTCATACTGTGGGGTGCTGGACCCAGTCAGGTCTTTATATAACAAGTCATACTGTGGGGTGTTGGACCCAGTCAGGTCTTTATATAACAATTCATACTGTGGGGTGTTCAACCCAGTCAGGTCTTTATATAACAATATAACAAGTCATACTGTGGGGTGTTGGACCCAGTCAGGTCTTTATATAACAAGTCATACTGTGGGGTGCTGGACCCAGTCAGGTCTTTATATAACAAGTCATACTGTGGGGTGCTGGACCCAGTCAGGTCTTTATATAACAAGTCATACTGTGGGGTGCTGGACCCAGTCAGGTCTTTATATAACAAGTCATACTGTGGGGTGCTGGACCCAGTCAGGTCTTTATATAACAAGTCATACTGTGGGGTGTTGGACCCAGTCAGGACCTTTAACAGAACAATATATGTTATTACCTCGTACCCATGTATATAGCCATGTTATTACCTGGTACTTCCTGTATATAACCATGCTATTACCTGGTACTTCCTGTATATAACCATGTTATTACCTGGTACTCCCTGTATATAGCCATGTTATTACCTGGTACTCCCTGTATATAACCATGTTATTACCTGGTACTTCCTGTATATAGCCATGTTATTACCTGGTACTTCCTGTATATATCCATGTTATTACCTGGTACTCCCTGTATATAGCCATGTTATTACCTGGTACTCCCTTTATATAGCCATGTTATTACCTGGTACTCCCTGTATATAACCATGTTATTACCTGGTACTTCCTGTATATATCCATGTTATTACCTGGTACTCCCTTTATATAGCCATGTTATTACCTGGTACTCCCTGTATATAGCCATGTTATTACCTGGTACTCCCTGTATATAGCCATGTTATTACCTGGTACTCCCTGTATATAGCCATGTTACTACATGGTACTTCCTGTATATAGCCATGTTATTACCTGGCACTTCCTGTATATATCCATGTTATTACCTGGTACTTCCTGTATATATCCATGTTATTACCTGGTACTCCCTGTATATAGCCATGTTATTACCTGGTACTCCTTTATATAGCCATGTTATTACCTGGTACTCCCTGTATATAACCATGTTATTACCTGGTACTCCCTGTATATAACCATGTTATTACCTGGTACTCCCTGTATATAGCCATGTTATTACCTGGTACTTCCTGTATATAACCATGTTATTACCTGGTACTTCCTGTATATAGCCATGTTATTACCTGGTACTCCCTGTATATAGCCATGTTACTACCTAGTACTCCCTGTATATAACCGTGTTATTACCTGGTACTTACTCCCTGTATATAACCATGTTATTACCTGGTACTCCCTGTATATAGCCATGTTATTACCTCCCTGTATATAGCCATGTTATTACCTCCCTGTATATAACCATGTTATTACCTGGTACTCCCTTTATATAGCCATGTTATTATCCCTGTTATCGTTACTCAGTGTGTATTATGTTACTATTTTTCTGTTATTATGTCACTGTTAGTCTACACCTGTTGTTTACCAAGCATGTGACAAACACATTTAATTTGATTTGTTAGTGTGGGATTGGCATGCGGGGTGAGGGGTCCGTTTTGGATTCCTTATGGTACTGGGTCATCACTATGTCCTACTTATTGGTAGGAATAAGTTTGGTCCAAACCGGATGTTGGGTTCTATGTTTATTGAAAATTATTTGAATCCTATAAATTAAATTTATCTGAGATGAAGTTACATTTGAACAATATAATGATTGAGGAATGTAACTCCAGAACCAATCTGAGATAGTGGGTGTCATGGAACGACTCCATTGTGTTTTTTTATTGTCACCTTTATTTCACCAGGTAGGCTAGTTGAGAACAAGCTCTCATTTACAACTGCGACCTAGATATAGGTCTGTAGCAGTTTGTGTCTAGAGTGTCTCCCCCTTTGAAGAGGGGGATGACCGCGGCAGCTTTCCAATCTTAGGGGATCTCAGACAATACGAACGAGAGGTTGAACAGGCTAGTAATAAGGACTGCAACAATGTTTTGAGTATGATTTTAGAAAGAGAGTGTCCAGATTGTCTAGCCCGGCTGATTTGTAGGGGTCCAGATTTTGCAGCTCTTTCAGAACATCAGTTATCTGGATTTGGGTGAAGTAGAAATGGTGGGGGCTTGGGCAGGTTGCTGTGGGGGGTGCCGGGCAGTTGACCAGGGTAGGGGTAGCCAGGTGGAAAGCAGGGCAGTTGACTGGGGTAGGGGTAGCCAGGTGGAAAGCAGGGCAGTTGACCAGGGTAGGGGTAGCCAGGTGGAAAGCAGGGCAGTTGACCGGGGTAGAGGTAGCCAGGTGGAAAGCAGGGCAGTTGACCAGGGTAGGGGTAGCCAGGTAGAAAGCAGGGCAGTTGACTGGAGTAGGGGTAGCCAGGTGGAAAGCAGGGCAGTTGACCGGGGTAGGGGTAGCCAGGTGGAAAGCAGGGCAGTTGACTGGGGTAGAGGTAGCCAGGTGGAAAGCAGGGCAGTTGACCGGGATAGGAGGTAGCCAGGTGGAAAGCAGGGCAGTTGACTGGGGTAGAGGTAGCCAGGTGGAAAGCAGGGCAGTTGACCAGGGTAGAGGTAGCCAGGTGGAAAGCAGGGCAGTTGACTGGAGTAGGGGTAGCCAGGTGGAAAGCAGGGCAGTTGACTGGGGTAGAGGTAGCCAGGTGGAAAGCAGGGCAGTTGACCAGGGTAGGGGTAGCCAGGTGGAAAGCAGGGCAGTTGACTGGAGTAGGGGTAGCCAGGTGGAAAGCAGGGCAGTTGACCAGGGTAGAGGTAGCCAGGTGGAAAGCAGGGCAGTTGACCGGGGTAGGGGTAGCCAGGTGGAAAGCAGGGCAGTTGACCAGGGTAGAGGTAGCCAGGTGGAAAGCAGGGCAGTTGACTGGGGTAGAGGTAGCCAGGTGGAAAGCAGGGCAGTTGACCGGGGTAGGGGTAGCCAGGTGGAAAGCAGGGCAGTTGACTGGAGTAGGGGTAGCCAGGTGGAAAGCAGGGCAGTTGACCAGGGTAGAGGTAGCCAGGTGGAAAGCAGGGCAGTTGACCAGGGTAGGGGTAGCCAGGTGGAAAGCAGGGCAGTTGACCAGGGTAGAGGTAGCCAGGTGGAAAGCAGGGCAGTTGACTGGGGTAGAGGTAGCCAGGTGGAAAGCAGGGCAGTTGACCGGGGTAGAGGTAGCCAGGTGGAAAGCAGGGCAGTTGACCGGGGTAGGAGGTAGCCAGGTGGAAAGCAGGGCAGTTGACCAGAGTAGGGGTAGCCAGGTGGAAAGCAGGGCAGTTGACCAGGGTAGGGGTAGCCAGGTGGAAAGCAGGGCAGTTGACTGGGGTAGAGGTAGCCAGGTGGAAAGCAGGGCAGTTGACCAGAGTAGGGGTAGCCAGGTGGAAAGCAGGGCAGTTGACTGGGGTAGAGGTAGCCAGGTGGAAAGCAGGGCAGTTGACCAGAGTAGGGGTAGCCAGGTGGAAAGCAGGGCAGTTGACCGGGGTAGGGGTAGCCAGGTGGAAAGCAGGGCAGTTGACCAGGGTAGGGATAGCCAGGTGGAAAGCAGGGCAGTTGACCAGGGTAGGGGTAGCCAGGTGGAAAGCAGGGCAGTTGACCGGGGTAGAGGTAGCCAGGTGGAAAGCAGGGCAGTTGACCAGGGTAGGGGTAGCCAGGTGGAAAGCAGGGCAGTTGACTGGGGTAGAGGTAGCCAGGTGGAAAGCAGGGCAGTTGACCAGGGTAGAGGTAGCCAGGTGGAAAGCAGGGCAGTTGACCGGGGTAGGAGTAGCCAGGTGGAAAGCAGGGCAGTTGACCAGAGTAGGGGTAGCCAGGTGGAAAGCAGGGCAGTTGAAAAGGGTAGAGGTAGCCAGGTGGAAAGCAGGGCAGTTGACCAGAGTAGGGGTAGCCAGGTGGAAAGCAGGGCAGTTGACCAGGGTAGGGGTAGCCAGGTGGAAAGCAGGGCAGTTGACCGGGGTAGGAGGTAGCCAGGTGGAAAGCAGGGCAGTTGACCAGAGTAGGGGTAGCCAGGTGGAAAGCAGGGCAGTTGACCAGAGTAGGGGTAGCCAGGTGGAAAGCAGGGCAGTTGACCGGGGTAGAGGTAGCCAGGTGGAAAGCAGGGCAGTTGACCGGGGTAGGGGTAGCCAGGTGGAAAGCAGGGCAGTTGACCGGGGTAGGAGGTAGCCAGGTGGAAAGCAGGGCAGTTGACCAGAGTAGGGGTAGCCAGGTGGAAAGCAGGGCAGTTGACCGGGGTAGGAGTAGCCAGGTGGAAAGCAGGGCAGTTGACCGGAGTAGGGGTAGCCAGGTGGAAAGCAGGGCAGTTGACCGGGGTAGGGGTAGCCAGGTGGAAAGCAGGGCAGTTGACCGGAGTAGGGGTAGCCAGGTGGAAAGCAGGGCAGTTGACTGGGGTAGAGGTAGCCAGGTGGAAAGCAGGGCAGTTGACCAGAGTAGGGGTAGCCAGGTGGAAAGCAGGGCAGTTGACCGGGGTAGAGGTAGCCAGGTGGAAAGCAGGGCAGTTGACTGGGGTAGAGGTAGCCAGGTGGAAAGCAGGGCAGTTGACCGGGGTAGGAGTAGCCAGGTGGAAAGCAGGGCAGTTGACCGGAGTAGGGGTAGCCAGGTGGAAAGCAGGGCAGTTGACCGGGGTAGAGGTAGCCAGGTGGAAAAAAAAAGCAGGGCAGTTGACCGGGGTAGGGGTAACCAGGTGGAAAGCAGGGCAGTTGACCGGGGTAGAGGTAGCCAGGTGGAAAGCAGGGCAGTTGACCAGGGTAGAGGTAGCCAGGTGGAAAGCAGGGCAGTTGACCAGGGTAGAGGTAGCCAGGTGGAAAGCAGGGCAGTTGACCAGGGTAGAGGTAGCCAGGTGGAAAGCAGGGCAGTTGACCGGGGTAGAGGTAGCCAGGTGGAAAGCAGGGCAGTTGACCGGGGTAGAGGTAGCCAGGTGGAAAGCAGGGCAGTTGACCAGGGTAGAGGTAGCCAGGTGGAAAGCAGGGCAGTTGACCGGGGTAGAGGTAGCCAGGTGGAAAGCAGGGCAGTTGACCAGAGTAGGGGTAGCCAGGTGGAAAGCAGGGCAGTTGACCGGGGTAGGGGTAGCCAGGTGGAAAGCAGGGCAGTTGACCAGAGTAGGGGTAGCCAGGTGGAAAGCAGGGCAGTTGACCAGGGTAGAGGTAGCCAGGTGGAAAGCAGGGCAGTTGACCAGAGTAGGGGTAGCCAGGTGGAAAGCAGGGCAGTTGACCGGGGTAGAGGTAGCCAGGTGGAAAGCAGGGCAGTTGACCAGAGTAGGGGTAGCCAGGTGGAAAGCAGGGCAGTTGACCAGGGTAGAGGTAGCCAGGTGGAAAGCAGGGCAGTTGACCAGAGTAGGGGTAGCCAGGTGGAAAGCAGGGCAGTTGACCGGGGTAGAGGTAGCCAGGTGGAAAGCAGGGCAGTTGACCAGAGTAGGGGTAGCCAGGTGGAAAGCAGGGCAGTTGACTGGGGTAGAGGTAGCCAGGTGGAAAGCAGGGCAGTTGACCAGGGTAGAGGTAGCCAGGTGGAAAGCAGGGCAGTTGACCAGGGTAGAGGTAGCCAGGTGGAAAGCAGGGCAGTTGACCAGAGTAGGGGTAGCCAGGTGGAAAGCAGGGCAGTTGACCGGGGTAGAGGTAGCCAGGTGGAAAGCAGGGCAGTTGACCAGAGTAGGGGTAGCCAGGTGGAAAGCAGGGCAGTTGACCAGGGTAGAGGTAGCCAGGTGGAAAGCAGGGCCAGCTGTAGGAAAATGCTGCCCCCCCCCCACACCAGAAAAGCTTGTATTTTTCTACTATCACTGACTTTACTTTCTACTATCACTGACTTTACTTACTGATAAATAGTTTATTGAGGAAAATTGTACTTACTATGGTTGTGATATGTGGTTGTCCCGACTAGCTACCTTAAGATGAATGTACTGACTAGGACTGTAATATGTGGTTGTCCCACCTAGCTACCTTAAGATGAATGCACTAACTGGAAGTTAAATGACTAAAATGTGTGTGTGTGATGGTTGTGTTGTTACAGAGAGAGCTGTTGCGTTGTAAACAGGAGGTACGGAACCTGCGTGGAGTCAAGGTGAGTCTAACACACAGCTTACCAATATTCAAACCTTGACTGGAGGTTACCATGAAATTCTGGGCAAAAAGGCAAACTCATTTATTGAGTAAGATGACTCATTCATCACAAAACCTACTGATATTGCCAATTACTTTAATAAAGATTTTTTTCATTGGCAAGATTAGCAAATTTAGGCATGACATGCCAGCAACAAGCGCTGACACATACAAGTATAGCTGATCAAATTACGAAAGACAAGAATTGTAATTTTGAATTCCGTAAAGTGGAAATAATGAACAAATGATTGTCTATCAACAATGACAAGCCACCGGAGTCTTACAACTTGGAAAATCACTGAGGATTACAGCAGATGATATTGCCACTCCTATTCTCCGTATCTTTAATCTAAGCCTACTAGAAAGTGTGTTCCCTCAGGCCTGAAGGGAAGCTAAAGTCATTCTGCTCCCCAAGAATAGTAAAGTTTGATCCCTCAGGCCTGGAGGGAAGCTAAAGTCATTCTGCTACCCAAGAATAGTAAAGTGTGTTCCCTCAGGCCTGAAGGGAAGCTAAAGTCATTCTGCTCCCCAAGAATAGTAAAGTTTGATCCCTCAGGCCTGGAGGGAAGCTAAAGTCATTCTGCTACCCAAGAATAGTAAAGCCTCCTTTACTGGCTCAAATAGCCGACCAATCAGCCTGTTACCAACCCTTAGTAAACTTCTGGAAAAAATAGTGTTTGACCAGATACAATGCTATTTCACAGTAAACACTGCACTTACACGAATGACTGATGATTGGCTGAGAGAAATTGATGATAAAATGATTGTGGGTGCAGTCTTGTTAGACTTCAGTGCAGCTTTTGACATTATCGATCATAGTCTGCTGATAGAAAAACATAGGTGTTCTGGCTTTACACCCCCTGCTATATTGTGGATAAAGAGTTACACAGAGGGTGTTCTTTAAATTACAGGTTGTAATGCAACAAAATAGGAAAAATGGGGTGAATACTTTTGCAAGGCTCTGTATATGATATGGTCATTATTTGAACTCGCTAGCCAGCTAACTTAACGCTAGCCAGCTAACTTAACGCTAGCCAGCTAACTTAACGCTGGCCAGCTAACTTAACGCTAGCCAGCTAACTTAACGCTAGCCAGCTAACTTAACGCTGGCCAGCTAACTTAACGCTAGCCAGCTAACTTAATGCTAGCCAGCTAACTTAACGCTAGCCAGCTAACTTAACGCTAGCCAGCTAACATTGTTTTTTATAAAGTTTTGATGTCTACACTATTATTCTACAATGTAGCAAATAGTAAAAAATAAATAAGTGCTCTCTCTGTGTGCTCTCTCTCTCTCTCTCTCTCTCTGTGTGTGTGTGTGTGCTCTCTCTGTGTGCTCTCTCTCTCTGTGTGTGTGTGTGTGCTCTCTCTGTGTGCTCTCTCTCTCTGTGTGTGTGTGTGTGCTCTCTCTGTGTGTGTGTGTGTGTGCTCTCTCTGTGTGCTCTCTCTCTCTCTCTCTCTCTCTCTCTCTCTCTCTGTGTGTGTGTGTGCTCTCTCTGTGTGTGTGTGTGTGTGTGCTCTCTCTGTGTGCTCTCTCTCTCTCTCTCTCTCTCTCTCTCTCTCTCTCTCTCTCTCTGTGTGTGTGTGCTCTCTCTGTGCGTGTGTGTGTATATATGTATGTATGTATATATAGGAGGCACAGCAGCAAAGATTGTTTGCCCAGGAGGAGTGTATGTTGCAGCTAAAACAGGAGCAGCTCAGAGCCAGCATGACCCAGGACCAACTCACCAGCCTCAACGTATGACACATACCGCACACTCACTCAAAAACTTTATTTGAATCAACAAATCACATTACAGGTGAGAATAATTCAAGCATTTGATAGGTCATGGATATATGGACTCTCATGGATACAGAAAGCACCTTCTCCATACAGCTAGGCTGCCCATGACGGCTAACATGGAACAGTACCTCGCCCGTTGCTTTGCCTTGGTTTTAGACCTGCAATCTGAAGGCCACATACTGTCAGCCTATGTACATGGCAGAGACTTCCAAATACCAGCGCTACAAGTTTGCAGTGATAAACAGGGCTGCCCGACATGACACGAGGGGCTGGTATTTTGCTAAATTGTCAGCACAGGTCTGTTCCATGTAGAAGTCAAAAGAGCAACAGACTTGTGTCCTTAACCAAACTCAGTAAGGTCATCTGATAACATCAGTTAATTTTGGATTAATTTCCCTTTTGTAGAAGAAGACAAAAAGGATTCATCCAAATGCATTTGGTGTGTCATAGTGGTTGAACAAACTTAAACTTACACCTTTTTTCAATTCTGAATATCATATCATAGAGAAACACCCTTTATGAATTAAACAGTAATCAAAGAGGTAACTGTAATCTCATATTTTCACTAAATGTATTCGCAATAATTTCTTACGATCGACAAAAACTTTTGAACATTAGATCGGCAGTTACTAACCTCAATTTCGGCTTTGGCTTTGACTCATCCGCCCTGGGCTCTTTATGTACCTCCGAGCCAATCTACGGGCTACCCAAGAGGGAACCCCCAAGAGGGAACCCCCAAGAGGGAACCCCCAAGAGGGAACGCCTGCAAAAAAAGAGGCAGGAGATCAGGCGTCCTGTTGAGACTAAAGCAAATGGAAAACTGGCCACCACTTCCCTCCATTCTATTGGCCAATCATTTGAAAATAAGATGGATGACCTCCTATCAACGGGACTCTCGTAACTGCAATATGATTTGTTTTTCTGAAACATGGCTTTCGGACAAGATACCCCCCATGACTATCCAACTCCATGGATTCTCTATTCACCTGAGCAGACGGGTCATTGGATTCAGGGATTCCAGAGGGGGAAGAGTCTCTTCATCAACAGCAGACTTCTCAACCTATTGTTCACCCATCTTGGAATACCGAATGGTCAAATGCCAACCCTTCTACCTCCCGAGAGAGTTTTCATCTGTTGTCATGACTGCTGTATATATGCCACCTCAGGACAACCACAACAAGCTGGCACTAACCAACTGTATGAGGCTATAAACAAGCAGGAAGCCATGCTGCTTTTCTTGTTGCCTGTGATTTTTTTCTTTCTGTGATGCCTAACATTTATCATCATGTCTCCTTCGCCACTAGGGGGTGATAAAGACCTAAACCACTGTTACTGCTACAACCCACAAGCAAGCATACAAGGCCCTCCCTTACAGGGCCGGCAGCCTTGCAAGGGTTAGCACGTTTAAATGCTTTACTCACGTTGGCTGCGGTGAAGGAGAGCTCTCAGGTTTTGGTAGCGGGTCGTGTCGTTGGCACTGTATTGACCTCAAAGCTAGCAAAGAAGTTGTTTAGTTTGTCTGGGAGCAGGACATCGTGGTCAGCGACGGGGGAGGTTTTCTTTTTGTAGTCTGTGATTGACTGTAGACCCTGCCACATACCTCTCGTGTCTGAGCCGTTGAACTTTGATTCTACTTTGTCTCTATACTGACGCTTAGCTTGTTTGATTGCCTTGCGGAGGGAATAGCTACACTGTTTATATTCGGTCATGTTTCCGGTCGCCTTGCCCTGATTTAAAACAGTGGTTCGCACTTTCAGTTTTGCACGAATGCTGCCATCAATCCACGGTTTCTGGTTGGGGAATGTTGTATAGTTGCAGTGGGTACAACATCACCATTGCACTTGCTAATAAACTTTCTCACCGAATTCATCAATGTTATTGTTTGCCACTATGCGGAACATATCCCAATCCACGTGATTGAAGCAATTATGAAGCGTGGAATCAGATTGGTCGGACCAGCGTTGAGCAGATCTGAGCATGGGCATTTCCTGTTTTAGTTTCTGTCTATAGGCTGGGAGCAACAAAATGGAGTCATGGTCAGATTTTCCGAAAGGAGGGCGGGGCAGGGCTTTGTATGCGTCACGGAACAATGATCCAGGGTTTTACCAGCCCTGGTAGCACAATCGATATGCTAATACATTTAGGGAGTCTTGTTTTCAGATTAGCCTTGTTAAAATCCCCAGCTACAATGAATGCAGCCTCAGGATATGTGGTTTCCAGTTTACATAGAGTCAAATAAAGTTCGTTCAGGGCCATCGATGTGTCTGCTTGGGGGGGATATATACGGCTGTGATTATAATCGAATGTGGTCAACATTTGATTGTAAGGAATTCTAGGTCAGGTGAGCAAAAGGACTTGAGTTCCTGTATGTTATGATCACACCACAACTCGTTAATCATAAGGCCCCTCCTCTTACCAGAAATATGTTTGTTTCTGTCTGCACGATGCGTGAAGAAACCAGGTGGCTGTACCGACTCCGACAGCGTGTCTCGAGTGAGCCACGCTTCCGTGAAACGCAGAACGTTACAATCTCTGATGTCACTCTGGAAGGCAACCCTTGCTCGGATTTCGTCTACCTTGTTGTCAAGAGAGGCAAGGATGCCCGAGAGGCAGCCTCAAACATTTTTTGAGTGTGCACACGAGGAGTGTGGCAGAGTCAGGTTGGAGACCTGAGCCCACTCCCCGTGCTTACCGTGGCTAACATGTGAGGTCAGGCCCCGTGCTATAGGGTGATGCTCACGGTGTCGCGGCGGAGCATTCACAAGCCGGTGTGCTCTGTGCTCCAGACCGCCAGTGCGCCTCCACGGCCCAGTTTATCCGGTGCCTCGGCCAAGGAAGAGGCCTCCTGTATGTCTCCCCAGCCTGGTGAGTCCTGTGCCTGTTCCCAGAACCAGGTATCCTGTGTATCTCCCCAGCCCGGTTCGACCTGCACTCTGGAGCCGGGCTAAAGTGGTCATCCAGCCTGAATGAGTGGTGGCCAAGGCTGCGCCCCAGAGCTCCAGTGCTCCGCCACAGCCCGGTTCGTCCGGTGCCTCCTCTACGCACCAGGCCTCCTGTAGGTCTCCCCAGCCTGGTGGGCCCTGTAGCAGCCCCACGCATCAGGCTGTCTCTGCGTCTCCTCCCTCCAGAGTCGCCCTCCAGTCCAGAGCTTCCAGAGGCGCCCTCCAGTCCAGAGCTTCCAGAGGCGCCCTCCAGTCCAGAGCTTCCAGAGGCGCCCTCCAGTCCAGAGCTTCCAGAGGCGCCCTCCAGTCCAGAGCTTCCAGAGGCGCCCTCCAGTCCAGAGCTTCCAGAGGCGCCCTCCAGTCCAGAGCTTCCAGAGGCGCCCTCCAGTCCAGAGCTTCCAGAGGCGCCCTCCAGTCCAGAGCTTCCAGAGGCGCCCTCCAGTCCAGAGCTTCCAGAGTCGCCCTCCAGTCCAGAGCTTCCAGAGGCGCCCTCCAGTCCAGAGCTTCCAGAGTCGCCCTCCAGTCCAGAGCTTCCAGAGGCGCCCTCCAGTCCAGAGCTTCCAGAGTCGCCCTCCAGTCCGGAGCTCTCTACGAGGGTTTATTTGATTACAATATTTTAGCTGTTAATGTAACTGGTTACCGTTTTTTGGTAATCAGATGACATGTAATCCTTTACTTCCCAACCATCGTCAACATCAAACCAACTTCCTCTTACACAAGAATGTTAATGGATGTGTTCTGGCTATCAGGTCAATGAGGAGGTCTGACAATTCACTGATAGTGGGGCTACCTGTCTCACCGCAGTAGCTATTAAGTTCCTTCTACACACACACACACATACACACACACACACACTCCCATCCACATTGACCCAGTCGGTTGTGTCATAGGCGGAGCTACAGAGGAAGTTGGATGAGAGGAGCAGGTTGCTGAGTGAGTGCAAGGTAAGAGACACATCCCCTCTCTCTCTCTCTTTCTCTCTCTGAGGTCTACAACCTGGAACTGTACAGGGGAGCAGGATGTTCCATTAATGTGTGTGTGTGTGTGTGTGTGTGTGTGTGTGTGTGTGTGTGTGTGTGTGTGTGTGTGTGTGTGTGTGTGTGTGTGTGTGTGTGTGTGTGTGTGTGTGTGTGTGTGTGTGTGTGTGTGTGTGTGTGTGTGTGTGTGTGTGTGTGTCTGTATGTAGAAGGAACTTGGACAGAAGGACCGACTGCTGCAGCAGCACAAACACAAACTGGAGGAGAGCCAGCTGCAGAAGGTAGTGACACACAGACAGACACTACACCACAGATCTTTGTTCTTTTTTTCAGTTTTACATATACATCATGTGTGTGTACAGGCTGGCTTGCAGAGAGAGCTGGAGTGTAAAGACAACATGTTGCAGGAGATGATGAGTTGTCATGGTGACCAGGCCCCGCCCCACCTCACGGCCACACCCCTTCCCTCTGGGGTAAGTCTCCTGGCTTTTATTTAGAAAAGAGCCAGGCAACAAATGCAGCTACTTTTGAGGCTACCTTGGAGAGTTTAGCCACTGAGGGTTTTTTAAAGCTGCCTTGGAGAGTTTAGCCACTGAGGGTTTTAACGAAGCTGCCTTGGAGAGTTTAGCCACTGAGGGTTTTTTGAAGCTGCCTTGGAGAGTTTAGCCACTGAGGGTTTTTTGAAGCTGCCTTGGAGAGTTTAGCCACTGAGGGTTTTTTGAAGCTGCCTTGGAGAGTTTAGCCACTGAGGGTTTTATCGAAGCTGCCTTGGAGAGTTTAGCCACTGAGGGTTTTTTGAAGCTGCCTTGGAGAGTTTAGCCACTGAGGGTTTTATCGAAGCTGCCTTGGAGAGTTTAGCCACTGAGGGTTTTATCGAAGCTGCCTTGGAGAGTTTAGCCACTGAGGGTTTTATCGAAGCTGCCTTGGAGAGTTTAGCCACTGAGGGTTTTATCGAAGCTGCCTTGGAGAGTTTAGCCACTGAGGGTTTTATCGAAGCTGCCTTGGAGAGTTTAGCCACTGAGGGTTTTATCGAAGCTGCCTTGGAGAGTTTAGCCACTGAGGGTTTTTTGAAGCTGCCTTGGAGAGTTTAGCCACTGAGGGTTTTTTGAAGCTGCCTTGGAGAGTTTAGCCACTGAGGGTTTTTTGAAGCTGCCTTGGAGAGTTTAGCCACTGAGGGTTTTTTGAAGCTGCCTTGGAGAGTTTAGCCACTGAGGGTTTTATCGAAGCTGCCTTGGAGAGTTTAGCCACTGAGGGTTTTATCGAAGCTGCCTTGGAGAGTTTAGCCACTGAGGGTTTTATCGAAGCTGCCTTGGAGAGTTTAGCCACTGAGGGTTTTATCGAAGCTGCCTTGGAGAGTTTAGCCACTGAGGGTTTTATCGAAGCTGCCTTGGAGAGTTTAGCCACTGAGGGTTTTAACGAAGCTGCCTTGGAGAGTTTAGCCACTGAGGGTTTTATCGAAGCTGCCTTGGAGAGTTTAGCCACTGAGGGTTTTATCGAAGCTGCCTTGGAGAGTTTAGCCACTGAGGGTTTTTTGAAGCTGCCTTGGAGAGTTTAGCCACTGAGGGTTTTTTGAAGCTGCCTTGGAGAGTTTAGCCACTGAGGGTTTTTTGAAGCTGCCTTGGAGAGTTTAGCCACTGAGGGTTTTATCGAAGCTGCCTTGGAGAGTTTAGCCACTGAGGGTTTTTTGAAGCTGCCTTGGAGAGTTTAGCCACTGAGGGTTTTATCGAAGCTGCCTTGGAGAGTTTAGCCACTGAGGGTTTTATCGAAGCTGCCTTGGAGAGTTTAGCCACTGAGGGTTTTATCGAAGCTGCCTTGGAGAGTTTAGCCACTGAGGGTTTTATCGAAGCTGCCTTGGAGAGTTTAGCCACTGAGGGTTTTATCGAAGCTGCCTTGGAGAGTTTAGCCACTGAGGGTTTTTGAAGCTGCCTTGGAGAGTTTAGCCACTGAGGGTTTTTTGAAGCTGCCTTGGAGAGTTTAGCCACTGAGGGTTTTTTGAAGCTGCCTTGGAGAGTTTAGCCACTGAGGGTTTTATCGAAGCTGCCTTGGAGAGTTTAGCCACTGAGGGTTTTATCGAAGCTGCCTTGGAGAGTTTAGCCACTGAGGGTTTTATCGAAGCTGCCTTGGAGAGTTTAGCCACTGAGGGTTTTATCGAAGCTGCCTTGGAGAGTTTAGCCACTGAGGGTTTTATCGAAGCTGCCTTGGAGAGTTTAGCCACTGAGGGTTTTAACGAAGCTGCCTTGGAGAGTTTAGCCACTGAGGGTTTTATCGAAGCTGCCTTGGAGAGTTTAGCCACTGAGGGTTTTATCGAAGCTGCCTTGGAGAGTTTAGCCACTGAGGGTTTTTTGAAGCTGCCTTGGAGAGTTTAGCCACTGAGGGTTTTATCGAAGCTGCCTTGGAGAGTTTAGCCACTGAGGGTTTTATCGAAGCTGCCTTGGAGAGTTTAGTCACTGAGGGTTTTATCGAAGCTGCCTTGGAGAGTTTAGCCACTGAGGGTTTTATCGAAGCTGCCTTGGAGAGTTTAGCCACTGAGGGTTTTATCGAAGCTGCCTTGGAGAGTTTAGCCACTGAGGGTTTTATCGAAGCTGCCTTGGAGAGTTTAGCCACTGAGGGTTTTATCGAAGCTGCCTTGGAGAGTTTAGCCACTGAGGGTTTTATCGAAGCTGCCTTGGAGAGTTTAGCCACTGAGGGTTTTATCGAAGCTGCCTTGGAGAGTTTAGCCACTGAGGGTTTTATCGAAGCTGCCTTGGAGAGTTTAGCCACTGAGGGTTTTATCGAAGCTGCCTTGGAGAGTTTAGCCACTGAGGGTTTTAACGAAGCTGCCTTGGAGAGTTTAGCCACTGAGGGTTTTATCGAAGCTGCCTTGGAGAGTTTAGCCACTGAGGGTTTTAACGAAGCTGCCTTGGAGAGTTTAGCCACTGAGGGTTTTAACGAAGCTGCCTTGGAGAGTTTAGCCACTGAGGGTTTTATCGAAGCTGCCTTGGAGAGTTTAGCCACTGAGGGTTTTAACGAAGCTGCCTTGGAGAGTTTAGCCACTGAGGGTTTTATCGAAGCTGCCTTGGAGAGTTTAGCCACTGAGGGTTTTTTGAAGCTGCCTTCAATGGCAAAAAAAAGAGGCCAATAATAGATTTGATTGATCTGGGGGCCTACAAAAGGGGCCGCCTGTTGCCGATCCCCGATCTAGTGCCTTCTGGCGAAAAGCCAATAGTGATTCTCACAGAAAAAACATTGGGAACACTGCTGGCAGTTTTATGGAACTACAGAAACGTGGACATAATTCTTCTTCTTCAGCACTGAACTCCTATTACACTTTTAAACTGGAAACGCAGCTCAGACTTTTATATTTGTGTAAACTGGTCTGGATTGACATTTTCACATCTTTTCTACTTTTTTAAACTATTAAACTTTGCGTCCCTCCGTCCGTCCATTTCATGGCATTTCCTCAACATTCTAAAGGTCCCATTGTGATGTCATCACTTCCAACATTCCATCGACTGTAAATCCAACAATGCAACTTTTTGACAGAAATCAGCAACTTCCACCACTTTTCCAACAATTTAGACAAGTTAGATGATATGATAACTTGGTCTAGTTCCTTGCAATTCAAATTATTATCTGGTACCGATCCAACGTTATAGCTGTTTTAGGAACCGCATCAACAACATTTTCGGGAACTTTTTAGAGCTGTTTTAGTAACCCATCTACTGCTTTCATTAAATATGCAGTAAGTCATGTCAGAAGGCAGCAGATTCATTACTTACCAACAACAGCTGCAAATGTCAATGAATCTACTGTACATCACATTTAAAGTTCACTTTCCTTGCTTTGTCTAACAACACTATCATGAATCTAGAAAATACGTTAACCTACGTAGCTACTGACCACAACCACTGACCATAACTAGCTACTGACCACAACCACTGACCATAACTAGCTACTGACCACAACCACTGACCATAACTAGCTACTGACCACAACCACTAACCCTAACTAGTGACTGACCACAACTACTGACCATAAATAGCTACTGACCACAACTACTGACTACAACTACTGACCATAAATATCTACTGACCACAACTACTGATCACAACCACAAAACTACTGACCATAGCTAGCTACTGACCACAATGACACAAATACTGACCACAACTAGCTACTGACCACAACTACTGACCACAACGACACAAATATTGACCACAACTACTGAACCTCAACCACCTAACTACTGACCACATCTACTGACCACAACTACTGACTACAACTACTGACCATAAATATCTACTGACCACAACTACTGATCACAACCACAAAACTACTGACCATAGCTAGCTACTGACCACAATGACACAAATACTGACCACAACTAGCTACTGACCACAACGACACAAATATTGACCACAACTACTGAACCTCAACCACCTAACTACTGACCACATCTACTGACCACAACTACTGACTACAACTACTGACCATAATTAGCTACTGACCACAACTGCCCACAACTACTGAACCACACAACTAATTATCACAACCACAAAGCTACTGACCGCAAATGACCACAACCACAAAACTACTGACTACAACTACAATTACTTACCACAACTATTGAACCACACAACTACTTACCAAAACTACTGACAACTACTGACCACAACAAATGAACCACACAACTTCTGACCAAATATACTGACCAAAACCACACAACTACTGAACCACACAACTTATGACCACAAACACAAAACTACTGGCCACTACTGTCCACAACTACTGTCCACAACTACTGTCCACAACTACTGACCACAACTACTGACCACAGCAACTGACCACAACTACTGTCCACAACTACTGACCACAGCAACTGACCACAACTACTGTCCACAACAACTGACCACAGCAACTGACCACAACTACTGTCCACAACTACTGACCACAGCAACTGACCACAACTACTGTCCACAACTACTGACCACAGCAACTGACCACAACTACTGTCCACAACTACTGACCACAGCAACTGACCACAGCAACTGACCACAACTACTGTCCACAGCTACTGACCACAGCAACTGACCACAACTACTGACCACAGCAACTGACCACAACTACTGTCCACAACTACTGACCACAGCAACTGACCACAACTACTGTCCACAACTACTGACCACAGCAACTGACCACAGCAACTGACCACAACTACTGTCCACAACTACTGACCACAGCAACTGACCGCAACTACTGTCCACAACTACTGACCACAGCAACTGACCACAACTACTGACCACAACTACTGTCCACAACTACTGTCCACAACTACTGACCACAGCAACTGACCACAACTACTGTCCACAACTACTGACCACAGCAACTGACCACAGCAACTGACCACAACTACTGTCCACAACTACTGACCACAGCAACTGACCGCAACTACTGTCCACAACTACTGACCACAGCAACTGACCACAACTACTGTCCACAACTACTGACCACAGCAACTGACCACAACTACTGTCCACAACTACTGACCACAGCAACTGACCACAACTACTGTCCACAACTACTGACCACAGCAACTGACCACAGCAACTGACCACAACTACTGTCCACAACTACTGACCACAACTACTGTCCACAACTACTGACCACAGCAACTGACCACAACTACTGTCCACAACTACTGACCACAGCAACTGACCACAACTACTGTCCACAACTACTGACCACAGCAACTGTCCACAACTACTGACCACAGCAACTGACCACAGCAACTGACCACACCTACTGACCACAGCAACTGATCACAGCAACTGACCACAAAACTACTGATCAAAATGACTGACCACTACTGACCACAACTAGCTATTGACCACAACCATAGAACTACTGACCACAAATACTGAACCACACACCTACATACCAAAACTACTGACCACAACCACATAACTACTGACTACATCTACTGACCACAACCACACCACTACTGAATCACACACATACTTACCAACACTACTGACCACAAATACTGAACCACACAACTAATGACCACAACCATAAAACTACTGACCACAACTACTGACCACAACTACTGACCACAACTAAAATTATAACTACTTAAATGTGCACACATTTGCATATAATACTCACCAACAATAATTGTAACTCTTGAATCGTTCAAGCTATACACCAAGGCCACTTTCACATATTCAAGCTACCCTATCCTAATCAATACATTTAATTATTTCATCTACACACTGAAAAAAACTAGTCACCTCCATTACCACTGCAGACACTACCACTACTATAACTTAATTCAAAGCCATAAATACTTTTAAAACAAGCTAGCAAGCACACATACTTTTCTAGTTAGGTGCACTTTCTGAAGGCAAAGCACCACTCTAGATTTATATCTATATATAATATATATATTTATATATATATATATTAGATCCATAGTCTTATTATTATTCTATTCATTCTGCCCACTCTCGAAAATAAACTATTTAATAAGCTATTTATTCAAATTAAACCAACTTCCAAATGTCCAGACTGCCCCAACTTACATTGCTAGAGAAAATATGTTTTGATAGCATTTCTACTTTTTGAACTATAACAATATTTCAATGGGGAGAAAAGGCCATCGTCTTGAATGGTAAAATAACATCTACATCTGTAGACCTAGAAGCCTTTACGCATGAATCATTCTAGTCTTCTCTTTATGCTTAGGGTCCACGGTCAGCACACATCTTCGGGGCTTTGTGTGAGTAACCCCCACAAACAAAAATCGATTCCACTGCACATAGTTTTCATGGGCCTTGTTTCGTGTGCATAATCTCAATGAAGCAATTGCGCGGCATGGTCTCTCGGAAAAGTCCTCCCCAAAATGACTCCACATCCATGCTCTTTCCCATCGTACGCCCCATGGACATCAGACCAAAATGACTCCACATCCATGCTCTTCCCATCGTACGTCCCGACATACAAGAGTGCAATAAATGCTTAGAGATCATCCATAGACATGTCCCACGTACTGTTTCCTTTTTTGTGTGCATGAGCAACAGTACAATCTCTGATGTGCTGGTATATCTGCATGTCACATAAACTCATCTCTACCCAAACCGTCCCTCCCAGACTCCTGTCTCTACCCAAACCGTCCCTCCCAGACTCCTGTCTCTACCCTAACCGTCCCTCCCAGACTCCTGTCTCTACCCTAACCGTCCCTCCCAGACTTCTGTCTCTACCCTAACCGTCCCTCCCAGACTCCTGTCTCTACCCTAACCGTCCCTCCCAGACTTCTGTCTCTACCCTAACCGTCCCTCCCAGACTCCTGTCTCTACCCTAACCGTCCCTCCCAGACTTCTGTCTCTACCCTAACCGTCCCTCCCAGACTCCTGTCTCTACCCTAACCGTCCCTCCCAGACTTCTGTCTCTACCCTAACCGTCCCTCCCAGACTCCTGTCTCTACCCAAACCGTCCCTCCCAGACTTTTGTCTCTACCCTAACCGTCCCTCCCAGACTCCTGTCTCTACCCTAACCGTCCCTCCCAGACTTTTGTCTCTACCCTAACCGTCCCTCCCAGACTCCTGTCTCTACCCTAACCGTCCCTCCCAGACTCCTGTCTCTACCCTAACCGTCCCTCCCAGACTCCTGTCTCTACCCAAACCGTCCCTCCCAGACTTTTGTCTCTACCCTAACCGTCCCTCCCAGACTCCTGTCTCTACCCTAACCGTCCCTCCCAGACTCCTGTCTCTACCCTAACCGTCCCTCCCAGACTTCTGTCTCTACCCTAACCGTCCCTCCCAGACTCCTGTCTCTACCCTAACCGTCCCTCCCAGACTCCTGTCTCTACCCTAACCGTCCCTCCCAGACTTCTGTCTCTACCCTAACCGTCCCTCCCAGACTCCTGTCTCTACCCTAACCGTCCCTCCCAGACTCCTGTCTCTACCCTAACCGTCCCTCCCAGACTTCTGTCTCTACCCTAACCGTCCCTCCCAGACTCCTGTCTCTACCCTAACCGTCCCTCCCAGACTTCTGTCTCTACCCTAACCGTCCCTCCCAGACTCCTGTCTCTACCCAAACCGTCCCTCCCAGACTCCTGTCTCACCGTCCCTCCCAGACTCCTGTATCACCATGCCATCCCTCCCAGACTCCTGTCTCACCATGCCATCCCTCTCAGACTCCTGTCTCTCCCAGACTCCTGTCTCACCATGCCATTTCCAACCTTTCATAATAACATAATTATACCGCCCACAACACCCACAATTCTTCATTCATCATTACACTATTGTTCTAAATACAATCACTCTTCACCCTCCATATCATTTAGTTCATTGAAGTCACAATTATCCGTTTCTATCGCCCATTCATCCATTGACGACAGAACAGCATATTTTCATTTTATTATGTTACTAGTTGTTGCTGAGTGAGTGGTCATGTACTGAATGCATGGACAGCACCGATATTCTTGGAAAATGTGGAAATAGAGCTATGCGCTTGAATTATGATAGTTATTTGACAAAGTGTCATAGAAACTGCAGAATATGCTCTTTCTGATACTATATAGAAATCACAATGATTCACCTGCATGTGACTCTGAAGGAGGATTTGATAAAGTGATGCCCCTTTCCCTGCATCTGTCAATTACCAGATACCAACTTTCCCAGAAATACTCCTCAGTTTCGTCAGCTGTCTCAGTGGCTGGTCTCAGACGATCCCGCAGGTGAAGAAGCCTAGATGTGGAGGTCCTGGGCTGGCTTGGTTACACGAGGTCTGTGGTTGTGAGGCCGGTTGGACATACTGCCAAATTCTCTAAAATGACGTTGGAGGCAGCTTATGGTAGAGAAATTAACTTCTCTGGCAACAGCTCTGAGGGAAATTCCTGCATGCCAATTACACGCTCCCTCAAAACTTGAGAAATCTTTGGCGTTGTGTGACAAAAATGCACATTTTAGAGTGGCCTTTTATTGTCCACAGCACAAGGTGCACCTGTGTAATGATCATCCTGTTTAATCAGCTTCTTAATATGCCACACCTGTCAGGGGGATGGATTATCTTGGCAAAGGAGAAATGCTCACTAACACAGATGTAAACAAATTTGTGCACAAAATTGGAGAATAATAAGCTTTTTGTTCATGTAGAAAAAATCTGGGATCTTTAATTTCAGCTCATTGTGACCCCTCTGTGGAAAGATGACTCTCACGAACACGATGGTGTTTTCCCGTTTTGCTCTACAACCGATGTGTCACAATCGTCGTAATAATGATCGGACCAAGGTGCAGCGCAATATGGTGTCCACATATTTATTTTGTGAAAAGCACAAAACAAAGAAAGAACGAAACAAACAACGACGAACCGTGACTACAGAGGTGCTACGTCACTCAAAACAATATCCCACAAACACCAGTGGGAAAAATAACTACTTAAATATGATCCCCAATTAGAGACAACGATTAACAGCTGCCTCTAATTGGGAATCATACTAAAACACCAACATAGAAAAAAACAACTAGAACCCCACATAGAACATATAAACTAGACTAAACCCCTAGTCACGCCCAACTCTACCATAGAAAATAAAGGCTTTCTATGGTTATGACGTGACACGATGTGCTTCTGTCTGTAGTGTCCAAAATGTTCACACTATGGAAATCCCTCTATGGAAAGGTGAGACTCTCACGAATATGTAACTTAGACAGGACTTAGACTGATGGGTTTTAAACAGCATATTCATTACACGGGTGCACCTTGTGCTAGGGACAAAAGGCCACTAAAATGTGCAGTTTTGTTAAACATCACAATGTTTTGAGGGAGCGTGCAATTGGCATGCGTGTTGGAAATTCAGTACTGAGAGAGACTTGGTCATTTCTTCAAACAATCATCTTTATTTAATATTGATTAATTATTGCAACAGTGAGACCGTCAAGCCCACCAGTCTTGACTGACTGAGAGTCTAGCCTTTACAGCACAGTTTCCCAGATGCCAGGAAGATGAGACAATGAGGCATTGTTCTTAACTCTTCCAGGCTCTCTCTATCTCGAGTCACACACACACACCACATCTTGTCTATAGAATGCTCGCCTTTATGTTTTTATCACCAACACAAGTCAATTGTCAATTGCTTCTCTAGTAGAACCCATGTCCTCAACACCCAGACTGGCTGCAGGGTGCCAGAGTGGAGACCATAAAACACAGCGTTAGCAGGACAGAAATATCTTACTGTTCGTTCAGTAAATAATTGTTACCAACAAATAAGGTGAATACATTATTTTTCCCTCACACAACTACTACAGACCCACCAGGTACACAACTACTACAGACCCACCAGGTACACAACTACTACAGACCCACCAGGTACACAACTACTACAGACCCACCAGGTACACAACTACTACAGACCCACCAGGTACACAACTACTACAGACCCACCAGGTACCCACCAGGTACACAACTACTACAGACCCACCAGGTACACAACTACTACAGACCCACCAGGTACACAACTACTACAGACCCACCAGGTACACAACTACTACAGACCCACCAGGTACACAACTACTACAGACCCACCAGGTACACAACTACTACAGACCCACCAGGTACACAACTACTACAGACCCACCAGGTACACAACTACTACAGACCCACCAGGTACACAACTACTACAGACCCACCAGGTACACAACTACTACAGACCCACCAGGTACACACCAGGTACCCACCAGGTACCCACCAGGTACCCACCAGGTACACAGACCCACCAGGTACACAACTACTACAGACCCACCAGGTACACAACTACTACAGACCCACCAGGTACACACCAGGTACACAACTACTACAGACCCACCAGGTACCCACCAGGTACACAACTACTACAGACCCACCAGGTACCCACCAGGTACACACCAGGTACCCACCAGGTACACAGACCCACCAGGTACACACCAGGTACCCACCAGGTACACAGACCCACCAGGTACACACCAGGTACCCACCAGGTACACAGACCCACCAGGTACACACCAGGTACCCACCAGGTACACAGACCCACCAGGTACACACCAGGTACCCACCAGGTACACAGGCACACCAGGTACACACCAGGTACCCACCAGGTACACAGACACACCAGGTACACACCAGGTACACAGACACACCAGGTACACATGCTGACTGCAGGAATGGCCACCATAATAGCGGCTCCCAGATAATTTAATTTTAACTTCTCTACCATAAGCCACCTCCTAAGTCGTTTTATAGAATTTGGCAATACGTCTAACCGGCCTCACAATCGCAGACCATGTGTACCAACGCCAGCCCAGGACCTCCACATCCGACTTCTTCACCTGCTGGATCACCTGAGACCAGCCACCCGGACATCTGATGAAACTATGAACAAAGAATTTCTCCACAAACTTGTGAGATGCGGTCTCAGGGAAGCTCCTCTGCTCGTCGTCCTCACCAGGGACTTGACCTGACTGCAGTTCGGGATCGGAACCAACTTCAGTGGGCAAACGCTCACCTTCGATGGCGACGCTGGAAAAGCTCTTCACGGATTAATCTCGGTTTTAACTGTACTGGACAGATGGTAGACAGTGTGTGTGGCATAGTGGTTTGCTGATGTCAACGTTGTAAACAGAGTGCCCCATGGTGGCGCATAAGCTACGGTCAATGAACACGATTGCATTTTATCTATGGCCATTTGAATGCACAGAGATACCGTGACAAGATCCTGAGGCCCATTGTCGTGCCATTCATCCACCGCCATCATCTCATGTTTCACCAGACATGTCACCCATTGAGCATGTTTGGGATGCTCTGGATTGACTTGTATCACAGAGTGTTCCAGTTCCCACCAATATCCAGCAACTTCACATAGTCATTGAAGAGGAGTGGGAACATTCCACAGACCACAATCAACAGCCTGATCAACTCTATGTGAAGGAGATGTGTTGCGCTGCATAAGGCAAATGGTGGAACCAGATACTGACTGGTTTTCTGATCCACACCAGATACTGACTGGTGTTCTGATCCACACCAGATACTGACTGGTGTTCTGATCCACACCAGATACTGACTGGTTTTCTGATCCACACCAGATACTGACTGGTTTTCTGATCCACACCAGATACTGACTGGTTTTCTGATCCACACCAGATACTGACTGGTTTTCTGATCCACACCAGATACTGACTGGTGTTCTGATCCACACCAGATACTGACTGGTTTTCTGATCCACACCCTTACTTTTTTGTTAAAGGTGTCTGTGACCAACAGATGCATATCTGTATTCCTAGTCATGTAAAATCCATAGATTAGGGCCTAATCAATTTTTTTCAATCCTCTGGTTTCCTCATATGAACTGTAACTCAGTAAAATCTTTGAAAATGTTGCATGTTGTATATATTTTTTTGTTCAGTGTGTATATACATATACTGTGTGTGTGTGTGTGTGTGTGTGTGTGTGTGTGTGTGTGTGTGTGTGTGTGTGTGTGTGTGTGTGTGTGTGTGTGTATGTGTGTGTATGTGTGTGTGTGTGTGTGTGTGTGTGTGTGTGTGTGTGTGTGTGTGTGTGTGTGTGTGTGTGTGTGTGTGTGTGTGTGTGTGTGTGTGTGTGTGTGTGTGTGTGTGTGTGTGTGTGTGTGTGTGTGTGTGTGTGTGTAGGCTGAGGAGCTGCAGCTGGTGCGATCAGCGTTGAGAAGTCTGAGAGGAGTGTTCCGAGAGCAGGATCCTCAACACCACACTCTGGATACACTGGAGCTGGGCATCACATCACTGACCGACAGACTGACACACACACACCAGGTACACAGACACACCAGGTACACAGACACACCAGGTACACAGACACACCAGGTACACACACACACCAGGTACACAGACACACCAGGTACACAGACACACCAGGTACACAGACACACCAGGTACACAGACACACCAGGTACACAGACACACCAGGTACACACCAGGTACACAGACACACCAGGTACACAGACCCACCAGGTACACACCAGGTACCCACCAGGTACACAGACACACCAGGTACACAGACACACCAGGTACCCACCAGACTCTCTCTTTCAACTTGTGCTATTAGAAATCCCTTGACTGTCGTGTGTTGTGTTCCTTAGGGGAAGGGGAAGTCTTCAGGATGCAACAGAGCCACACACAACCAGCACGACTCCTGGCCTCCAAGCAGTAAGATCACACACTGATTCCACAACGCATTATATTTCACAGCGAATGCTGCAGGCGAACTCTTTCGTCCATGCGTGAGCGACACATTGGTGGTGGCTCCGTGGGAAACTTAAAAATAATAAAAAATTATTAAGTGGGTCATCTTAATATTATTTCACACCTTGATAGCTCTTCTTTGTCGGGAACGTTACGGGAACGTTTGAAAAAGTCCCAGGACACATGAGAATATATTTGACAGTAAATGAAAATATTCGGATGGTTAAGAAGTTAAAGGCCGACATTTGGTAGTTTCAATGAAAAAACACCTTGTAACATGACATGAAAGGGATTGGAGAACTCGTTTAATCCCACCGATAGGGCTTATTTTGTTTCTGAAGAACATCAACCATTCGCTGTTTATAATATCAAAAATAGTCTACCATGTAACTTACAGTATATTAAGGCCATGTCTACTTAATAAAATAAAAAAAATTGGATTTCCAAAAATAGTTAGAACATATATTATCTATATTATACCTTATGTATACAGAAGTTCAGAAGTTCACATCAACTCAGGTTGGACTCATTAAAACTTGTTTTTCAACCATTCCACAAACTTCTTGTTAACAAACTATAGTTTTGGCAAGTCAGTTAGGACATCTACTTTGTGCATGACACAAATTATTTTTCCAACAATTGTTTACAGTTAGACAAGTAACTCTTTATCCACATTATAGCAGGGGGTGTAAATCCAGAACACATACGTTTTTCCAGCAGCAGACTATGATCGATAATGTCAAAAGCTGCACTGAAGTCTAAAAAGACAGCCCCCACAATCATTTTATCATAAATTTCTCTCTGCCAATCATCAGTCATTTGTGTATGTGCTGTGCTTGTTGAGCATCCTTCCCTATAAGCATGCTGAAATTCTGTTGTCAATTTGTTTACTGTGAAATAGCATTGTATCTGGTCAAACACAATTTTTTCCAGAAGTTTACTAAGGGTTGGTAACAGGCTGATTGGTCAGCTATTTGAGCCAGTAAAGGAGCTTTACTATTCTTGGGTAGCAGAATGACTTTAGCTTCCCTCCAGGCCTGAGGGCACACACTCTATTAGGCTTAAATTGAAGATGTGGCAAATAGGAGTGTCAATTTCATCTGCTATTATCCTCAGTAATTTTCCATCCAGATTGTCAGACCCTGGTGGCTTGTCATTGTTGATAGACAACAATAATGTTTTCACCTCTTCCACACTGACTTTGCAGAATTCAAAAGTACATTCTTGTCTTTCATGATTTGGTCTGAAAAACTTGGATGTGTAAGCGTTTGTTTGTCAGCATTTGTTGCTGGCATGTCATCCCTACGTTTGCTTATCTTGCCAATGAAAAAGTCATTAAAGTAGTTTGCAATATCAGTGTGCTTTGTGATAAATGAGCCATCTGATTCAATTAATTCAATAAACGAAGGAGCCGCTTTTTCCCAAAAAATTTAAGTTGCCCTTTTTACAATCATTCTTTATATAATTGATTTGTTTCATAGTGTAGTTTGTTTCTTTTTATTTTGTTTAGTCACATGATTTCGCATTTTACTGTGCGTTTGCCAATCAGTTGTGCAGCAATACCTATTTGCCAGTCCTTTCACCTCATCCCTCTCAACCATACCATTTTTCAATTCCTCGTCAATCCAAGGGGATTTAACCGTTTTTACAGTAATTTTCTTAATGGGTTCGTGCTTATTAGTAACTGAAATAGTAGTTTCATAAATGTGTCTGGTTTCTCCTCCACAGAAAATATTCTTTACATCATCAACATATGAATCACTACAGAACGTATTGTATGACCTCTTATACACTATATTAGGCCCAGCGTTTGGAACTTTGGTTTTCCTAGATAAGGCTATTATACTGTGATCACTACATCCAATGGATCTGGATACTGCTTTAAAGCAAATATCTGAAGCATTAATTAAGATGTGACCAATACATGTTGATGATTTCATTCCTGTGCTGTTTGTAACTACCCTGGTAGGTTGACTGACAACCTGAACCAGTTTACAGGCTCTGGTTACAATTTGCAGTTTTTTTTCCTGAGTGGGCAGCTTGATGATAACCGGTTAATATTTAAAATCACCCAGAAATAAAAAATACTTCTCTGTTGACGCAATTTTTGAAGGAGGTACCACTGTATTGTACACGGTCGTTGAGTGCACAAGGGGGTCTCCGCAGACCTTCCCTGGCATGTGTTGACAAAAAGTAAAGTCAGCCACACACATGAAATGTCCCCTATTTCTGATGGTGTGTGTGTTTCAGAGATGACCCACTCCTACAGTAGTCCATTGCTGAGCTCGTGTGGTTCCACTAAGGTCCTCTACTTTACAGACCACTCACACACACCCTGCATGATCCACATCAACAAGAGGTACGTGTGTTTACCTAACTTCTAATCATAACCAATGTATCTGGGACCTTGAAATGTTTCAGAATCATCTGTATTCAAAATACATTTGCATGAACAGTAATTTAATTTGGTGAAATGGTGCTGCCACAATAAACAGGATATAGTATATACAATAAACAGGATATAGTATATACAATAAACAGGATATAATATATACAATAAACAGGATATAATATATACAATAAACACGATATAATATATACAACATGATATAATATATACAATAAACAGGATATAATATATACAATAAACACGATATAATATATACAACAGGATATAATATATACAATAAACAGGATATAATATATACAACAAACAGGATATAATATATACAATAAACAGGATATAATATATACAACAAACAGGATATAATATATACAATAAACAGGATATAATATATACAATAAACAGGATATAATATATACAATAAACAGGATATAATATATACAATAAACAGGATATAATATATACAATAAACAGGATATAATATATACAACAGGATATAATATATACAATAAATGATATAATATATACAATAAACAGGATATAATATATACAATAAACAGGATATAATATATACAACAAACAAACAGGATATAATATATACAATAAACAGGATATAATATATACAATAAACAGGATATAATATATACAACAAACACGATATAATATATACAACAGGATATAATATATACAATAAACATGATATAATATATACAACAGGATATAATATATACAACAAACACGATATAATATATACAACAGGATATAATATATACAATAAACATGATATAATATATACAACAGGATATAATATATACAATAAATGGGATATAATATATACAATAAACATGATATAATATATACAAGAAACAGGATATAATATATACAATAAACAGGATATAATATATACAATAAACAGGATATAATATATACAATAAACAGGATATAATATATACAATAAACAGGATATAATATATACAATAAACAGTATATAATATATACAACAAACATGATATAATATATACAATAAACAGGATATAATATATACAATAAACATGATATAATATATACAATAAACAGGATATAATATATACAATAAACAGGATATAATATATACAATAAACAGGATATAATATATACAATAAACATGATATAATATATACAATAAACAGGATATAATATATACAATAAACAGGATATAATATATACAATAAACATGATATAATATATACAATAAACAGGATATAATATATACAATAAACATGATATAATATATACAAGAAACAGGATATAATATATACAACAAACAAGATATAATATATACAATAAACGGGATATAATATATACAATAAACAGGATATAACATATACAATAAACATGATATAATATATACAATAAACAGGATATAATATATACAATAAACAGGATATAATATATACAATAAACAGGATATAATATATACAATAAACGGGATATAATATATACAATAAACAGGATATAATATATACAACAAACAGGATATAATATATACAACAGGATATAATATATACAACAAACAGGATATAATATATACAATAAACAGGATATAATATATACAACAGGATATAATATATACAACAAACAGGATATAATATATACAATAAACAGGATATAATATATACAATAAACAGGATATAATATATACAACAGGATATAATATATACAACAAACAGGATATAATATATACAATAAACAGGATATTATATATACAATAAACAGGATATAATATATACAATAAACAGGATATAATATATACAACAAACAGGATATAATATATACAATAAACAGGATATAATATATACAACAGGATATAATATATACAACAAACAGGATATAATATATACAACAAACAGGATATAATATATACAATAAACAGGATATAATATATACAACAGGATATAATATATACAACAAACAGGATATAATATATACAATAAACAGGATATTATATATACAATAAACAGGATATAATATATACAATAAACAGGATATAATATATACAATAAACAGGATATAATATATACAACAGGATATAATATATACAACAGGATATAATATATACAACAGGATATAATATATACAATAAACAGGATATAATATATACAATAAACATGATATAATATATACAATAAACAGGATATTATATATACAATAAACAGGATATAATATATACAATAAACAGGATATAATATATACAATAAAGAGGATATAATATATACAACAGGATATAATATATACAACAAACAGGATATAATATATACAACAAACAGGATATAATATATACAATAAACAGGATATAATATATACAACAGGATATAATATATACAACAAACAGGATATAATATATACAATAAACAGGATATAATATATACAACATGATATAATATATACAATAAACAGTATATTATATATACAATAGACAGGATATTATATATACAATAAACAGGATATAATATATACAATAAACAGGATATAATATATACAATAAACAGGATATAATATATACAACAGGATATAATATATACAATAAACAGGATATAATATATACAACAGGATATAATATATACAATAAACAGGATATAATATATACAACAAACAGGATATAATATATACAATAAACAGGATATAATATATACAATAAACAGGATATAATATATACAACAAACAGGATATAATATATACAATAAACAGGATATTATATATACAATAAACAGGATATAATATATACAATAAACAGGATATAATATATACAATAAACAGGATATAATATATACAATAAACAGGATATAATATATACAACAAACAGGATATAATATATACAATAAACAGGATATAATATATACAATAAACAGGATATAATATATACAACAAACAGGATATAATATATACAATAAACAGGATATAATATATACAATAAACAGGATATAATATATACAACAGGATATAATATATACAACAAACAGGATATAATATATACAATAAACAGGATATAATATATACAATAAACAGGATATAATATATACAACAAACAGGATATAATATATACAATAAACAGGATATAATATATACCATAAACAGGATATAATATATACAACAAACAGGATATAATATATACAACAAACAGGATATTATATATACAATAAACGGGATATAATATATACAATAAACAGGATATAATATATACAACAGGATATAATATATACAATAAACAGGATATAATATATACAACAGGATATAATATATACAACAAACAGGATATAATATATACAATAAACAGGATATAATATATACAACAGGATATAACATATACAACAAACAGGATATAATATATACAACAAACAGGATATAATATATACAACAGGATATAATATATACAATAAACAGGATATAATATATACAATAAACAGGATATAATATATACAACAAACAGGATATAATATATACAACAAAAAGGATATAATATATACAATAAAGAGGATATAATATATACAACAGGATATAATATATACAACAAACATGATATAATATATACAATAAACAGGATATAATATATACAATAAACAGGATATAATATATACAACAGGATATAATATATACAACAAACAGGATATAATATATACAATAAACACGATATAATATATACAACAGGATATAACATATACAATAAACAGGATATAATATATACAATAAACAGGATATTATATATACAATAAACAGGATATAATATATACAACAAACAGGATATAATATATACAACAAACAGGATATAATATATACAATAAACAGGATATAATATATACAATAAACAGGATATAATATATACAATAAACAGGATATAATATATACAATAAACAGGATATAATATATACAATAAACAGGATATAATATATACAATAAACAGGATATAATATATACAACAAACAGGATATAATATATACAATAAACAGGATATTATATATACAATAAAAAGGATATAATATATACAATAAACAGGATATAATATATACATCAGGATATAATATATACAACAAATGGGATATAATATATACAATAAACATGATATAATATATACAACAGGATATAATATATACAATAAACAGGATATAATATATACAACAGGATATAATATATACAACAGGATATAATATATACAACAGGATATAATATATACAACAGGATATAATATATACAATAAACGGGATATAATATATACAATAAACAGGATATAATATATACAACAAACAGGATATAATATATACAACAGGATATAATATATACAACAGGATATAATATATACAACAGGATATAATATATACAATAAACAGGATATAATATATACAACAGGATATAATATATACAACAAACAGGATATAATATATACATATCTAGACGCAGAATCCACATGTAATGAATGTCCCAGGAGACTAAAAGTTAGGAAATCTCTTGGGTCAATAAGTATTCGACTCCTTTATTATCTCAAGCCTGAATATGTTCAGGAGTAAGCATTTACTTAACACGTCACATAATAAGTTGCATGAAACTGAAGATGGATCGACAACATTGTAGTTACTCCACAATTACTAACCTCAATGACAGACGTCATTGACGTCACTGAGTACCACTTCATATTTTCAAGTATGGTGGTGGCTGTATCATGTTATGGGTATGCTTGTCATTTGCAATGACTAGGGAGTTTTGTAATAATACAAATAAATGGTATAGAACTAAGCACATGCCAAATCCTAGAAGAAAACCTGATTCAGTCTACTTTCCAACAGACACTGGGAAATGAATTCACCTTTCAGCAGGACAATAACCTGATTCAGTCTACTTTCCACCAGACACTGGGAGATGAATTCACCTTTCAGCAGGACAATAACCTGATTCAGTCTACTTTCCACCAGACACTGGGAGATGAATTCACCTTTCAGCAGGACAATAACCTAGAACACATCTACACTGGGAGATGAATTCACCTTTCAGCAGGACAATAACCTAAAACACATCTACACTGGGAGATGAATTCACCTTTCAGCAGGACAATAACCTAAAACACAAGACCACATCTACACTGGGAGATGAATTCACCTTTCAGCAGGACAATAACCTACAACACATCTACACTGGGAGATGAATTCACCTTTCAGCAGGACAATAACCTACAACACATCTACACTGGGAGATGAATTCACCTTTCAGCAGGACAATAACCTAAAACACATCTACACTGGGAGATGAATTCACCTTTCAGTAGGACAATAACCTAAAACACCTCTACACTGGGAGATGAATTCACCTTTCAGCAGGACAATAACCTGATTCAGTCTACTTTCCAACAGACACTGGGAGATGAATTCACCTTTCAGCAGGACAATAACCTAAAACAAGGCCAAATCTACACTGGCGGACATTGAATGTCCCAGAGTAGCCGAGTTACAGTTTTTACATAAATCGTCTTAAAAATCTATGGCAAGACTTGAAAATGGCTGTCTAGCAATGATCAACAACCAACTTGAAAGAACTTGAACAATTTAAAAATGATAAATGTGCAAATATTGTACAATCCAGGTTTGCAAAGCTCTGAGAGACTTACCCAGAAAGAGTCATAGCTGTAATCGCTGCCAAAGGTGATCCTATCACTCAGGGGTGTGAATACTTACGTCAATAAGATGTATGTATTTCATTTTACAATACATTTGCAAACATTTCTAAAAACATATTTTCACTTTGTGTGTAGATGGGTGAGAGATTTTTTATTCATTTAATCCATTTTGAATTGAGACGAACAACAAAATGTATATATAAAATGTATATATAATAAAGAGTCAGGATGATCATGTAGGGTGCATAGTCTGGGTGAGAAGATTATTGGAAACATTTGATGTGTGTTAGGTTGGGGAAAGTCACTCTGAGAGATGTGAAGACTGCAGTAGACAGAGATGACAACTACAGATTCCACTTCAAAGCCCTCGACCCCGAGTTTGGTACCGTCAAAGAAGAGGTGAGGAGGGAAGGAGCAGGGGGAGTGAAGAGGGGAGAGGAAAGGAGAAGAGGGGGTTGACAAGTGGAGAGGGGAGGAGAGGAGGGGCAGAGGACAGAAGGGGGAGGAGAGGAGGGTTAGAGGACAGGAGGGGCGGGGGAGGAGAGGAGGGGTAGAGGACAGGAGGGGCGGGGGAGGAGAGGAGGGGCGGGGGAGGAGGGGGAGGAGAGAAGGGAGAGGAGGGGGCGGAGAGGAGGGGCGGGGGAGGAGAGGAGGAGGGGCGGAGAGGAGGGGGAGGAGAGAAGGGTTAGAAGGAGGGAGGGGTCTGGTGATCTATACCTGAATACAGTCACACTTGATATTTTGTGTGTGTGTGTATATAGGTATTTGAAGACGAGGCTTTGGTTCCAGGCTGGGAGGGGAAGATAGTGGCCTGGGTGGAGGAGGACAACGGAGAGGAGAGGTACGCATTCAAACACATACACACACACTTCTCCGTCATTGTTCAGTCTGTCATTGTTCTTTACTTTTCCACAGGATTAAAAGACCTAGCTGCTGAGGGACTAGAGGACCTAGCTGCTGAGGAACTGAAGGGACGTAGCTGCTGAGGAACTAGAGGACCTAGCTGCTGAGGAACTGAAGGGAACTAGCTGCTGAGGAACTGAAGGACCTAGCTGCTGAGGAACTAGAGGACCTAGCTGCTGAGGAACTGAAGGGAACTAGCTGCTGAGGAACTGAAGGGACCTAGCTGCTGAGGAACTAGAGGACCTAGCTGCTGAGGAACTGAAGGGAACTAGCTGCTGAGGAACTGAAGGGAACTAGCTGCTGAGGAACTGAAGAGAACTAGCTGCTGAGGAACTAGAGGACCTAGCTGCTGAGGAACTAGAGGACCTAGCTGCTGAGGAACTAAAGGGAACTAGCTGCTGAGGAACTAGAGGACCTAGCTGCTGAGGAACTAGAGGACCTAGCTGCTGAGGAACTAGAGGACCTAGCTGCTGAGGAACTGAAGGGAACTAGCTGCTGAGGAACTGAAGGACCTACAGTTGAAGTTGGAAGTTTACATACACTTAGGTTGGAGTCATTAAAACTCGTTTTTTAACCACTCCACACATTTATTGTTAACAAACTATGTTTTTGGCAAATCTACTTTGTGCATGACACAAGTAATGTTTCCAGCAATTGTTTACAGACAGATTATTTCACTTATAATTCACTGTATCACAATTCCAGTGGGTCAGAAGTTTACATAAACTAAGTTCACTGTGCCTTTAAACAGCTTGGTCAATTCCAGAAAATGATGTCATGGCTTTAGAAGCTTCTGATAGGCTAATTGACATCATTTGAGTCAATTGGAGGTGTACGTGTGGATGTATTTCAAGGCCTACCTTCAAACTCAGTGCCTCTTTGCTTGACATCATGGGAAAATCAAAAGAAATCAGCCAATAACTCAGAAAAGAATTGTAGTCCTCCACAAGTCTGGTTCAATCAGAAAACAAATGTGTAGACCTCCACAAGTCTGGTTCATCCTTGGGAGCAATTTCCAGACGCCTGAAGGTACCACGTTCATCTGTACAAACAATAGTACGCAAGTATAAACACCATGGGACCGCGCAGCCGCCATACCGCTCAGGAAGGAGATGCGTTCTGTCTCCTAGAGATGAACATACTTTGGTGCGAAAAGTGCAAATCAATCCCAGAACAGCAGCAGGACCTTGTGAAGATGCTGGAGGAAACATGTACAAAAGCATCTATATCCACAGTAAAACGAGTCCTATATCGACATAACCTGAAAGGCCGCTCAGCAAGGAAGAAGCCACTGCACAAAAACAGCCATAAAAAAGCCAGACTACGGTTTGCAACTGCACATGGGGACAAAGATCGTACGTTTTGGAGAAATGTCCACTGGTCTGATGAAGCAAAAATAGAACTGTTTGGCTGTAATGACCATCGTTATGTCTGGAGGAAAAAGGGGGACGCTTGCAAGCCGAAGAACACCATCCCAACCGTGAAGCACAGGGGTGGCAGCATCATGTTGTGGGGGTGCTTTGCTGCGGGAGGGACTGGTGCACTTCACAAAATAGATGACATCATGAGGCAGGAAAATTATGTGGATATATTGAAGCAACATCTCAAGACATCAGTCAGGAAGTTAAAGCTTGGTCGCAAATGGGTCTTCCAAATGAATTATGATCCCAAGCATACTTCCAAAGTTGTGGCAAAATGGCTTAAGGACAACAAAGTCAAGGTATTGGAGTGGCCATCACAAAGCCCTGACCTCAATCCTATAGAACATTTGTGTGCAGAACTGAAAAAGTGTGTGCGAGCAAGGAGGCCTACAAACCTGACTCAGTTACTCCAGCTCTGTCAGAAGGAATGGGCCAAAATTCCCCCAACTTATTGTGGGAAGCTTGCCAAAGGCTACCCGAAACGTTTGACCCAAGATAAACCATTTAAAGGCAATACTACCAAATACTAATTGAGTGTATGTAAACTTCTGACCCACTGGGAATGTGATGAAAGAAATAAAAGCTGAAATAAATCATTATCTCTACTATTATTCTGACATTTCACATTCTTAAAATAAAGTGGTGATCCTAATGGATCTAAAACAGGGAATTTCTACTTGGATTAAATGTCAGGGTTTAAATGCATTTGGCTAATGTGTATGTAAACCCCCGACTTCAACTGCTGCTGCTGAGGAACTAAAAGACACACAGTGCATTCGGAAAGTATTCAGACCCCTTGACTTTTTAAACATTTTGTTACGTTACAGCCTTATTCTAAAATTGATTAAAAAAAATAAAAAATACACAATACCCCAAAATGACAACGCAAAAACTGGTTTTCATACATTTTTGCAAATGTATTTAAAAAAAAATTAATATCACATTTATATAAGTATTCAGACCCTTTACTCAATACTTTGTTGAAGCACCTTTGGCAGCGATTACAGCCTCAAGTCTTCTTGGGTACAAGCTTGTCACAACTGTATTTGAGGAGTTGTTCCCATTCTTCTCTGCAGATCCTCTCAAGCTCTGTCAGGTTGGATGGGGAGCGTTGATGCACACCTATTTTCAGGTCTCTCAAGAGATGTTGGGTTGAAGTCTGGGCTCTGGCTGGGCCACTCAATGACATTCAAAGACTTGTCCCGAAGCCACTCCTGCATTGTCTTGGATGTGTGCTTAGGGTCATTGTCCTGCTGGATGGTGAGCCTTCGCCCCAGTATGAGTTCCTGAGCACTCTGGAGCAGGTTTTCATCAAGGATCTCTGTACTTTGCTCCGTTCATCTTTGCCTTGATCCTGATTAGTCCTGAAAAACATCCCCACAGCATGATGTTCCCACCACCACGCTTCACCATAGGGATGGTGCCAGGTTTTCTCCAGACATGATGCTTTGCATTCAGGCCAAACAGTTCAATCTTGGTTTCATCAGACCTGAGAATCTTGTTTCTCGTGGTCTGAGAGTCTTCAGGTGCCTTTTGGCAAACTCTAAGCGGGCTGTCATGTGCCTTTTACTGAGGAGTGGCCTCCGTCTGGCCAGTCTACCATAAAGGCCTGATTGGTGGAGTGCTGCAGAGATGGTTGTCCTTCTGGAAGATTATTCCATTTCCACAGACGAGCTCTGTCAGTGACCATCGGGTTCTTGGTCACCTCGCTGACCAAGACCCTCCTCCCCCGATTGCTCAGTTTGGCCAGCCAGCTCTAGGAGTTTGTTGTTCCAAATTTCTTCCATTTAAGAAGGGACCTAGCGAGGTGTTGCTGAGGAACACACTGTTACTAAAGGACCTAGCGAGGTGTTGCTGAGGAACACAGTGTTACTAAAGGGCCTAGCGAGGTGTTGCTGAGGAACACACTGTTACTAAAGGGCCTAGCGAGGTGTTGCTGAGGAACACACTGTTACTAAAGGACCTAGCGAGGTGTTGCTGAGGAACACACTGTTACTAAAGGGCCTAGCGAGGTGTTGCTGAGGAACACACTGTTACTAAAGGACCTAGCGAGGTGTTGCTGAGGAACACAGTGTTACTAAAGGACCTAGCGAGGTGTTGCTGAGGACCACACGGTTACTAAAGGACCTAGCGAACACAGTGTTACTAAAGGACCTAGCGAGGTGTTGCTGAGGAACACACTGTTACTAAAGGACCTAGCGAGGTGTTGCTGAGGAACACACTGTTACTAAAGGACCTAGCGAGGTGTTGCTGAGGAACACACTGTTACTAAAGGACCTAGCGAGGTGTTGCTGAGGAACACACTGTTACTAAAGGACCTAGCGAGGTGTTGCTGAGGAACACACTGTTACTAAAGGGCCTAGCGAGGTGTTGCTGAGGAACACACTGTTACTAAAGGGCCTAGCGAGGTGTTGCTGAGGAACACAGTGTTACTAAAGGACCTAGCGAGGTGTTGCTGAGGACCACACGGTTACTAAAGGACCTAGCGAGGTGTTGCTGAGGAACACAGTGTTACTAAAGGACCTAGCGAGGTGTTGCTGAGGAACACACTGTTACTAAAGGACCTAGCGAGGTGTTGCTGAGGAACACACTGTTACTAAAGGACCTAGCGAGGTGTTGCTGAGGAACACACTGTTACTAAAGGACCTAGCGAGGTGTTGCTGAGGAACACACTGTTACTAAAGGACCTAGCGAGGTGTTGCTGAGGAACACACTGTTACTAAAGGGCCTAGCGAGGTGTTGCTGAGGAACACACTGTTACTAAAGGGCCTAGCGAGGTGTTGCTGAGGAACACACTGTTACTAAAGGACCTAGCGAGGTGTTGCTGAGGACCACACGGTTACTAAAGGACCTAGCGAGGTGTTGCTGAGGAACACACTGTTACTAAAGGGCCTAGCGAGGTGTTGCTGAGGAACACACTGTTACTAAAGGACCTAGCGAGGTGTTGCTGAGGACCACACTATTACTAAAGGACCTAGCGAGGTGTTGCTGAGGACCACACGGTTACTAAAGGGCCTAGCGAGGTGTTGCTGAGGAACACACTGTTACTAAAGGACCTAGCGAGATGTTGCTGAGGACCACACTGTTACTAAAGGACCTAGCGAGGTGTTGCTGAGGACCACACTGTTACTAAAGGGCCTAGCGAGGTGTTGCTGAGGAACACAGTGTTACTAAAGGACCTAGCGAGGTGTTGCTGAGGAACACACTGTTACTAAAGGGCCTAGCGAGGTGTTGCTGAGGAACACAGTGTTACTAAAGGGCCTAGCGAGGTGTTGCTGAGGAACACACTGTTACTAAAGGACCTAGCGAGGTGTTGCTGAGGAACACAGTGTTACTAAAGGGCCTAGCGAGGTGTTGCTGAGGAACACACTGTTACTAAAGGGCCTAGCGAGGTGTTGCTGAGGACCACACTGTTACTAAAGGACCTAGCGAGGTGTTGCTGAGGAACACACTGTTACTAAAGGGCCTAGCGAGGTGTTGCTGAGGACCACACTGTTACTAAAGGACCTAGCGAGGTGTTGCTGAGGAACACACTGTTACTAAAGGGCCTAGCGAGGTGTTGCTGAGGAACACACTGTTACTAAAGGACCTAGCGAGGTGTTGCTGAGGACCTCACTGTTACTAAAGGACCTAGTGAGGTGTTGCTGAGGAACACAGTGTTACTAAAGGACCTAGCGAGGTGCTGATGAGGAACACACTGTTACTAAAGGACCTAGCGAGGTGTTGCTGAGGACCTCACTGTTACTAAAGGACCTAGTGAGGTGTTGCTGAGGAACACACTGTTACTAAAGGACCTAGCGAGGTGCTGCTGAGGAACACACTGTTACTAAAGGACCTAGCGAGGTGTTGCTGAGGAACACACTGTTACTAAAGGGCCTAGCGAGGTGTTGCTGAGGACCACACTGTTACTAAAGGGCCTAGCGAGGTGTTGCTGAGGACCACACTGTTACTAAAGGACCTAGCGAGGTGCTGCTGAGGAACACACTGTTACTAAATCCTTTGAGAACTGTGCCTTATGAAGGACATGCTTGGTTTTAAAGGTTTTTATTTAGAATTAAGAATTAATTATGTTTTGTATTGTTTACAGAGGAGAATGTTTTTGCAGTAGAGTTGAACATCAGAACACTGAGCTGTTGCAAAAGCAGGATCAGTAAGTTAAGCCAGAACTCTTATTAGGAGTAAAATATGGTTCTTGATTTACTGATATATTTATCAAGCTGAACTTTAATATGGTTGTCAAGTCAGTTATACCATGATGCCAATTATACATTGACGTTATTGCCATGATGCGAGGTTATCCTTGACGTTATTGCCATGATGCTAGGTTATCCTTGCCGTTATTGCCATGATGCTAGGTTATCCTTGACGTTATTGCCATGATGCTAGGTTATCCTTGACGTTATTGCCATGATGCTAGGTTATCCTTGACGTTATTGCCATGATGCTAGGTTATCCTTGACGTTATTGCCATGATGCTAGGTTATCCTTGACGTTATTGCCATGATGCTAGGTTATCCTTGACGTTATTGCTATGATGCTAGGTTATCCTTGACGTTATTGCCATGATGCTAGGTTATCCTTGCCGTTATTGCCATGATGCTAGGTTATCCTTGACGTTATTGCCATGATGCTAGGTTATCCTTGACGTTATTGCCATGATGCCAGTTATACCTTGACGTTATTGCCATGATGCTAGGTTATCCTTGACGTTATTGCCATGATGCTAGGTGATCCTTGACGTTATTGCCATGATGCTAGGTTATCCTTGACGTTATTGCTATGATGCTAGGTTATCCTTGACGTTATTGCCATGATGCTAGGTTATCCTTGACGCTATTGCCATGATGCCAGTTATACCTTGACGTTATTGCCATGATGCTAGGTTATCCTTGACGTTATTGCCATGATGCTAGGTTATCCTTGACGTTATTGCCATGATGCTAGGTTATCCTTGACGTTATTGCCATGATGCTAGGTTATCCTTGACGTTATTGCTATGATGCTAGGTTATCCTTGACGTTATTGCTATGATGCTAGGTTATCCTTGCCGTTATTGCCATGATGCTAGGTTATCCTTGACGTTATTGCCATGATGCTAGGTTATCCTTGACGTTATTGCCATGATGCCAGTTATACCTTGACGTTATTGCCATGATTCTAGGTTATCCTTGACGTTATTGCCATGATGCTAGGTGATCCTTGACGTTATTGCCATGATGCTAGGTTATCCTTGACGTTATTGCTATGATGCTAGGTTATCCTTGACGTTATTGCCATGATGCTAGGTTATCCTTGACGTTATTGCCATGATGCCAGTTATACCTTGACGTTATTGCCATGATGCTAGGTTATCCTTGACGTTATTGCCATGATGCTAGGTTATCCTTGACGTTATTGCCATGATGCTAGGTTATCCTTGACGTTATTGCCATGATGCTAGGTTATCCTTGACGTTATTGCTATGATGCTAGGTTATCCTTGACGTTATTGCTATGATGCTAGGTTATCCTTGACGTTATTGCCATGATGCTAGGTTATCCTTGACGTTATTGCCATGATGCTAGGTTATCCTTGACGTTATTGCCATGATGCTAGGTTATCCTTGACGTTATTGCCATGATGCTAGGTTATCCTTGACGTTATTGCTATGATGCTAGGTTATCCTTGACGTTATTGCCATGATGCTAGGTTATCCTTGACGTTATTGCTATGATCCTAGGTTATCCTTGACGTTATTGCCATGATGCTAGGTTATCCTTGACGTTATTGCCATGATGCTAGGTTATCCTTGACGTTATTGCCATGATGCTAGGTTATCCTTGACGTTATTGCCATGATGCTAGGTTATCCTTGACGTTATTGCCATGATGCTAGGTTATCCTTGACGTTATTGCTATGATGCTAGGTTATCCTTGACGTTATTGCTATGATGCTAGGTTATCCTTGACGTTATTGCCATGATGCTAGGTTATCCTTGACGTTATTGCCATGATGCTAGGTTATCCTTGACGTTATTGCCATGATGCTAGGTTATCCTTGACGTTATTGCCATGATGCTAGGTTATCCTTGACGTTATTGCCATGATGCTAGGTTATCCTTGACGTTATTGCCATGATGCCAGCTATACCTTGACGTTATTGCCATGATGCTAGGTTATCCTTGACGTTATTGCTATGATGCTAGGTTATCCTTGACGTTATTGCTATGATGCTAGGTTATCCTTGACGTTATTGCCATGATGCTAGGTTATCCTTGACGTTATTGCCATGATGCCACGTTATTGCCATGATGCCAGTTATACCTTGACATTATTGCCATGATGCGAGGTTATCCTTGACGTTATTGCCATGATGCCAGTTATACCTTGACGTTATTGCCATGATGCTAGGTGATCCTTGACGTTATTGCCATGATGCTAGGTTATCCTTGACGTTATTGCCATGATGCTAGGTTATCCTTGACGTTATTGCCATGATGCCTGTTATACCTTGACGTTATTGCCATGATGCCAGTTATACCTTGACGTTATTGCCATGATGCCAGTTATACCTTGACGTTATTGCCATGATGCCAGTTTCAAGTCTCTGACATTATTTAGAATATTTGTTAGTCGGCTAACTGATTGATCTTGCGGTCTGGAGCAGCCCCACGTCTCTGTTCAACCACCAGACCTCCATGTTTTAATAAACACTCTGAACCACCAGACCTCCATGTTTTAATAAACACTCCGAACCACCAGACCTCCATGTTTTAATAAACACTCCGAACCACCAGACCTCCATGTTTTAATAAACCCTCCGAACCACCAGACCTCCATGTTTTAATAAACACTCTGAACCACCAGACCTCCATGTTTTAATAAACACTCTGAACCACCAGACCTCCATGTTTTAATAAACACTCCGAACCACCAGACCTCCATGTTTTAATAAACACTCCGAACCACCAGACCTCCATGTTTTAATAAACCCTCCGAACCACCAGACCTCCATGTTTTAATACACGCTACGAACCACCAGACCTCCATGTTTTAATAAACACTCTGAACCACCAGACCTCCATGTTTTAATAAACACTCTGAACCACCAGACCTCCATGTTTTAATAAACACTCTGAACCACCAGACCTCCATGTTTTAATAAACACTCTGAACCACCAGACCTCCATGTTTTAATAAACACTCCGAACCACCAGACCTCCATGTTTTAATAAACACTCTGAACCACCAGACCTCCATGTTTTAATAAACACTCTGAACCACCAGACCTCCATGTTTTAATAAACACTCTGAACCACCAGACCTCCATGTTTTAATAAACACTCCGAACCACCAGACCTCCATGTTTTAATAAACACTCTGAACCACCAGACCTCCATGTTTTAATAAACACTCTGAACCACCAGACCTCCATGTTTTAATAAACACTCCGAACCACCAGACCTCCATGTTTTAATAAACACTCTGAACCACCAGACCTCCATGTTTTAATAAACACTCTGAACCACCAGACCTCCATGTTTTAATAAACACTCCGAACCACCAGACATCTGTTTCTATTAAATCGACTTGTTGCGTGATGACTTAGTGCCCATAAAAATACCTTTTGCGGGTAAAATCCCATGTACCGAATAAAAATGGCATGTTAAATGGGTTTCCATTGCATTTTCAACTCTACTGATGTTGCGTTATAGTAAGTCTGCCCATTTTGGTATTGGCACATGCATTCTTGCCAAGAGCGCTGTTGGCCTACATAATGAATGTATGTATAATAATGTATGGCCTACATAATGAATGTATGTATAATAATGTATGGCCTACATAATGAATGTATGTATAATAATGTATGGCCTACATAATGCATGTATGTATAATAATGTATGGCCTACATAATGAATGTATGTATAATAATGTATGGCCTACATAATGAATGTATGTATAATAATGTATGGCCTACATAATGAATGTATGTATAATAATGTATGGCCCACATAATGAATGTATGTATAATAATGTATGGCCTACATAATGAATGTATGTATAATAATGTATGGCCTACATAATGAATGTATGTATAATAATGTATGGCCTACATAATGCATGTATGTATAATAATGTATGGCCTACATAATGAATGTATGTATAATAATGTATGGCCTACATAATGAATGTATGTATAATAATGTATGGCCTACATAATGAATGTATGTATAATAATGTATGGCCTACATAATGAATGTATGTATAATAATGTATGGCCTACATAATGCATGTATGTATAATAATGTATGGCCTACATAATGAATGTATGTATAATAATGTATGGCCTACATAATGAATGTATGTATAATAATGTATGCCCACATAATGAATGTATGTATAATAATGTATGGCCTACATAATGAATGTATGTATAATAATGTATGGCCTACATAATGAATGTATGTATAATAATGTATGGCCTACATAATGCATGTATGTATAATAATGTATGGCCTACATAATGAATGTATGTATAATAATGTATGGCCTACATAATGAATGTATGTATAATAATGTATGGCCTACATAATGAATGTATGTATAATAATGTATGGCCTACATAATGAATGTATGTATAATAATGTATGGCCTACATAATGAATGTATGTATAATAATGTATGGCCTACATAATGAATGTATGTATAATAATGTATGGCCTACATAATGAATGTATGTATAATAATGTATGGCCTACATAATGAATGTATGTATAATAATGTATGGCCTACATAATGCATGTATGTATAATAATGTATGGCCTACATAATGAATGTATGTATAATAATGTATGGCCTACATAATGAATGTATGTATAATAATGTATGGCCCACATAATGAATGTATGTATAATAATGTATGGCCTACATAATGAATGTATGTATAATAATGTATGGCCTACATAATGAATGTATGTATAATAATGTATGGCCTACATAATGAATGTATGTATAATAATGTATGGCCTACATAATGAATGTATGTATAATAATGTATGGCCTACATAATGAATGTATGTATAATAATGTATGGCCTACATAATGAATGTATGTATAATAATGTATGGCCTACATAATGAATGTATGTATAATAATGTATGGCCTACATAATGAATGTATGTATAATAATGTATGGCCTACATAATGCATGTATGTATAATAATGTATGGCCTACATAATGAATGTATGTATAATAATGTATGGCCTACATAATGCATGTATGTATAATAATGTATGGCCTACATAATGAATGTATGTATAATAATGTATGGCCTACATAATGAATGTATGTATAATAATGTATGGCCTACATAATGAATGTATGTATAATAATGTATGGCCTACATAATGAATGTATGTATAATAATGTATGGCCTACATAATGAGATTATTATGGACAAAATAGTACCATTTTGTAAAACGGCAGCCAAGCGTTGATGATCATGTCACCATAATAAGACCCTCAATATTTATTGGAAATACGCATCACCTTGCACTTTCACCACCCTGTGAAGTTCATCATTTATTGAATCTGTAGCCTAATAAACTGCATGCTTTCCTGACAAGTTGTAGTGGGAGGACTACGCGTCATCTCATGACTCCGAGTTTACTTCGATATGATGGTTATTATGTTAATATTTGCGCATAAAAGCTTTTGACATTTCAATCTTCAAAGGCTCAGTATTTGTGTATTCAGAGTATTTATTTATTCAGGGTATTTATTTATTCTGTGTATTTATTTATTCTGTGTATTTATTTATTCTGTGTATTTATTTATTCTGTGTATTTATTTATTCTGTGTATTTATTTATTCTGTGTATTTATTTATTCTGTGTATTTATTTATTCAGGGTATTTATTTATTCTGTGTATTTATTTATTCTGTGTATTTATTTATTCTGTGTATTTATTTATTCACAGTATTTATTTATTCAGAGTATTTATTTATTCACAGTATTTATTTATTCAGGGTATTTATTTATTCTGTGTATTTATTTATTCACTGTATTTATTTATTCAGGGTATTTATTTATTCTGTGTATTTATTTATTCTGTGTATTTATTTATTCTGTGTATTTATTTATTCAGGGTATTTATTTATTCAGAGTATTTATTTATTCACAGTATTTATTTATTCAGGGTATTTATTTATTCAGAGTATTTATTTATTCAGGGTATTTATTTATTCACAGTATTTATTTATTCACAGTATTTATTTATTCACAGTATTTATTTATTCACAGTATTTATTTATTCACAGTATTTATGTATTCAGAGTATTTATTTATTCACAGTATTTATTTATTCAGGGTATTTATTTATTCACAGTATTTATTTATTCACAGTATTTATTTATTCACAGTATTTATTTATTCACAGTATTTATTTATTCACAGTATTTATTTATTCACAGTATTTATTTATTCACAGTATTTATTTATTCACAGTATTTATGTATTCAGAGTGGTACATCCTTTTATACAGTCTTGATTTATAGGATCCTTCACACTATTTGATTGACATGTCAACTGATAAACTTTTAATTTATAACTTGTGATTTTATGGAAAAACTTCACGTCCTCAATGTGAAAATAACTTTAACTTAACTTTATTTAAATAGCACAAGGTGTTCAAAGTCATGGATTAATAAGCATGTGGCACTTGTCACCTAGAGAGGAAAATCAATAACTAATTCACTGTGTATGATTTATTCTAGAAATGTCTAGCATACTTTTACAACCTTTGTTTACTTTAGAGGAAAGATTCCAGTTTGATATGTGCTGAGAGAAGGAAAGTGTACTGTCTAGCCATACTCCCAAGTACTTGTATGAGGTGACAACCTCAAGCTCTAAACCCTCAGAGGTAGTAATAACACCTGTGGGAAGAGGGGCATTCTTCTTACCAAACCACATGACCTTTGTTTTGGAGGTGTTCGGAACAAGGTTAAGGGTAGAGAAAGCTTGTTGGACACTAAGAAAGCTTTGTTGTAGAGCATTTAACACAAAATCCGGGGAGGGGCCAGCTGAGTATAAGACTGTATCGTCTGCATATAAATGGATGAGAGAGCTTCCTACTGCCTGAGCTATGTTGATGATGTAAATTGAGAAGAGCGAGGGCCCTAGGTTGAGCCTTGGGGTACTCCCTTGGTGACAAGTAGTGGCTGAGACAGCAGATTTTCTGACTTTATACATTGCACTCTTTGAGAGAGGTAGTTAGCAAACCATGCCAAAGACCCCTCAGAGACACCAATACTCCTTAGCCGGCCCACCAGAATGGAATGGTCTACCGTATCAAAAGCTTTGGCCAAGTCAATAAAAATAGCAGCACACTATTGCTTAGAATCAAGGGCAATGGTGACATCATTTAGGACCTTTAAGGTTGCAGTGCCACATTCATAACCTAAGCAAAAACCAGATTGCAAACCAGAGAGAATACTATAGACATCAAGAAAGCCAGTCAGTTGATTATTGACAAGTTTTTCCAACAGTTTTGATAAACAGGGGAAAATAGAAACACATGTACCTGCCGAAAAATACAAGTTTATTTATTTATTATTTATTATACTCCAAATCTATCCTTTTGTAAAAATAAAAAATAAACATGTTGAAAAATGTGAGAGCTCCCATCAAGCTGTGTCTCTCTCTCTGAGGGGGGCGTTTTCCTGGGAATTAACGGGAATATATGCTAATTAATATTAATACCATATACATGTAGATGTAGATGTTTTTTGCATTGGATATCTCCATATCATATGGAGACAGAAACATAAACCTTTTAACCTTATCCTAAGTAAGTAGACAAATTGCAAATGACAAAATCCTTCCAATGGAAAAAACAAACAATTAAGTAATGAATTGAACTTTAATGAAATGAGTTGACCCTTCACATGGAATGGTTTCCCTAAACAACAAAAGGGAATATTGAATGATCCCAAATGATCCATCGCATCTCCCAAATATCTTTTCAACATCTGTAAAATGATAGTCTAGAAATTCAAGCTTTGGTTGTCTTCCTCTCAGGCTTCCATGTCTTCTCCCTGGATCTCCTCAATGTCCACCTCTTGAACATCAAACTCTGAGGCCTCATCTTCACGGTCACTTTCAATCCTTGTTGAGGATGGCTCGCTGTCAGGCTCAAATTTGCCCGGCTGGCCACCAATTTTTCACTCCATGTATTGGTCAGCCTGTTGCGTGCTATGGTGTGTGTGTTCTCAAACAAGGACCAGTTGCGCTCTGAGGCGGCTGATGTTGGTGGGATTTGGCCACCAATGTAAATATGAATTTGTTCTTAACTGACTTTTCTAGTTCAATAAAATAAAATAATAATTGATGTTTCCTGTGAGCATCAGAGGTGAACCAGTTGTACACACAGCTTGAGCAAGACCTTCATCCGCATTTCTCTGACTACGTTCCTCCATTGAGTCAAAAAAAACGTTGGATTCCAGGAGGACCATGAGCTGTTGCTATCGATAAAGTGTCTGATTCATCATTTTCACCTTGATTAGAAGTAGAGGGAATTTTTTCAGAGGTTGCTTGTTGTGAGCGCTGAGGGAACTTCATGCACTGGGCAGATGATTCTGCATCTATGCTGCATTCTTCACATATGATTTGGCACAGTATTTGCAATTGTACACAGCTTTTCCTTCTACATTAGCTGCAGTGATATATCTCCACACATCAGATAGTGCCCGTGGCATTTTCCTGTGAAGATTAGAATTTTGGGGGTAACATAAATAAATAAATACAATTCCATGTAAAGATAAAAAATAGAAAAATAGTAAAAAAATAGTTTATCAGATAGATTAAACAACTAATTTGTAAGATAAATGTTTTAAAATGAAACATGTATGGGAACAGGTGAATAAACACTCCTCAGTTAGCAGGCTCAAGCAAGCTAAACCCCACATGATAGCAAAAACTAACTAGTAGAAATTGTTACCAAGTTAGAAATTATTTAAACACACTGAAGTAGGCTACTATTTACTAGTTAACAAAAAACCACATAAAGTCATAAAATATATTTCCCCCCAGTACTGTAATCAAAACTTACCAGAAAGCATGTAGTCCTTGGCTCAGACAGTGTAGTTGTGTGGGCTCAATAGCATCTGAAGATCAAATCAAATCCAACATTATTTGTCACATACACATGGTTAGCAGATGTTAATGCGAGTGTAGCGAAATGCTTGTGCTTCTAGTTCCGACAATGCAGTAATATCCAACAAGTAATCTAACTACCAATTCCAAAACCACTGTCTTATACACACACGTGTAAGGGGATAAAGAATATGTACATAAAGATATATGAATGAGTGATGGTACAGAGCGGCATAGGCAAGATACAGTAGATGGTATTGACTACAGTATATACATATGAGATGAGTATGTAAACAAAGTGGCATAGTTAAAGTGGCTAGTGATGCATGTATTACATAAAGATGCAGTAGATGATATAGAGTACAGTATATACGTATACATATGAGATGAATAATGTAGGGTATGTAAACATTATATTAGGTAGCATTGTTTAAAGTGGCTAGTGATATATTTTACATAATTTCCCATCAATTCCCATTATTAAAGTGGCTGGAGTTGAGTCAGTGTGTTGGCAGCAGCAGTGGCTGTTTAACAGTCTGATGGCCTTGAGATAGAAGCTGTTTTTCAGTCTCTCGTCCCCAGGTTTGATGCACCTGTACTGATCTCGCCTTCTGGATGATAGCGGGGTGAACAGGCAGTGGCTCGGGTGGTTGTTGTCCTTGATGATCTTTATGGCCTTCCTGTAACATCGGGTGGTGTAGGTGTCCTGGAGGGCAGGTAGTTTGCCCCCGTTGATGCGTTGTGCAGACCTCACTACCCTCTGGAGAGCCTTACGGTTGTGGGCGGAGCAGTTGCCGTACCAGGCGGTGATACAGCCCGCCAGGATGCTCTCGATTGTGCATCTGTAGAAGTTTGTGAGTGCTTTTGGTGACAAACCAAATTTCTTCAGCCTCCTGAGGTTGAAGAGGCGCTGCTGGGCCTTCTTCACGATGCTGTCTGTGTGGGTGGACCAATTCAGTTTGTCTGTGATGTGTACGCAGAGGAACTTAAAACTTACTACCCTCTCCACTACTGTTCCATCAATGTGGATAGGGGGGTGCTCCCTCTGCTGTTTCCTGAAGTCCACAATCATCTCCTTAGTTTTGTTGACGTTGAGTGTGAGGATATTTTCCTGACACCACACTCCGAGGGCCCTCAACTCTTTCCTGTAGGCCGTCTCGCCATTGTTGGTAATCAAGCCTACCGCTGTTGTGTCGTCCGCAAACATGATGATTGAGTTGGAGGCGTGCGTGGCCACGCAGTCGTGGGTGAACAGGGAGTACAGGAGAGGGCTCAGAACGCACCCTTGTGGGGCCCCAGTGTTGAGGATCAGCGGGGAGGAGATGTTGTTGCCTACCCTCACCACCTTGGGGCGGCCCGTCAGGAAGTCCAGTACCCAGTTGCACAGGGCGGGGTCGAGACCCAGGGTCTCGAGCTTGATGACGAGCTTGGAGGGTACTATGGTGTTAAATGCCGAGCTGTCGTCGATGAACAGCATTCTCACATAGGTATTCCTCTTGTCCAGGTGGGTCTGGACACAGATCTTGTGAATCAGCTGTACATGTGATGGAAGAATGCACTGTTCATGCAGAGGGTTGCAATTCCATTGAATTGGGGATAGTTTAACCAAAATATGCTATAAGACCTAGAATTGCCTTATGTGTATCCCACAAAAAAAAAGTTTACTGTTATAAGCCAACTTTTTTGATGAATTTAAGCAAAATTCCCAACATTCCTGGGCTTAACTTCCCATGGAAAATGTCCTGAGAAAATCCATCCCATTGCAACCCTAGTTATTGCTCTAATGTTCTATTATCATGACTCTATGTTATTATTCTACTATGAAATACACACTATGACAGCAATTCACTGTAACAACTGTTGTGTCTGGCACAAGTGCCGATGAAACCGATTTGGATTTCAAAGATTATTGTAAATGTGTGATATTACAACATTGACGTGTGATAACTTTTTTTTATCAAGGCACATGTTTTTTTTGCAAATGTATGCCTTTATTTCTAAATGACTTATATTAACTGAATACTCAATGATGAGTAACACCACAGTTATGTGTTCTTCTGTCAGGGTCATTTTAAAGACAATTTAGCAAATTAACAAAAATCCAATTCAATTTGAAAATGTTCCTAATTGCAAAAACATGAAACATAATTTGGGTATTCCAGAACTGTAATTTACATGTAAATAAACATAACCCTGTTTTATGTTTTTAATACGGCAGATAGAACGCTCTGCCAGAGATGGTTCCATTCAGCTTGTGATGACAGGACTTCAACAAAGCCAAAACAGAACATGATTGGGCATCTTTGCTGTTAAACTAGAGACGTATAAATAAATGACCGTGTCGCTACTTTAAAATGTGGAACTGTTGCACTAACAATGCAAACAATGTTAACCCACTGCCGTCATTAAAAATAAGAATTTGTAAAATAAAGGTAAAATAAAATAAATGAAAACATTGATTTGGCATACATTTTAAGATTTTAAACATTGTACAACTTCATATAGAACTAATTGCACTTGAAAATAATATTTCTTTAAAGTTATTGCAAATAAATGCATATCTTCACTCTTTTCTGAGACAATCACTGAATTCGATTTCTTCACCTTTAAATGCAATATTTGAGATTTTATGTATTTCTATCAAATGAAAACTGGAATTTTTCCTCAAAACAAAGGTTTTAAACGTATGCTAGACATTTATAGAATAAATCATACATAGTTTGATGTTTCTTTGACAAACAGTGAAATAGTTATTGATTTTTAAATGGCTTTTGGTCAATGTCTGTTGAACGCCCGAATGTGTGAATATTGTAATCAAACAGGAGTGGGTTTCGAACCCTAGACCTTCTAGGCTGAAGTCCAGCGCCCCTAGCGACTGTACCACTAAAGCGCTTAGAAAGCCAGGTTCGTTACAATATAAAACCAATTTTACCTCGGTAAAAGGCTCATATATCTACTTGCTAGGTTACTTGCAACTTGTCGGTGAGAGTTTGTATGGAGTGATGTGGAGGTTTCTACCATCCTGCACCTTGAGTGATTATGTAAAAACTTGCGACAGGATGTGTAGTTCTGTATGATAACTACATTAGCGGATTATTATGTGTTTACATTTTGGAGGTTAAATACAGGCGAATATATTGATAAAAGTGACCTTGTCTGAGAGAGAATTGCGTGGTTATCAAAACATTACGCCAGGATAAGTCTACACGAAACACAGACATTATATGAAGTAGTTCTAAAATCCCCTACCAAAAAAATGAATGGCGTAAAAACAATTAGAATGATTTCCTGGTTTTATCTATTGTCGTACTCAATTGAATACATCAATCCAGCCCAAACCGGCCTGTCGGCGCCCTCAGGTGGCCCTACGACCAAACTGCTCCCAGAGCAGCCGCTTTGCGATTTTTTTTACGACAGTAAGAACGAGTCCTCAACGTTGCCAGATAGAGATAGTTTTCATTTAGAATTATAGTTATTACTCACTGTGACAACTAGACAAACACTAGTAGAGACTGGCCTTATGGTGTTATCTAAATAATTGGGTAAATAAACGTGGCTATATTCATCCTAATGTCACACTGATTAAGTAAATATAACACGGCTTTAAAAAAAAACAGAGTACACCTGAAATGACGTCGGAGAGGTTCAACCTGGCAACCAGGACGGGGGAAGGAGAGCCGTAAAGCGTTGTGTTGTGATGAGAGAGGTCATTGGAAAGTGAGCACAGAGCTACCTGGGCTGGTTCGGGGGACAGAAAGATACTTTATTGCTACCAGCTATTCCGGTACCGGAGTAGATCCAGCGGAATTTAAAAGGTCTTTAAAGCGACTAAACTAACCAAGACGAAATGCTTCGTCTCGTCCTGCGGCTGAGGAATTCTTCAGCGATTCCCCGGTGCCGTGGTGTCCTACCTGGGCCTGCCCTGAGCTCTCGCCCCTCTCCGGGACCTTGTCATCTGAGGCTTTACCACGGTTTTGTCCGGTCAAGGGCTGTTTGTAACGGAGGTAGTTTGAACACCGTGGTGTTCGCCAGCGGCACCCAGCGCTTCTACAGCCTCCCACCGCACCAGAAGGTAACTTTAGTGATGTAGCTTGCCAGCAAGCTAGTTAACTTTGTGCTTGTGTGGGCTATGACTAGAAGTCTTCTCGGATCCTAAAAGTCAGTTCCTAACAGCATTGGATGCGTTAGATTCCTACCTGACCCCGACAGGATCATGTAATTAAAAAAACAAAATCAATGTCCGATCCGAGGTGGACCAGATCCCAAAACATGTCTGAGGTGAGAGAGAATCGCATCCAAGTTGGTTCGGGTCTGTATCCGACCCAAATAGATCCGAAAGATAAACATGCAGCTTTATTGCCATGCAAGCCATCGAAATGGTTTTGAATTGTGTAACAGTGAACGTTAACTTTAATAAACCAGGACCAAGCTTTCATTTGCACGAAAATGAAGTAGTGGACAGCTCAAGGAGACCCCAAATAACCTGTTTTTTAATCCAACACTCCTGGCAATATTTATGCTTCAACCAGTGACGGTCAGTGCCATTGAGGGAGGACAATTATGATTATTTTCATGATCATGGCCTTATTTCTATTACAGCATATTGGATGACTGTCATTCATGTTCTATTCACCCAGTTCAGTGTAACAGCGATAGGTTTAGGCAACTACATGATACTCAAATTGTCCCTATGCCCATCATGAGATTGCTACAACCTATGAATGAAAGTTTACAACGTAGGTTCGCACAGGTCGAGATAAACATTTGAGGTGACAAACGCATGACAGTGACACATTCAACACCGCCTGTCGCACGTTCTGCCTGCATCTCGCTGATCTAGGGTGTAATCATTAGTCCAACAGTTGCAAACAAGAATGTCTGTTGGACATATTCAGGTATGTTTATCCCCGTTTCGTTCTGTTTGCAAGCTACAGTGGCTATAAATGAGTCAAAGCATAATGTTATTTAGCCTTGGAAGAGTTCCACTATTGTGTTGGATAGTCATAGCCAGTTAGCTAACATAGCATCCCTCTGTCATAGCCAGTTAGCTAACATAGCATCCCTATGTCATAGCCAGTTAGCTAACATAGCATCCGTATGTCATAGCCAGTTAGCTAACATAGCATCCCTATGTCATAGCCAGTTAGCTAACATAGCATCCCTCTGTTATAGCCAGTTAGCTAACATAGCATCCCTCTGTTGTAGCCAGTTAGCTAACATAGGATCCCTCTGTCATAGCCAGTTAGCTAACATAGCATCCCTATGTCATAGCCAGTTAGCTAACATAGCATCCCTCTGTTGTAGCCAGTTAGCTAACATAGGATCCCTCTGTCATAGCCAGTTAGCTAACATAGCATCCCTCTGTTATAGCCAGTTAGCTAACATAGCATCCCTCTGTCATAGCCAGTTAGCTAACATAGCATCCCTCTGTCATAGCCAGTTAGCTAACATAGCATCCCTCTGTTATAGCCAGTTAGCTAACATAGCATCCCTATGTCATAGCCAGTTAGCTAACATAGCATCCCTATGTCATAGCCAGTTAGCTAACATAGCATCCCTCTGTCATAGCCAGTTAGCTAACATAGCATCCCTATGTCAAAGCCAGTTAGCTAACATAGCATCCCTCTGTTATAGCCAGTTAGCTAACATAGCATCCCTATGTCATAGCCAGTTAGCTAACATAGCATCCCTATGTCATAGCCAGTTAGCTAACATAGCATCCCTCTGTTATAGCCAGTTAGCTAACATAGCATCCCTCTGTTATAGCCAGTTAGCTAACATAGCATCCCTCTGTCATAGCCAGTTAGCTAACATAGCATCCCTATGTCATAGCCAGTTAGCTAACATAGCATCCCTCTGTTATAGCCAGTTAGCTAACATAGCATCCCTCTGTTATAGCCAGTTAGCTAACATAGCATCCCTCTGTCATAGCCAGTTAGCTAACATAGCATCCCTCTGTCATAGCCAGTTAGCTAACATAGCATCCCTCTGTTATAGCCAGTTAGCTAACATAGCATCCCTATGTCATAGCCAGTTAGCTAACATAGCATCCCTCTGTCATAGCCAGTTAGCTAACATAGCATCCCTCTGTCATAGCCAGTTAGCTAACATAGCATCCCTCTGTTATAGCCAGTTAGCTAACATAGCATCCCTATGTCATAGCCAGTTAGCTAACATAGCATCCCTCTGTTTGAGTAGACTAGCTAGCTGCATAGTATCCCTCTGTTGTAGCCAGTTAGCTAACATAGCATCCCTCTGTCATAGCCAGTTAGCTAACATAGCATCCCTCTGTTATAGCCAGTTAGCTAACATAGCATCCCTCTGGCATAGCCAGTTAGCTAACATAGCATCCCTCTGGCATAGCCAGTTAGCTAACATAGCATCCCTCTGTCATAGCCAGTTAGCTAACATAGCATCCCTCTGTCATAGCCAGTTAGCTAACATAGCATCCCTCTGTCATAGCCAGTTAGCTAACATAGCATCCCTCTGTCATAGCCAGTTAGCTAACATAGCATCCCTCTGGCATAGCCAGTTAGCTAACATAGCATCCCTATGTCATAGCCAGTTAGCTAACATAGCATCCCTCTGTTATAGCCAGTTAGCTAACATAGCATCCCTATGTCATAGCCAGTTAGCTAACATAGCATCCCTATGTCATAGCCAGTTAGCTAACATAGCATCCGTATGTCATAGCCAGTTAGCTAACATAGCATCCCTATGTCAAAACCAGTTAGCTAACATAGCATCCCTCTGTTATAGCCAGTTAGCTAACATAGCATCCCTCTGTTATAGCCAGTTAGCTATAATAGCATCCCTATGTTATAGCCAGTTAGCTAACATAGCATCCCTATGTCATAGCCAGTTAGCTAACATAGCATCCCTCTGTTTGAGTAGACTAGCTAGCTGCATATGCTAGCTAAGAAAGTGAAACTTTACATTTTAAACTCTCTCTAGCTCTCTCTTGCTTCTCCTTCATTTTGGAAGAAATTAATTTGTTAAACTATTGTCTTTCTCTCTCTTTGAGTCAACTACTTACCAACTTTTATGCACTGCAGTGCTAGCTAGCTGTTGAGTGCAGTATATACATATGAGATGAGTATGTAAACAAAGTGGCATAGTTAAAGTGGCTAGTGATACATGTGTGGTCCTTCTGTGGCTCAGTTGGTAGAGCATGGCGCTTGTAACGCCAGGGTAGTGGGTTCGATTCCGGGACCACCCATATGTAGAATGTATGCACACATGACTGTAAGTCGCTTTGGATAAAAGCGTCAGCTAAATGGCATATATTATTATTATTATATTATACATGTATTACATAAAGATGCAGTAGATTATATAGAGTACAGTATATATGTATACATATGAGATGAATAATGTAGGGTATGTAAACATTATATTAGGTAGCATTGTTTAAAGTGGCTAGTGATATATTTACATCATTTCCCAACAATTCCCATTATTAAAGTGGCTGGAGTTGAGTCAGTGTGTTGGCAGCAGCCACTCAATGTTAGTGGTGGCTGTTTAACAGTCTGATGGCCTTGAGATAGAAGCTGCAAGAGCTCTGATAGGTTGGAGGATGTCCTCCAGAAGTTGTCATAATTAGTAAGTCTATGGAAGGGGGTGAGAACCATGAGCCTCCTAGGTTTTGTATGGTAGTCGATGTACCCAGAGGAGGACGGAAGCTAGCAGTCCTCCGGCTACACCATGGTGCTAACCTACATAATGCTGTTGAGGCTACTGAAGACCTTCATTGCAAAACAGCTTGTTTTAATCAATTATTTTGTGACGTGATTATATTTAGTATAGTGTTATCAAAAAATGTACCCCCTCCCCTTTAACCCCGGAACAGCCTAAATTTGTCGGGGCATGGACTCTACAAGTTGTCGAAAGGGTTCCACAGGGATGCTGTCCCATGTTGACTCCGATGCTTCCCACATTTGTGTCCAGTTGGCTGTATGTCCTTTGGGTGGTGGACCATTAATGATACACAAGGAAATTGTTGAGCGTGAAACTCAGCAGCATTGCAGTTCTTGAGATAAGCCAATGCGCTTGACACCTACTAACAATATTTGTCTTGCCCATTCTCCCTCTGAATGGCACACACTTTTATTTATTTTTAATTTTTATTTCACCTTTATTTAACCAGGTAGGCAAGTTGAGAACAAGTTCTCATTTACAATTGCGACCTGGCCAAGATAAAGCAAAGCAGTTCGACAGATACAACGACACAGAGTTACACATGGAGTGAAACAAACATACAGTCAATAATACAGTATAAACAAGTCTATATACAATGTCAGCAAATGAGGTGAGAAGGGAGGTAAAGGCAAAAAAGGCCATGGTGACAAAGTAACTACAATATAGCAAGTAAAACACTGGAATGGTAGTTTTGCAATGGAAGAATGTGCAAAATAGAATGTGCAAAATAAATAAATTAAATACAGTTGGGAAAGAGGTAGTTGATTGGGCTAAATTATAAATTATAGGTGGGCTATGTACAGGTGTAGTAATCTGTGAGCTGCTCTGACAGTTGGTGCTTAAAGCTAGTGAGGGAGATAAGTGTTTCCAGTTTCAGAGACACACACACACACACACACAATGCATGTCTCAAGGCTTAAAAATCCTCCTTTAACCTGTCTCCTCCCCTTCATCCACACTGATTGAAGTGGATTGACATCAATAAGGTGACATCAATAAGGCATCATAACGTTCACCAGTCAGTCTGTACTGTTCCTAATGTTTTGTACACAGTGTATATTCAATCAATAACAAGGGAATGAGTGGCACCACTGATTTAAAGGTGCTACATGTATATCGCACAAGTTGTTTATCTTCAGTGTGTCATTATTTCTGCATTGCCCAAACTCCATGCTTTCCATGTATGAAATACAGCCAGCCAGAGTTTAGTCACAGTGCTCAATCCATGTACATATTAATACACATATAATAACAAACAAACAATACTTTGGAGAAAATGGTCAACCAGTCTGAAAATGCATTGCATATCATGCAAACACTAGTTGCGGTATTCAAAAGTCCTGACTGTCATTGATGTTTAATAGATGTATTACTGTTCAGATGGGAGGTTTACTAGATATATTACTGTTCAGATGGGAGGTTTACTAGATATATTACTGTTCAGGTGGGAGGTTTACTAGATATATTACTGTTCAGGTGGGAGGTTTACTAGATATATTACTGTTCAGGTGGGAGGTTTACTAGATATATTACTGTTCAGATGGGAGGTTTACTAGATATATTACTGTTCAGATGGGAGGTTTACTAGATATATTACTGTTCAGATGGGAGGGGTACTAGATATATTACTGTTCAGATGGGAGGTTTACTAGATATATTACTGTTCAGGTGGGAGGTTTACTAGATATATTACTGTTCAGATGGGAGGTTTACTAGATATATTACTGTTCAGATGGGAGGTTTACTAGATATATTACTGTTCAGGTGGGAGGTTTACTAGATATATTACTGTTCAGGTGGGAGGTTTACTAGATATATTACTGTTCAGGTGGGAGGTTTACTAGATATATTACTGTTCAGATGGGAGGTTTACTAGATATATTACTGTTCAGGTGGGAGGTTTACTAGATATATTACTGTTCAGGTGGGAGGTTTACTAGATATATTACTGTTCAGATGGGAGGTTTACTAGATATATTACTGTTCAGATGGGAGGTTTACTAGATATATTACTGTTCAGGTGGGAGGTTTACTAGATATATTACTGTTCAGGTGGGAGGTTTACTAGATATATTACTGTTCAGATGGGAGGTTTACTAGATATATTACTGTTCAGATGGGAGGTTTACTAGATATATTACTGTTCAGGTGGGAGGTTTACTAGATATATTACTGTTCAGGTGGGAGGTTTACTAGATATATTACTGTTCAGGTGGGAGGTTTACTAGATATATTACTGTTCAGGTGGGAGGTTTACTAGATATATTACTGTTCAGGTGGGAGGTTTACTAGATATATTACTGTTCAGATGGGAGGTTTACTAGATATATTACTGTTCAGATGGGAGGTTTACTAGATATATTACTGTTCAGGTGGGAGGTTTACTAGATATATTACTGTTCAGGTGGGAGGTTTACTAGATATATTACTGTTCAGATGGGAGGTTTACTAGATATATTACTGTTCAGATGGGAGGTTTACTAGATATATTACTGTTCAGATGGGAGGTTTACTAGATATATTACTGTTCAGGTGGGAGGTTTACTAGATATATTAGGTGGGAGGTTTACTAGATATATTACTGTTCAGGTGGGAGGTTTACTAGATATATTACTGTTCAGGTGGGAGGTTTACTAGATATATTACTGTTCAGATGGGAGGTTTACTAGATATATTACTGTTCAGATGGGAGGTTTACTAGATATATTACTGTTCAGGTGGGAGGTTTACTAGATATATTACTGTTCAGATGGGAGTTTTACTGGATGTATTACTGTTCAGATGGGAGGTTTACTAGATATATTACTGTTCAGGTGGGAGGTTTACTAGATATATTACTGTTCAGATGGGAGGTTTACTAGATATATTACTGTTCAGGTGGGAGGTTTACTAGATATATTACTGTTCGGGTGGGAGGTTTACTAGATATATTACTGTTCAGTTGGGAGGTTTACTAGATATATTACTGTTCAGATGGGAGGTTTACTAGATATATTACTGTTCAGGTGGGAGGTTTACTAGATATATTACTGTTCAGGTGGGAGGTTTACTAGATATATTACTGTTCAGATGGGAGGTTTACTAGATATATTACTGTTCAGATGGGAGGTTTACTAGATATATTACTGTTCAGGTGGGAGGTTTACTAGATATATTACTGTTCAGGTGGGAGGTTTACTAGATATATTACTGTTCAGGTGGGAGGTTTACTAGATATATTACTGTTCAGATGGGAGGTTTACTAGATATATTACTGTTCAGATGGGAGGTTTACTAGATATATTACTGTTCAGGTGGGAGGTTTACTAGATATATTACTGTTCAGGTGGGAGGTTTACTAGATATATTACTGTTCAGATGGGAGGTTTACTAGATATATTACTGTTCAGGTGGGAGGTTTACTAGATATATTACTGTTCAGATGGGAGGTTTACTAGATATATTACTGTTCAGGTGGGAGGTTTACTAGATATATTACTGTTCAGATGGGAGGTTTACTAGATATATTACTGTTCAGATGGGAGGTTTACTAGATATATTACTGTTCAGGTGGGAGGTTTACTAGATATATTACTGTTCAGGTGGGAGGTTTACTAGATATATTACTGTTCAGGTGGGAGGTTTACTAGATATATTACTGTTCAGATTTGAGGTTTACTAGATATATTACTGTTCAGATGGGAGGTTTACTAGATATATTACTGTTCAGGTGGGAGGTTTACTAGATATATTACTGTTCAGGTGGGAGGTTTACTAGATATATTACTGTTCAGATGGGAGGTTTACTAGATATATTACTGTTCAGATGGGAGGTTTACTAGATATATTACTGTTCAGGTGGGAGGTTTACTAGATATATTACTGTTCAGGTGGGAGGTTTTCTCACTTTTTTGCACATACAAATTGCCATAGGCAACTGCCATAGGCAGTTAACAATGTATGTATTTAATAAAGATATTCAGACTCTGAATGTACGTTTGTATTATTCGTGTGTGACTGTGTGGTAGGTGGAGCTGCCTGCTCTGTCCCCCACCATGCAGACTGGAACCATCGCTCGCTGGGAGAAGAAGGAGGGAGACAAGATCAATGAGGGAGACCTTATCGCTGAGGTGAGTACACACACACACACACGCCAGGTTTTCTGTTTGGAAAATGTGGTGCCAGACAACGTGACCAGGAAGATATTAATAAACCGGCTATTTGAACAGTTTACCGGGCCCATATGCATTGCGTGTGTAACCCATTAGGTGTCCACCCACGGTGGTCAGAATGACAGAAATCACGTTTAATACAGTTGGCAGGAAAACACCTCAACAATCTAAAATATGCGTGAAGATAATGTGTCTTGAGTATATTTTTAATATACAGTACCAGTCAAACGTTTGGACACCTGCTCATTCAAGGGTTTTTATTTTTACTATTTTCTACGTTGAAGAATAATAGTGAAGACATCAAAACTATGAAATAACACATATGGAATCATGTAGTAACCAACAAAGTGTTAACCTCTAGCGTCGAGCAATCCCGTATCCGGGAGCGTAATCATAACCTCAAGCTCATTACCATAACGCAACGTTTCCTTTTCATGAAAATCGCAAATGAAATTAAATAAATATATTGAAACACAAGCTTAGCCTTTTGTTAACAACACTGTCATCTCAGATTTTCAAAATATGCTTTAACCAAAGCTACACAAGCATTTGTGTAAGAGTATTGATAGCCTAGCTTAGCATTAAGCCTAGCATTCAGCAGGCAACACTTTCACAAAAACAAGAAAAGCATTCAAATAAAATAATTTACCTTTGAAGAACTTTGGATGTTTTCAATGACGAAACTCTCAGTTAGATAGCAAATGTTAATTTTTTCCAAAAATATTATTTGTGTAAGAGAAATAGCTCCGTTTTGTTCATCACGTTTGGCTAAGAAAAAAAAAACGAAAATGCAGTCACTTACAACGCCAAACTTTTTTCCAAATTAGCTCCATAATATCGACAGAAACATGGCAAACGTTGTTTAGAATCAATCCTCAAGGTGTTTTTAACATATCTATTCGATAATCTATCAGTGGTGGCAGCTGGCTTCTCATCAGAAGAAAACCGAAAAATACTGCAGCCGGAGATTACGCAATAATTGCGACGGAGGACACCAAGCGACCACCTGGTAAATGTAGTCTCTTATGGTCAATCTACAAATACGTCACAATGCTGCAGACACCTTGGGGAAAACGTGGAAAAGGTAAGCTGACTCCTAGCTCCTCCACAGCCATATAAGGAGTCATTGCCATGAGGAGGTTTAAAATTTTTTGGCACTTCCTGATTTTATTTTTATCTGTTTTTTTCTGTAACATCAGTTCTGTGGCACTCACAGACAATATCTTTGCAGTTTTGGAAACGTCAGTGTTTTATTTCCAAAGCAGTCAATTATATGCATAGTCGAGCATCTTTTCGTGACAAAATATCTTGTTTAAAACGGGAACGTTTTTCATCCAAAAATTAAAAGAGCGCCCCCTATATCTAAGAAGTTAAACAAATCAAAATATATTTTAGATTTTAGGTTCTTCAAAGTAGCCACCTTTTGCCTTGACAGCTTTACACACTCTTGGCATTCTCTCAACCAACTTCACCTGGAATGCTTTTCCAACAGTCTTGAAGGGGTTCCCACATATGCTGAGCACTTGTTGGCTGCATTTCCTTCACTCTGTGGTTCAACTCCCAGATATCCAAGATGGCGTAGTAGTGGGATGTTTTGATGGTCTTGTCCCGTCCCTTGTATATATCGTTTCTTTCTTCATATATATTTACTATATATTTTTATAAATATTTACTATATATTTTGCTGAAGCATGTACCGTGTTAAAATCTTCTGTCCTCGATTGCAACACTTTACCGACTTCCAAACTGCCTCTGGAAGCAACGTCAGCACAAGGCCACAGTGGGGTTTGAGCTGTTGGACTGTTACCTGGCTAACTGTGTGGTGTGTGTTAGGTGGAGACTGACACCTGGCTAACTGTGTGGTGTGTGTTAGGTGGAGACTGACACCTGGCTAACTGTGTGGTGTGTGTTAGGTGGAGACTGTTACCTGGCTAACTGTGTGGTGTGTGTTAGGTGGAGACTGACACCTGGCTAACTGTGTGGTGTGTATTAGGTGGAGACTGTTACCTGGCTAACTGTGTGGTGTGTGTTAGGTGGAGACTGACACCTGGCTAACTGTGTGGTGTGTGTTAGGTGGAGACTGACAAGGCCACAGTGGGGTTTGAGCTGTTGGAGGACTGTTACCTGGCTAACTGTGTGGTGTGTGTTAGGTGGAGACTGACAAGGCCACAGTGGGGTTTGAGCTGTTGGAATGTTACCTGGCTAACTGTGTGGTTGTGTTAGGTGGAGACTGACAAGGCCACAGTGGGGTTTGAGCTGTTGGACTGTTACCTGGCTAACTGTGTGGTGTGTGTTAGGTGGAGACTGACAAGGCCACAGTGGGGTTTGAGCTGTTGGAGGACTGTTACCTGGCTAACTGTGTGGTGTGTGTTAGGTGGAGACTGACAAGGCCACAGTGGGGTTTGAGCTGTTGGAGGACTGTTACCTGGCTAACTGTGTGGTGTGTGTTAGGTGGAGACTGACACCTGGCTAACTGTGTGGTGTGTATTAGGTGGAGACTGTTGGCTGTTGGAGGACACCTGGCTAACTGTGTGGTGTGTGTTAGGTGGAGACTGACACCTGGCTAACTGTGTGGTGTGTGTTAGGTGGAGACTGACACCTGGCTAACTGTGTGGTGTGTGTTAGGTGGAGACTGACAAGGCCACAGTGGGGTTTGAGCTGTTGGAGGACTGTTACCTGGCTAACTGTGTGGTGTGTGTTAGGTGGAGACTGACAAGGCCACAGTGGGGTTTGAGCTGTTGGAGGACTGTTACCTGGCTAACTGTGTGGTGTGTGTTAGGTGGAGACTGACAAGGCCACAGTGGGGTTTGAGCTGTTGGAGGACTGTTACCTGGCTAAGATCCTGGTAGCTGAAGGAACTGGAGTTTCCGTGGGCTCTGTCATCTGCATCACTGTCGACAGGTACGTCCGTGTGTGTTCTCCACAGGGGTGTGTGTTTGAGTCTATTTTACCGTGTGTGTGTGTGTGTGTGGTGTGTGTGTGTTCTAACCTCTCTGTGTGTTTTATCAGTGCTGATCTGATCCCAGCCTTTAAGGACCTGACGTTGGACAAGCTGGCTGCAAGCTCCGCCCCTTCTGCGGCTGCCCCTCCCCCCCCCACTGCTGTCGCCCCTGGCAGCTCCCTACCACCCCACATGAAGGTGGGACACAACACCTAAACACTTTCAATTAAGATTGTTTCAAGTCCCCGACCAGTCTGCGTCTCCGGTCCATTTAGTCTTATCAGGAACCCTGTGTGTTAGGTGTGTCTGCCAGCCCTGTCTCCTACTATGACCATGGGGACAGTGCAGCGCTGGGAGAAGAAGGTTGGAGAGAAACTCAGTGAAGGAGATCTACTGGCGGAGATAGAGACCGACAAGGCTACCATCGGTCAGTACACACCCCCCACGGGGTATACACACCCCGCACGGGGTATACACACCCCGCACGGGTTATACACACCACCCACGGGGTATACACACCACCCACGGGGTATACACACCACACACACCCCCCACGGGGTATACACACCACCCACACCACCCCACGGGTATACACACCACCCACAGGGTATACACACCACCCACGGGGTATACACACACCACCCACGGGGTATACACACCACACACACCACCCACGGGGTATACACACCACCCACACCCCCCACGGGGTATACACACCACGCACACCACCCACGGGGTATACACACCACGCACACCACCCACGGGGTATACACACCACACACACCACCCACGGGGTATACACACCACCCACGGGGTATACACACCACACACACCACCCACGGGGTATACACACCACACACATCACCCACGGGGTATACACACCACGCACACCACCCACAGGGTATACACACCACCCACGGGGTATACACACCACCCACGGGGTATACACACCACCCACGGGGTATACACACCACCCACAGGGTATACACACCACGCCATAGACACACAAGGCTACCATTGGTCAGTACACACCACAGACTGTACACACACAATGTATAAACACACAGACAGACTTTACACCCAGTGTGATTTAAATCGTGTGTGTGTGTGTGTGATTTAAATTGTGTGTGTGTGTGCAGGGTTTGAGGTGCAGGAGGAGGGTTACCTGGCGAAGATCATGGTGTCTGAGGGAACGCGTGACGTTCCTCTGGGCGCTCCTCTCTGCATCATCGTGGAGAAGGAGAGTGACATCGCTGCCTTCAGCGACTATGTAGAGGCAGCGGGGACTGATGTCTCCACCCCACCCCCTGCTCCTGCACCAGCACCGGTAAAACACAACCTAAACCCCTTCCCCAGCACCTGTAAAACACACCCCACCCCTGCTCCTGCACCAGCACCGGTAAAACACACCCCACCCCCTGCTCCTGCACCAGCACCGGTAAAACACACCCCACCCCCTGCTCCTGCACCAGCACCGGTAAAACACACCCCACCCCCTGCTCCTGCACCAGCACCGGTAAAACACACCCCCACCCCTGCTCCCCAGCACCGGCCTGCACCCCCCAGCACCGGTAAAACACACCCCACCCCCTGCTCCTGCACCAGCACCGGTAAAACACAACCTAAACCCCTTCCCCAGCACCGGTAAAACACACCCCACCCCCTGCTCCTGCACCAGCACCGGTAAAACACACCCCACCCCCTGCTCCTGCACCAGCACCGGTAAAACACAACCTAAACCCCTTCCCCAGCACCGGTAAAACACACCCCACCCCCTGCTCCTGCACCAGCACCGGTAAAACACACCCTAACCCCCTCCCCCAGCACAGGAAACACACACCCTAACCCCCTCCCCCAGCACAGGTAACACACACCCAGGCGTTTTATGGGTTCCTGACCAATTCTTGTGTTGTTTTTTTGTTTTTTTTACATTGATCTCAACTTTTTTACTACATAATGTTTCTGCCATCGTTTCCTCTGACCGTAAACAGCTTCTGGACACCAGAACACTAACCTTAATTTGGATGACAATGTCTACATCGAGTCGGCGGTGGAAGCGGCTGGGAAAGAGGCAGTCGAGGCAGCATGCTAACGAGACTACGTTGGTGAACAAATCGATCGCCTCTACACCTCTAACGTACAACCACTAGAGAACAAACCAGACAGGTTCCAGTCGAGACTATATCAACGGGACCTGAACAACCTGGAACATTCTATGTTTCTTGGAGTCGTGGCTGAAAACAAGGACATGGATATACATCCCGCTCGTTTCTCCGTGCATCGTCTAGACCGGACAGCGTCTTCAGATGAAGAGAGGAGGGGTGTGTCTCTTTGCTAACAGTCACCAGGATGCGTACTCTGAGCAGACAACCATACATTCAGAACACCAAGGTAACCTGCCTAAATGACTACTGCCCCGTAGCACATGCTTTGAAAGGCTGGTCATGGTTCACATCAACACATTCATCCCAGAAACCCTAGACCCACTCCAATTCGCATACATCCCCGACAGATCTACAGATGACTCAATCTCTATTGCACTCCACACTGGCCTTTCAGACCTGGACAGAAGGAACACCTATGTGAGAATGCTGTTCATTGACTACAGCTCAGCGTTCAACACCATAGTGCCCTCAAAGGTCATCACTAAGCTAATGACTCTGGGACCAATCACCTCCCTCTGCATTTGGATCCTGGACTTCCTGACGGGCCGCCCCCAGGTGCTGAGGGTAGGCATCAACACAGTTGTGAAGAACGCACGACAACGCCTCTTCCCCCTCAGGAGGCTGAAAAGATTCGTCATGGGCCCTCGGCACCATTGAGAGCATCTTGACTGGCTGCATCACCCCTTGGTATGGCAGCTGCTTGGCTTTTGACCGCAAGGAGCTACAGAGGGTAGTGTGACATTCCCCAGTACATCACTGGTGCAGTGCTTATCACCACCCAGGACCTCTATACCTGGCGGTGTCAGAGGAAGGCCATAAAAACCGTCTGCTAAATGACTTAAATGTAAATGTAAATGTAAAACTGCCAGGCTCCAGCCACCCAAGTCATGGACTGTTCTTTCTGCTTCTGCAAGGCAAGCGATACCGATGTACAAAGTCTAGAACCAACAGGACCCTGAACAGCTTCCACCCCCAAGCCATGAGATTGCTAAATAGCTACCCAAACCATCTGCATTGACCCCCTTTTGCACTCTTTTGAATCATCACATAAACAGCTGCTACTGCTTATTAGATATCCTGTTGCCTAGTCACTTAACCCCTACCTATATGTACATATCTACCACAATAACCTCAAACACCTGCACATCAACTCGGTACTGGTGCCCTGTTTATATCGCCCAGCTCTACTCGATATGGATGTGTAGCTAGCGTTGTTAGAGATCTTGTATTTTAACATGTTAGCTAGCGTTGTTAGTGATCTTGTATTTTAACATGTTAGCTAGCGTTGTTAGTGATCTTGTATTTTAACATGTTAGCTAGCGTTGTTAGAGATCTTGTATTTTAACGTGTTAGCTAGCGTTGTTAGAGATCTTGTATTTTAACGTGTTAGCTAGCGTTGTTAGATCTTGTATTTTAACATGTTAGCTAGCGTTGTTAGAGATCTTGTATTTTAACATGTTAGCTAGCGTTGTTAGGGATCTTGTATTTTAACATGTTAGCTAGCGTTGTTAGAGATCTTGTATTTTAACATGTTAGCTAGCGTTGTTAGTGATCTTGTATTTTAACATGTTAGCTAGCGTTGTTAGTGATCTTGTATTTTAACATGTTAGCTAGCGTTGTTAGAGATCTTGTATTTTAACATGTTAGCTAGCGTTGTTGGAGATCTTGTATTTTAACGTGTTAGCTAGCGTTGTTAGAGATCTTGTATTTTAACGTGTTAGCTAGCGTTGTTAGAGATCTTGTATTTTAACGTGTTAGCTAGCGTTGTTAGAGATCTTGTATTTTAACATGTTAGCTAGCGTTGTTAGAGATCTTGTATTTTAACATGTTAGCTAGTGTTGTTAGTGATCTTGTATTTTAACATGTTAGCTAGCGTTGTTCGTGATCTTGCTACATTTTCCAGATAGTTCTCTGACAGACTAGAGAATAACAGAACATCAAGTCATAGCGACACAAGGCAACAACACTGTGTGTCTTCTAGGTTGTAGCCCCCACTCCTGCAGCAGCTAGCCCAGCTCATGTGGCCCCGGCAACCCCAAGGAAAGGGCGTGTCTTCGCCAGTCCGCTAGCCAAGAAGCTCGCTGCAGAGAAGGGCATTGACCTGGCCCGGGTCAGCGGTGAGTGTCCACACACACACACACACACACACACACACACACACACACACACACACACACACACACACACACACACACACACACACACACACACACACACACACACACACACACACACACACACACACACACACACACACACACACACACACACACACACACACACACACACACACACACACACACACACACACACACACACACACACACACACACACACACACACACACACACACACACACACACACACACACACACACACACACACACACACACACACACACACACACACACACACACACACACACACACACACACACACACACACACACACACACACACACACACACACACACACACACACACACACACACACACACACACACACACACACACACACACACACACACACACACACACACACACACACACACACACACACACACACACACACACACACACACACACACACACACACACACACACACACACACACACACACACACACACACACACACACACACACACACACACACACACACACACACACACACACACACACACACACACACACACACACACACACACACACACACACACACACACACACACACACACACACACACACACACACACACACACACACACACACACACACACACACACACACACACACACACACACACACACACACACACACACACACACACACACACACACACACACACACACACACACACACACACACACACACACACACACACACACACACACACACACACACACACACACACACACACACACACACACACACACACACACACACACACACACACACACACACACACACACACACACACACACACACACACACACACACACACACGTGTACACCTTCCTCTCTCTGACACATGCTTTGTGTGTGTCAGGCTCCGGTCCTGATGGTAGAGTCACCAGGAAAGACATTGAGACTTTCGTCCCCCCCAAGGCTGTCCCTGCTGTAAGTCACCACACACTCACTTTACTGCATTTATCCTAAATGTTTTGTTTGGATTGGTTTTCTGATGCAATGTTCGGTCTAGACTGGATTGGTTTTCTGATGCAATGTTTACTCTAGACTGGATTGGTTTTCTGATGCAATGTTTACTCTAGACTGGGTTGGTTTTCTGATGCAATGTTTACTCTAGACTGGGTTGGTTTTCTGATGCAATGTTTACTCTAGACTGGGTTGGTTTTCTGATGCAATGTTTACTCTAGACTGGGTTGGTTTTCTGATGCAATGTTTACTCTAGACTGGATTGGTTTTCTGATGCAATGTTTACTCTAGACTGGATTGGTTTTCTGATGGTGTGTAGGCTCCTGTTGCTGCAGCTCCTCCTTCCCCGGCTAGCCACGCCCCTACACCTGCCCCGGTGTTGCCGCGCCAACAGGCATCTTCACTGACGTTCCTATCAGCAACATCCGCAGGGTAATGCACACACACACACACTAGTCCTGAGCGATTAACTGTTGTCGGTTCAATTACTTGAATACAATTTAGTAAAAAAAAAAAATTGTGAGCCCAAATGCGCCATTTCTCTGGAGAGAAATCAAATCATTCACTAGAGAAATTAAGTCAAGAACGATGTGGGACGCTGGGCTGAAGCGCTGTAGTTTTCATAAAGCAAATATTCAACCTAGTTCAGAGCAGGAACGTGATAATTAACTACAATGACCATAATCCATTGCGCCTGTTCCACTTGGACAGAGATGGATGCACTTTTACACCTGCTACGTTAGGTTAGATACACATCGACCGCATGACAGAGGAATGTAGCCTACATAACTATGAGAAAGAGGGATATAGTTTGTGAAAGTATGCCTTATCTATTGTGAACTAGTCAAATGAGCTCCCGAGTGGTGTAGTGGTCTAAGGCACTGCATCTCAGTGCAAGAAGCATCACTACAGTCCCTGGTTCGTATCCAGGCTGTATCACATCTGGCCATGATCCATAGGGCGGTGCACAATTGGCTCATCGTCGTCTGGGTTTGACCGGGGCAGGCCATCATTGTTATAAATAATGTCTTCTTAAACTGACTTGCCTAGTTAAATAAAGGTTAAATAAAAATAAGGGCAGACAGCTCTGCAGTAAATTTAGGCAGGCTAGCTAAATATGATGACTAAAGACTGTACAGTCTGGTGAATAGGAGGATTAAAGACTGTCTGGTGAATAGGAGGACTAAAGAGTACAGTCTGGTGAATAGGAGGACTAAAGACAGTCTAGTGAATAGGAGGACTAAAGACAGTCTGGTGAATAGGAGGACTAAAGACAGTCTAGTGAATAGGAGGACTAAAGACTGTCTGGTGAATAGGAGGACTAAAGAGTACAGTCTGGTGAATAGGAGGACTAAAGACTGTCTGGTGAATAGGAGGACTAAAGACTGTCTGGTGAATAGGAGGACTAAAGACTGTCTGGTGAATAGGAGGACTAAAGACTGTCTGGTGAATAGGAGGACTAAAGAGTACAGTCTGGTGAATAGGAGGACTAAAGAGTACAGTCTGGCGAATAGGAGGACTAAAGAGTACAGTCTGGTGAATAGGAGGACTAAAGAGTACAGTCTGGTGAATAGGAGGACTAAAGACTGTCTGGTGAATAGGAGGACTAAAGAGTACAGTCTGGTGAATAGGAGGACTAAAGACTGTCTAGTGAATAGGAGGACTAAAGAGTACAGTCTGGTGAATAGGAGGACTAAAGAGTACAGTCTGGTGAATAGGAGGACTAAAGAGTACAGTCTGGTGAATAGGAGGACTAAAGAGTACAGTCTGGTGAATAGGAGGACTAAAGACTGTCTGGTGAATAGGAGGACTAAAGACTGTCTGGTGAATAGGAGGACTAAAGACTGTCTGGTGAATAGGAGGACTAAAGAGTACAGTCTGGTGAATAGGAGGACTAAAGACTGTCTGGTGAATAGGAGGACTAAAGAGTACAGTCTGGTGAATAGGAGGACTAAAGACTGTCTGGTGACTAGGAGGACTAAAGAGTACAGTCTGGTGAATAGGAGGACTAAAGACTGTCTGGTGAATAGGAGGACTAAAGAGTACAGTCTGGTGAATAGGAGGACTAAAGAGTACAGTCTGGTGAATAGGAGGACTAAAGAGTACAGTCTGGTGAATAGGAGGACTAAAGAGTACAGTCTGGTGAATAGGAGGACTAAAGAGTACAGTCTGGTGAATAGGAGGACTAAAGAGTACAGTCTGGTGAATAGGAGGACTAAAGAGTACAGTCTGGTGAATAGGAGGACTAAAGAGTACAGTCTGGTGAATAGGAGGACTAAAGAGTACAGTCTGGTGAATAGGAGGACTAAAGACTGTCTGGTGAATAGGAGGACTAAAGACTGTCTGGTGAATAGGAGGACTAAAGAGTACAGTCTGGTGAATAGGAGGACTAAAGACTACAGTCTGGTGAATAGGAGGACTAAAGAGTACAGTCTGGTGAATAGGAGGACTAAAGAGTACAGTCTGGTGAATAGGAGGACTAAAGAGTACAGTCTGGTGAATAGGAGGACTAAAGAGTACAGTCTGGTGAATAGGAGGACTAAAGAGTACAGTCTGGTGAATAGGAGGACTAAAGACTACAGTCTGGTGAATAGGAGGACTAAAGAGTACAGTCTGGTGAATAGGAGGACTAAAGACTACAGTCTGGTGAATAGGAGGACTAAAGACTACAGTCTGGTGAATAGGAGGACTAAAGAGTACAGTCTGGTGAATAGGAGGACTAAAGAGTACAGTCTGGTGAATAGGAGGACTAAAGAGTACAGTCTGGTGAATAGGAGGACTAAAGAGTACAGTCTGGTGAATAGGAGGACTAAAGAGTACAGTCTGGTGAATAGGAGGACTAAATACTGTACTGATGAGCACAGAGATAATGTTAGATGTTTGGCTGATGCCTCTGATGAGACGATGACTTTAAGGAATTAAATATAATAAAGTCTTCAAATAAAAGTAATATACTCAACTGAAGAATTGGCTTTGGAATTTTAATTAAAATAGTCAAATCTTCTTGGCATTATTTCATAACACATTCATCACATTTAATGTTTTAAAAATAATCGTGGAAACTGAACCGACTTCAAAACGCACCAATCGCTCAGCACTAACACACGTACACACACCAGTTACCTACATATCTGAAATATATCTTCACCATTATGTTAAACATTGTTCTGTGTGTCCAGGTGATAATGTTATTGTTGTTACCTAGGTGATAGCCCAGAGGTTGATGCAGTCTAAACAGACCATTCCCCACTACTACCTGTCTGTTGACGTCAACATGGACCAAGTCCTGGAACTACGCACGGAGCTCAACGCTGTGAGTCTGTCTGTCTAACCCTTACTCTGTGAATAGACAGGACTCAGCTTCCTTAGCAGAGAGGTTGCCTGGGTCCATCTGTACCTTGTGGGGTTTTGTGAGGGCTCTATCAATATAAATGACCTGTCAGTTTGACCCCCAGCACCTGGATGAGTTTCTAAGCATGCCTCGAAGAGAAATTGTGAGATTCTGGGAAAAGTCTGTCCTCTCCTCAACTACTCCGTGACCCGGAAACTGGTAAATGGTGGTCTTATGTAGGAGAGTGTTAATTAATTAATAATCAATAGTCGAAAGGAGGCTCAGGAGGAGACTAAGGATACTCGTGTGTGTGTGTGTGTGTGTGTGTGTGTGTGTGTGTGTGTGTGTGTGTGTGTGTGTGTGTGTGTGTGTGTGTGTGTGTGTGTGTGTGTCTGACGGGCTCCCTAGCACAGAAGCGCTTTGAAATCCGCCACACCCCCTTTGAATCAGCCGTCTCGGGGTAGAGAAGCACACATTTAAAAACGACATGCTTTGAATCAGCCGTCTCGGGGTAGAGAAGCACACATTTAAAAACGACATGCTTTGAATCAGCCGTCTCGGGGTAGAGAAGCACGCATTTAAAAACGACATGCTTTGAATCAGCCGTCTCGGGGTAGAGAAGCACGCATTTAAAAACGACATGCTTTGAATCAGCCGTCTCGGGGTAGAGAAGCACACATTTAAAAACGACATGCTTTGAATCAGCCGTCTCGGGGTAGAGAAGCACACATTTAAAAACGACATGCTTTGAATCAGCCGTCTCGGGGTAGAGAAGCACGCATTTAAAAACGACATGCTTTGAATCAGCCGTCTCGGGGTAGAGAAGCACACATTTAAAAACGACATGCTACCTTGGAGAAACATTGCTGCTTGACTCCAGTGCAGCGTCAACACTCAGCAGGTGCTGCATACACTGTCACAGAGCACAATCCCGTCAATGGAAATCTGCTTCGGTGGATACATCGATCCACAGTTCTTCATCAGGAAATATGAAATGACTCAAGTATGCGTAAATACAAACCCCCACAGTCATGACAAACAACCAAAGAAAAGAGCTATCGCTGACAAGGGGCCTAACAACTTCTCATTTAACTGAGTCCGTTTGAAGCCTATTTAATCAATTAAATCACAACAACTGACATGTTCATTACAACCTCCCAAATAATCTCTATTGGCCTATTATATAATCTGATTTCATATGTTACTTTCCACCAACCTCCCAAATAATCTCTATTGGCCTATTATATAATCTGATTTCATATGTTACTTTCCACCAACCTCCCAAATAATCTCTATTGGCCTATTATATAATCTGATTTCATATGTTACTTTCCACCAACCTCCCAAATAATCTCTATTGGCCTATTATATAATCTGATTTCATATGTTACTTTCCACCAACCTCCCAAATAATCTCTATTGGCCTATTATATAATCTGATTTCATATGTTACTTTCCACCAACCTCCCAAATAATCTCTATTGGCCTATTATATAATCTGATTTCATATGTTACTTTCCACCAACCTCCCAAATAATCTCTATTGGCCTATTATATAATCTGATTTCATATGTTACTTTCCACCAACCTCCCAAATAATCTCCATTGGCCTATTATATAATCTGATTTCATATGTTACTTTCCACCAACCTCCCAAATAATCTCTATTGGCCTATTATATAATCTGATTTCATATGTTACTTTCCACCAACCTCCCAAATAATCTCTATTGGCCTATTATATAATCTGATTTCATATGTTACTTTCCACCAACCTCCCAAATAATCTCTATTGGCCTATTATATAATCTGATTTTATATGTTACTTTCCACCAACCTCCCAAATAATCTCTATTGGCCTATTATATAATCTGATTTCATATGTTACTTTCCACCAACCTCCCAAATAATCTCTATTGGCCTATTATATAATCTGATTTCATATGTTACTTTCCACCAACCTCCCAAATAATCTCTATTGGCCTATTATATAATCTGATTTCATATGTTACTTTCCACCAACCTCCCAAATAATCTCTATTGGCCTATTATATAATCTGATTTCATATGTTACTTTCCACCAACCTCCCAAATAATCTCTATTGGCCTATTATATAATCTGATTTCATATGTTACTTTCCACCAACCTCCCAAATAATCTCTATTGGCCTATTATATAATCTGATTTCATATGTTACTTTCCACCAACCTCCCAAATAATCTCTATTGGCCTATTATATAATCTGATTTCATATGTTACTTTCCACCAACCTCCCAAATAATCTCCATTGGTCCATTTGTATCAGCTGATTTCATGTTTCCACCAATGAGGTTAGGTTTCTTCCCCGCTTTCTACAGCTCTGAGCCAAGCATCGGCAGCAGACAATAAAACCCAGTGTATTTTATTTGTTCTCTTATTCTGGGGGGGAATGCAACGGCAGGAATGTAGCTGCTTTCATTGATTACAGAGAGACTAATTTATTTCCAGTTTCAAATAAAACAAATTGGGATTATTAAAGTAATACTCTACTCTCCTTCCTAGGAGGTAAAGGCCCAGAACATCAAGCTGAGTGTGAATGATTTCATCATTAAAGCCAGCTCTCTGGCCTGCCTCAAGGTCCCGGAAGCCAACTCCCAATGGCTCGACTCTGTCATCCGACAGTGAGTACATACTCTACCTCTTTCTGTCTGTCTCCCCCTCTGTCTCCCCTTGTCTGTTTCCCCTTGTCTGTTTCCCCTTGTCTGTTTCCCCTTGTCTGTTTCCCCTTGTCTGTCTCCCCCTCTGTCTCTCTCCTCCACTCTGTCTCCCTTGTCTGTCTCCCCTTGTCTGTCTCCCCTGTCTGTTTCCCTTGTCTGTCTCCCCTTGTCTGTCTCCCCTTGTCTGTCTCCCCTTGTCTGTCTCCCCCTGTCTGTCTCCCCTGTCTGTCTCCCCTTGTCTGTCTCCCTTGTCTGTCTCCCCTTGTCTGTCTCCCTTGTCTGTCTCCCCCTGTCTGTCTCCCCTTGTCTGTCTCCCCTTGTCTGTCTCCCCTTGTCTGTCTCCCCTTGTCTGTCTCCACTTGTCTGTCTCCCCTTGTCTGTCTCCCTTGTCTGTCTCCCCTTGTCTGTCTCCCTTGTCTGTCTCCCCTTGTCTGTCTCCCCTTGTCTGTCTCCCCTTGTCTGTCTCCCCTTGTCTGTCTCCCCTTGTCTGTCTCCCCTTGTCTGTCTCCCCTTGTCTGTCTCCCCTTGTCTGTCTCCCCTTGTCTGTCTCCCCTTGTCTGTCTCCCCTTGTCTGTCTCCCCTTGTCTGTCTCCCCTTGTCTGTCTCCCCTTGTCTGTCTCCACTTGTCTGTCTCCACTTGTCTGTCTCCACTTGTCTGTCTCAAGGGCTTTATTGGCAATGGAAACATATATATGTATTTACCCTGGTGTTTTGTTCTTCACTGGTTGCTCTTTTCTTGTGGCAACAGGTCACACATCTTGCTGCTGTGATGGCACACTGTGGTATTTCACCCAGTAGATATGGGAGTTTATCATTATTGGCTTAGTTTTCAAATTCTTTGTGGATCTGTGTAATCGGAGGGAAGGTTTGGGAATCGCTTTCTCCTAGGTGGTTGTAGAATTTAACGGCTATTTTCTGGATTTGAATAATTAGTGGGTATTGGTTTAATTCTGCTCTGCATTATTTGGTGTTTTACGTTGTACACAGAGGGTATGTTTGCAGAATTCTGCATGCAGAGCCTCAATTTGGTGTTTGTCCCATTTTGTGAATTCTTGGTTGGTGAGCGGACCCCAGACCTCACAACCATCTATAACTGATTCAAGTATTTTTAACCAGATTGTAGTTGGTATGTTGAATTTTATGTTCATTTTGATGACATAGAAGGCCCCTCTTGCCTTGTCTCAGCTCGTTCACAGCTTTGTGGAAGTTACCTGTGGCGCTGATGTTTAGGCAGAAGTATGTATAGTTTTTTTGTGCTCTAGAGCAGTGATTCCCAAACGCTTTAACCTCCAGCTGTACCCCCTCTAGCAGCAGGCTCAGCCTGCCACACACACACTAAACTTTATTATCTTTATTTAACCAGGCAAGTCAGTTAAGAACAAATTCTTATTTTCAATGACGGCTTAGGAACAGCGGGTTAACTGCCTGTTCAGGGGCAGAACGACAGATTTGTACCTTGTCAGCTCGGGGATTCGAACTCGGTTGGTTGCTATAGTCCAACGCTCTAACCACGAGGCTACGCTGCCGGTCCTGCCACTATACGATACATTTATTACTCATAAGAATGAGTGTGAGTTTTTGTCACAACCAGGCTCGTGGGAAGAGCTTTTATAGGACCAGGGCACAAATAATAATATAATAATAATCAATCATTTTGCTCTTTATTTAACCATCTTACATGTGAAACCTTATTTGTTCATCAAAAATTGTGAATAACTCACCACAGATTACGTCTTAAATCACTTTCTAAACACAGTCTGTGCCTGTATCTAGTTTTCATGCTCGTGAATCCACCCTCACATGGGTATGTGGTTGCAAAGGGCATCTCAGTGTCTTAACAGCATGATTTGCCAAGGGTACTCTGAGCAAAGCCCTATCCAAAAGTCCGCTTGTTGCAATTTCGACGAGGCTCTCTTGTTCAGATGTCGGTAAGTGGACTGGAGGCGGGGCATGAAAGGGATAACGAATCCAGTTGTTTGTGTCGTGCATTTCACACCACACCCACTCGCGTCACACTACCCAAAAACACATTTTTTAATAGGTCAAGTTTTAGAGTGTGTGTGTGTGTGTGTGTGTGTGTGTGTGTGTGTGTGTGTGTGTGTGTGTGTGTGTGTAGGAACCATGTGGTGGACGTGAGTGTGGCGGTGAGTACGCCCAACGGTCTGATAACGCCCATCGTGTTCAACGCCCACACCAAGGGACTGGCTGCTATCAGCTCTGATGTCTCAGCCCTGGCTGCCAAGGCCCGCGACGGGAAACTACAGCCGCACGAGTTCCAGGTAACTACCAACTACACACTAAAAACAAATGTGTTAAACACTTCTGCAACATTAGTTGGTCCCACAAGTTCCAGGAGTTGAATCCTCTAAAACTGTGCGTTTCAGGGAGGCACGTTTACCATCTCTAACCTGGGAATGTTTGGTGTCAAGAACTTCTCAGCCATCATTAACCCTCCCCAGGCCTGTATTCTGGCAGTAGGGGGCTCAGAGAAGAGACTGCTGCCCGCTGACAATGAGAAAGGGTAACTACACTACCACTATACAATACTATACTACTACTACTATAGCTACACTATACTAGGCTAAAATACTACCCCAGGCCTGTATACTAAATGGGTAAATACACTACCAGGGGTCTTCAAACTTTTCTTCCCCAGGGACACCCATCCTAACCCATCTTAAGCTAAAGTCATTCTGCTACCTAAGAATAGTAAAGCCCCCTTCACTGGCTCAAATAGCCGACCAATCAGCCTGTTACCAACCCTTAGTAAACTTCTGGAAAAAATGGTGGTTGACTAGATACAATGCTATTTTACTGTAAACAAATTGACAAAAGACCGTCAGCATGCTTATAGGGAAGAACACTCAACAAGCACAGCACTTACACAAATTACTGAAGATTGGCTGAGAGAATTGATGATGAAATAATTGTTGGTGCTGTCTTAGACTTCAGTGTGGCTTTTGACATTATCGATCATAGTCTTTACAACCCCTGCTATAATGTGGATAAATATTTACTTGTCTAACAGAACACAGAGCAAATTGAGATGTCTAAAGTGCTTGGAGTAACCCTGGATTGGAAACTGTATTGGTCAAAACATACTGATACAACAGTAGCTAAGATGGGGAGAAGACTGTCCATAATAAAGCGCTGGTCTACCTTCTTAACAACACTATCAACAAGGCAGGTCCTACAGGCCCTAGTTTCTACCTTCTTAACAACACTATCAACAAGGCAGGTCCTACAGGCCCTAGTTTCTACCTTCTTAACAACACTATCAACAAGGCAGGTCCTACAGGCCCTAGTTTCTACCTTCTTAACAGCACTATCAACAAGACAGGTCCTACAGGCCCGAGTTTCTACCTTCTTAACAACACTATCAACAAGGCAGGTCCTACAGGCCCTAGTTTCTACCTTCTTAACAGCACTATCAACAAGGCAGGTCCTACAGGCCCTAGTTTCTACCTTCTTAACAACACTATCAACAAGGCAGGTCCTACAGGCCCTAGTTTCTACCTTCTTAACAACACTATCAACAAGGCAGGTCCTACAGGCCCTAGTTTCTACCTTCTTAACAACAATATCAACAAGGCAGGTTCTACAGGCCCTAGTTTCTACCTTCTTAACAGCACTATAAACAAGGCAGGTCCTACAGGCCCTAGTTTCTACCTTCTTAACAACACTATCAACAAGGCAGGTCCTACAGGCCCTAGTTTCTACCTTCTTAACAGCACTATCAACAAGACAGGTCCTACAGGCCCTAGTTTCTACCTTCTTAACAACACTATCAACAAGACAGGTCCTACAGGCCCTAGTTTCTACCTTCTTAACAACACTATCAACAAGGCAGGTCCTACAGGCCCTAGTTTCTACCTTCTTAACAGCACTATCAACAAGGCAGGTCCTACAGGCCCTAGTTTCTACCTTCTTAACAACACTATCAACAAGGCAGGTCCTACAGGCCCTAGTTTCTAACTTCTTAACAACACCATCAACAAGGCAGGCCCTACAGGCCCTAGTTTCTACCTTCTTAACAGCACTATCAACAATAACCCTATCCCTTCCCAACCCTATCTCACCCCAACCCTATCTCACCCCAACCCTATCTCACCCCAACCCTGTCTCACCCCAACCCTATCTCACCCCAACCCTATCTCACCCCAACCCTATCTCACCCCAACCCTATCTCACCCCAACCCTGTCTCACCCCAACCCTGTCTCACCCCAACCCTGTCTCACCCCAACCCTGTCTCACCCCAACCCTGTCTCACCCCAACCCTATCTCACCCTAACCCTATCTCACCCTAACCCTATCTCACCCTAACCCTATCCTATCCCATCCTATGTTACCAAAACCTGTGATGGCTTGTCATCGCTAACGTGACTGAATGTGATGTCGGGACGTGACTGAATGTGATGTCGGGTTGACGTTGTCGTGACTGAATGTGATGTCGGGACGTTGACGTGACTGAATGTGATGTCGGGACGTGACTGAATGTGATGTCGGGACGTTGACCGTGACTGAATGTGATGTCGGGACGTGACTGAATGTGATGTCGGGACGTGACTGAATGTGATGTCGGGACGTGACTGAATGTGATGTCGGGACGTTGACGTGACTGAATGTGATGTCGGGACGTGACTGAATGTGATGTCGGGACGTGACTGAATGTGATGTCATGACGTGACTGAATGTGATGTCGGGACGTGACTGAATGTGATGTCGGGACGTGACTGAATGTGATGTCGGGACGTGACTGAATGTGATGTCGGGACGTGACTGAATGTGATGTCGGGACGTGACTGAATGTGATGTCGGGACGTGACTGAATGTGATGTCGGGACGTGACTGAATGTGATGTCGGGACGTGACTGAATGTGATGTCGGGACGTGACTGAATGTGATGTCGTGACGTCATTGTTGACATGATTGAATGTGATACTTGTGATGTCATCGCGATATTAATAGGCTGCACGTTTCGTCACAATATCGTTGGACGCCCCGACTAAGCGTTCTACTCGATGCATTGTCAATTGATGCGGATGAAAATTACAATATTGCCCTCCGTCTAAAGGAAATGTGACAACATGACGTTGGCAATGTAGTTCCTACTAAATATTTACCTACTTGAGCAAAGTCATCGTATTTCCAAATCACACTGGTGTAATTGGATGGAAACAGTCATTAGCCTCCATTCAGAATGACTGGGCACCACTTGACCTTCAGGCACCAATATGGCTGCCCCTGCAGCGTCTGTAGAACAGTTATATAACCATGGCGTGACGTGACATAGGTGCAACCCATGAATTGACTGGACAGGGCCTTTTAATGTTAAGGTTGATCATACGCTGTTCTGTTATTTACTGTGTGTGTGTGTAGGTTTGACGTGGCCAGCATGATGTCGGTGACGTTAAGTTGTGACCATCGCGTGGTGGACGGAGCAGTCGGAGCTCAGTGGCTCGCAGAGTTCAGGAAGTTCCTGGAGAAGCCTGTCACCATGCTGCTCTGATTGGATAACACTGTGGTTGGCTGGAGCCGTCGCCAAGCTGATTGGTGGAAACCGTTCATCATGTTTCTGTGATTGGCTGGCCCACCACAAGGACACTCCCCCTCCCCCTTAAAGGGGTGAGGCAGGACTCACTCCCCTCAGAATATGACACTTTTCCCTCTTCCTCTGTCTCTCACCCTCCATAACTGTTGACATAGTTATTGACATAGTTACAGTTTAGCCCCGTGGCTGTGATGTCACTACAACATGTTGTTTATAAAGGTAACTGTTACAGTTGGGAGAAGATTGTGTTTAAAGTTTAAAAAAAGATGAGATTGGAGCTAAGAGTACGTTAGCAAAGAGAGAGAGAGATCAGCCTGCTATGTAGAACCAGTATAGTCACACGCTAGCCCAGCCCTCTGATCAGCCTGCTATGTAGAACCAGTATAGTCACACGCTAGCCCAGCCCTCTGATCAGCCTGCTATGTAGAACCAGTATAGTCACACACTAGCCCAGCCCTCTGATCAGCCTGCTATGTAGAACCAGTATAGTCACACGCTAGCCCAGCCCTCTGATCAGCCTGCTATGTAGAACCAGTATAGTCACACACTAGCCCAGCCCCTCTGATCAGCCTGCTATGTAGAACCAGTATAGTCACACACTAGCCCAGCCCCTCTGATCAGCCTGCTATGTAGAACCAGTATAGTCACACACTAGCCCAGCCCCTCTGATCAGCCTGCTATGTAGAACCAGTATAGTCACACGCTAGCTCTGAATCAGTCCAGCTCAGGTATGGAGCTGAGAACAGCTGATCTATCTTGTGATGCTCTGATCAGCCTGCTATGTAGAACCAGTATAGTCACACGCTAGCCCAGCCCCTCTGATCAGCCTGCTATGTAGAACCAGTATAGTCACACGCTAGCCCAGCCCCTCTGATCAGCCTGCTATGTAGAACCAGTATAGTCACACGCTAGCCCAGACCCTCTGATCAGCCTGCTATGTAGAACCAGTGTTGTTTATGTAAATACATTGACAGGAGGTCCACATCTCTGCTGGTTGTCTTCTCTCCATGGTAGGTAATTGAGCGATTGATGAATGTCACTGATTGGACGGAGTTCAATCGCCTATAGCAGGTCTGAATCAGTCCCTGATTACAGAGGAAAGATGACAACTAGCCAGTGCTGCTGACCTCCAGGTATGGAGCTGAGAACAGCTGATCTATCTTGTGATGCTCTATGATCAGCTGATCTAGCTTGTGATGCTCTATGATCAGCTGATCTATCTTGTGATGATGCTCTATGATCAGCTGATCTATCTTGTGATGATGCTCTATGATCAGCTGATCTATCTTGTGATGCTCTATGATCAGCTGATCTATCTTGTGATGCTCTATGATAGGGGTCTCCAACAGGTCCATCTACCAGTAGCTACCAGCCCACCTATGAGTAGTTCATCAAACAATTCTGAAAGTACATGCAATTGTCAGTATCAGACACAGAAAGCTCCCAACTACTATCTAAACAACACAACGTTGACATTATCCCACCCCTGGTTAGCGACTATTGGCTTCAAAAGCCAAACCTAACACAATATCTGGCAATTATTTTCCAGCAATATTGCCTCTGTCTGTGTGGTGTGCATGTTTTTCTATCACTCAGTGTGTAGCCAGTTGATATGATAACCGTCTTGTGGTTTTACAGAAATACTTTCGCCAAAACCTTCTCAATTAAATGTTAACTGCAAAGTAGGCTTACCTGCCAGAAGCATATCATGAGTAAGTACGAAATTTGCATCTGTTATTTGTTAACTCTGCCATGAACTGAGCAGCAGCAGTCCAGAACCATCACTAGATCAGCACATGAGATAGGACATTCCTCAATCCCCAGATTAACAATTGAAGGGCCAGATGCACACTTAAAGGGGAATTACACCCCAAAAAGTCTAAATGTGTTCGTTTTCTTCCAGATTTAAGTATTGACATGGACTCAGAACATCCATTATGACACCTCCACTGTGGGGCTCTATAGGTCTTCTGATGTGATGTAATGACATGGACTCAGAACATCCATTATGACACCTCCACTGTGGGGCTCTATAGGTCTTCTGATGTGATGTAATGACATGGACTCAGAACATCCATTATGACACCTCCACTGTGGGGCTCTATAGGTCTTCTGATGTGATTTAATGACATGGACTCAGAACATCCATTATGACACCTCCACTGTGGGGCTCTATAGGTCTTCTGATGTGATTTAATGACATGGACTCAGAACATCCATTATGACACCTCCACTGTGGGGCTCTATAGGTCTTCTGATGTGATTTAATGACATGGACTCAGAACATCCATTATGACACCTCCACTGTGGGGCTCTATAGGTCTTCTGATGTGATGTAATGACATGGACTCAGAACATCCATTATGACACCTCCACTGTGGGGCTCTATAGGTCTTCTGATGTGATGTAATGACATGGACTCAGAACATAATGTCGTTGTTTCTCTATGAACAATTCTAACCATCGTTTAGGAGAGAGGAAAAAACAGATTTTATAGCCCCCCTTAGAGTTGTTTATGAATGAACTGTTATTTGACCAGGTATATTGACAGAACACAGTTCACTACATTCTGAGTAGCAGGAAAGAGCAGAATGTGCCTACAGTGAGGGGGGAAGTATTTGATCCACTGCTGACTGTACGTTTGCCCACTGACAAAGACATTATCAGTCTAATTTTAATGGTAGGTTTATTTGAACAGTGAGAGACAGAATAACAACAACAGAAATCCAGAAAAAACGCATGTCAAAAATGTTATAAATTGATTTGCATTTTAATGGGGGGATCAAATAGTTTTTTTCCCTCACTGTATTTGAAAGCTAGAAAGAAATGAGTAGCTTGAGACATTTCTAGCTCTTATGCTAGAAAAGGTTGGAGACCCCTGCTCTATGATCAGCTAATCTAGGATGGGTGGAGTCTTCATTTACAGAGTGGGAGGGGCTTTATTTATGACATCACCCCCTGACTAAGCACTCGGCCAATCCCCTTCTTTCCCCTGGACATGTTATTATTTTCTAACCTGTTAACAAACATTCTGAACAGGAAACGTTGTGTATTTACATGACATCATCTGAAAACAAGTGAAACGCACAAAGAAGTGAAGCTGGATGTACCGTTGCCATGGGAATTATTGCTGAATAAATTGAGTCAAAATGAGCTACTATGGTGCTGTTGTGGAGAGTCCTATATTAATATATATATTAAAGCTCTGTTATATATATTATACACTGAACAAAAATATAAATGTGTTGATCCCATGTTTCATGAGCTGAAATAAAAGATCCCAGAGATGTTCCATACGCACAAGAAGCTGATTGCTCTGAAATGTTGTCCTCACACTTGTTTACGTCCCTGTTAGTGAGCATTTCTCCTTGGCCAAGATAATCCATCCACCTGACAGGTGTGGCATATCAAGAAGCTGATTGCTCTGAAATGTTGTCCTCACACTTGTTTACGGCCCTGTTAGTGAGCATTTCTCCTTGGCCAAGATAATCCATCCACCTGACAGGTGTGGCATATCAAGAAGCTGATTAAACTGCATGATCATTACACAGGTGCACCTTGTGCTGGGGACAATAAAAAGGCACTCTAAAAGGTGCAGTTTTGCCACACACCACAATGCCACCGATGTCTCAAGTTTTGAGGGAGCGTGCAGTTGGCATGCTGACTGCAGGAATGTCCACCAGAGTTGTTGCCAGAGAATTGAATGTTAATTTCTCTACCATAAGCGTTCTCCAACATAATTTTAGAGAATTTGGCAGTACTTCAAACCAACCTCAACCGCAGACCACGTGTATGGCGTCGTGTGGGCAAGTGGTTGTGAACAGAGTGCCCCATGGTGGGTTTATAGTATGGGCAGGCATATGCTACGGACAACAACACAATTGCATTTTATTGATGGCAATTTGAACGCACAGAGATACCATGACGAGATCCTGAGGCCCGTTGTCATGCCATTCATCCTCCTCCATCACCTCATGTTTCAGCATATTGCACGACCCCATGTCGCAAGGATCTGTACACAATTCCTGGAAGATGAAAATGTCCCATATTGTCCATGGCCTTTATACTCACCAGACATGTCACCCATTGAGCATGTTTGGGATGCTCTGGATTGACATGTATGACAGTGTTCCACTTCCTCCCATTATCCAGCAACTTTGCACAGCCATGGGGACAACATTCCACAGGCCACAATTAACAGCCTGATCAACTCGATGCAAAGGAGATGTGTCGCGCTGCGTGAGGCAAATGGTGGTTACACCAGATACTGACTGGTTTTCTGATCCACACCAGATACTGACTGGTTTTCTGATCCACACCAGATAATGCTGTATTCCCAGTCATGTGAAATAAAAAAAATTAGGGCCTAATGAATTTATTTCAATTGACTGATTTCCTTTTTTTGAACTGTAACTCAGTAAAATCTTTGAAATTGTTGCATGTTGGGATTATATTTTTGTTCATATAGTGCATTCGGAAAGTATTCAGACCCCTTGGCTTTTTCCAGATTTTGTTATGTTACAGCCTTATTCTAAAACAAATTAAATTATAACTTTTTTAAATCTCAATCTACACACAATACCCCATAATGCCAAACCAAAAAGTTATTTTGAAAATTTTGCAAATGTATTAAAAATATATGACAGGAACACCTTATTTTCATAAGTATTCAGACCCTTTGCTATGAAACTTGAAATTGAGCTTAGGTGCATCCTGTTTCCATTGATCATCATTTTAGATGTTTCTACAACTTGGAGTCCACCTTTGGTAAATTCAATTGATTGAACATTATTTGGAAAGGCACACACCTGCATAGTGTAGAGGTCGACCGATTTATAATTTGTCAACACCGATACTGATTATTGGAGGACCAAAAAAGCCGATACCAATTAATCGGCTGATTTATTTATTTATTTGTAATAATGTCAATTACAACAATACTGAATGAACAACTATATAATACATCAATAAAATCTATTTAGTCCCAAATAAATAATGAAACCTGTTCAATTTGGTTTAAATAATGCAAAAACAAACTGTTGGAGAAGAAAGTAAAAGTGCAATATGTGCCATGTAAGAAAGCTAATGTTTAAGTTCCTTGCTCAGAACATGAGAACATATGAAAGCCGGTTGTTCCTTTTAACATGAGTCTTCAATATTCCAAGGTAAGAAGTTTTAGCTTGTAGTTATTATATGAATTATAGGACTATTTCTTTCTATACCATTTGTATTTCATATACCTTTGACTATTGGATGTTCTTATAGGCTCTTTAGTATTGCCAGTGTAACAGTATACCTTCCGTCTCGCTCCTCCTGGGATCGAACCAGGAACACATCGACAACAGCCACCCTCGAAGCAGCGTTACCCATGCAGAGCAAGGGGAACAACTATTCCAAGTCTCAGAGCGAGTGATGTTTGAAACGCTATTAGCGTGACCCCGCTAACTAGCTAGCCATTTCACATCGGTAACACCAGCCTAATCTCGGGAGTTGATAGGCTTGAAGTCAAAAACAGCAGAGCTGCTGGAAAAACGCACAAAAGTGCTGTTTGAATTAATGCTTACGAGCCTGCTGGTGCCTACCATCGCTCAGTCAGACTGCTCTATCAAATCATAGACTTAATTATAACATAATAACACAGAAATATGAGCCTTAGTTTCCAGATTCAACTATATTAATGACCTATCATCTTGAAAACAAAACATTCATTCTTTCAGTGAAATACGGAACCGTTCTGTATTTTATCTAACGGGTGGCATCCATCAGTCTAAATATTGCTGTTACATTGCACAACCTTCAATGTTATGTCATAATTACGTAACATTCTGGCAAATTAGCTCGCAATGAGCCAGGCAGCCCAAACTGTTGCATATACCCTGACTCTGCGTGCAATGAACGCAAGAGAAGTGACACAATTTCACCTGGTTAATATTGCCTGCTAACCTGGATTTCTTTTAGCTAAATATGCAGGTTCAAAAATATATACTTCTGTGTATTGATTTTAAGAAAGGCACTGATGTTTGTGGTTAGGTACTGTCGCGATACGAAACCTTCAGCCCCGCCCCTTGGCCGGCAGCAGGGTGCTAGAGGTGGTTAGCATCCCATTCCCTGGATTGGACAGGGCACTATAGATACTTCAGGTTATCTCGGTATAACCAGGACCGCTCGCGTAGCCCTGCCTCTCTTTCTTTGTCGATACGTTGTCCGGGTAGAGAGGTCTTTTGACTGGGATGTGTGAACCCCACGTTGATCCTCTAGACTCCTTTTACACCACTAATGGATCCTTCCTACGTTGTTATTAAGCCTTCTTCCTACCAGTCTCTATATGATTTCCCTCAGGTTGAGTATTTCCCTTCTGTGATGTATCTAGTTTAAAGTGTGGAGACCTTTAGTCAACTTAGTCTCACTACTCTGCCCGTCGGCTATGTATCGCTTGGATAGTAAAACTTAGATCGACAAGACAATTAATGAATCACTACTGGACACACCTTCCTCCTTGTCTTTTAATGGTAACTCACTTTGTCATGGAGTATTGGTCTCCGTTTCCAGTGTCCCGGTAGAGGGGAGTGTCAGAGTTGTTATCTATATCAAGTGATGACGCATCACCTCAGCGACTTATCAAGTGATGACTCATCACCTCAGCGACTATATCAAGTGATGACTCATCACCTCAACGACTATATCAAGTGATGACTCATCACCTCAGCGACTATATCAAGTGATGACTCATCACCTCAGCGACTATATCAAGTGATGACTCATCACCTCAGCGACTATATCAAGTGATGACGCATCACCTCAGCGACTATGTCAAGTGCAGTAATGACGCGTACTGCAGGAAATACATTTATATTTCTTATATGGGCTTCCGTTTATGACAGAGCCTTCTACTCTAGTAGCAATGATTCTAGCAGTTTCTCCCATTCATCTGGGGAGTCGTCGGTTAGCTGGGTGGGTGTCTCTTGATACCAGTCTGTTGAGTTGGGTGGTGTACTGGTGTCCTCTGCTGGAGATTGAGCCCAATCTGGTAGATCAGTTGAGTCTGGCTGAGGTAGGGTTGGAGGGGACAACGGGGACAGGGGGGGTAGGAGGGAGATCCCTTTGACGTTTCACTACAGTACAATCGTGCAACGATTGTGCTTTTTTCGCAAATGCGCTTTTGCTAAATCATCCCCCGTTTGGCGGAGTTGGCTGTCTTTGTTAGGAAGAAATAGTCTTCACACAGTTTACAACGAGCCAGGCGGCCCAAACTGCTGCATATACCCTGACTCTGTTGCAAGAGAATTGACACAACTAAATGTTAGCAGGCAATATGAACTAAATATGCAGGTTTAAAAATATATACTTCTGTGTATTGATTTTAAGAAAGGCATTGATGTTTATGGTTAGGTACCTTTCTCGCGAAGGCGCACCGCATTGATTATATGCAACGCAGGGCACGCTAGATAAACTAGTAATATCATCAACCATGTGTAGTTAACTAGTGATTATGATTGATTGATTGTTTTTTATCAGATAAGTTTAATGCTAGCTAGCAACTTACCTTGGCTTCTTACTACATTCGCGTAACAGGCAGGCTCCTCGTGGAGTGCAATGAGAGGTAGGTGGTTAGAGCATTGGACTAGTTAACCGTAAGGTTGCAAGATTGAATCCACGAGCTGACAAGGTACAAATCTGTTGTTCTGCCCCTGAACAGGCAGTTAACCCACTGTTCCTAGGCCGTCATTGCAAATAAGAATTTGTTCTTAACTTACTTGCCTAGTTAAATAAAGGTAACATTTTAAAAAGAAAGAATCATTTATTATTTACAATGACGGGGAACAGTGGGTTAACTGCCTTGTTCAAGGGCAGAACTACATACTTTTACCTTGTCATCTCGGGGATTCGATCCAGCAACCCAACTCTCTAACCACTAGGCTTCCTGCCGCCCCAGGACCAAATATATTTAAATAGTGGAGTCGTGTGGTGGGTTTTTAGTGGTTTTTAGTGGTAGGGTGTTTGTTTATTTATTAATACATTTATTATTATTATTATTATTTCAAGCAAAGAATAAGGGAGTTATACTCCAGTCTAGTAGCTGGCGGTAATGCAATATTTATTGGATGCTAAAAGCCTTCAAACCTTATCGAAGAAGAAGATTTGACAACTTGCACATGCGCAGTTCGGCGTGAGAAAACCTTGGTGACGTGTTCCTACGCATGAGCTCAGCTCGCTAACTTTGACATGACATCGCCTACAAGTGTTTTGGGGACTTCTGTTGGAGAAGCAGTTTTAGCTTCATACTGTACTGTCTTTGGAGGCGTCTATCGATGGTACAAACTGTGATTGTTACCTCTGCCTTTTCTCTTCTACTTCCGTAAACATACCGTTTACAGGAAGTGACACCATAGTAAATACCACCGGAACGGAAGTCCATGTCGCGCGCCAAATTTGTTGTCCTGTTGCGTTGGACTTCGCTTTCAAGATTTTTAGATAATATATATATTTGTATATAAATGCTGATAAGGAACCAGGACTTCTAAAAGACTCAAGGTAAACAACACACGGTCATGTGGCCAACACAGACTAGTTTGCGCTTGACAGGAATTGGGGAGAGCTATTAAAGCCAACGTCAGTAAGGTTTTGTTAACAAAGTAACGTTAACTTGACTAGTTAACGTGTTTGGCAACGCGTATTTTAGCTACCTGGCGCGAATTACAATTATTGTCGATATATAGTTTAATGTAAATACTTCGGTTAGATTTAATAACTCGGGCATTTCCTTCTCGCTAATTGGTTGTAGTTATAGGAGATTCTGACGCTAATTGGTTGTAGTTATAGGAGATTCTGACGCTAATTGGTTGTAGTTATAGGAGATTCTGACGCTAATTGGTTGTAGTTATAGGAGATCCTGACGCTAATTGGTTGTAGTTATAGGAGATCCCGTATAACGTTACATGTCATAGTGAACTACATTGAGAATGATTTTGCTTCCTATTGTAGTTAGTCATGTTAACATGTTAACGTTTTGTTTTGGGGACTAGTTGGCTATGTAGCCAGTAGCGTTGGTTAAGCTATCTGTCTCTTTAGTTCATTAAAAGCACGGGCTTGGATGGTATACTTATTGGAAATAGTGTGGATAGTCAGTATACTTATTGGTCATAGTATGGGTATAGCCAAACGTTCCTGGATGTCTTACTAAATTCGCCAAAATACGAAGTATACAAACAGTGGACGCTATTTCTGCACGTTTCGGGCCCATTTTTTTTGGTCACATACACATGGTCAGCAGATGTTATTGTGAGAGCAGCGAACATGTTATGTTGGCTGACAATTTGTTAGTTATGGTATCCTTTTGAACCGACGGACAAAAGCTCTGAATTTATAAGATTGAATTTACTGAACACACCCAAACAATCTGACAACCCAAAATCGTATAATGTCTATAGCCAGTCGTTTGTTATGCTATGGTTTGGGTTAGCGAGAGGTTGCATAGCAACAAGAGTATTTGTTATGCTATGGTTTGGGTTAGCGAGAGGTTGCATAGCAACAAGAGTATTTGTTATGCTATGGTTTGGGTTAGCGAGAGGTTGCATAGCAACAAGAGTATTTGTTATGCTATGGTTTGGGTTAGCGAGAGGTTGCATAGCAACAAGAGTATTTGTTATGCTATGGTTTGGGTTAGCGAGAGGTTGCATAGCAACAAGAGTATTTGTTATGCTATGGTTTGGGTTAGCGAGAGGTTGCATAGCAACAGCATCATCTTCCGGTAGACAGGTGAAGCGCTTGTACAACACTCAACTGAAAGGATACCGTTCAGATACAGTATACTAAAATGAACTAATAGTATGTAGTGTACAGTATGTTAGAATGGGCATTAAAACACAGCTCATGACTTGCTACCAAACATACTTTCTAACGTGTGTGCGCACATGCAGCATGGCGGTACCTTTTGTGCAGGACTGGGACCTGATCCAGACGCTGGGAGAAGGAGCGTATGGAGAGTGAGTACACACACATTGTATGGTTGAGAGGGACGAGGCAAATGAGTCTGGCTGCACAACCGATTGGCAAACGTACTTCAAATTTAGAAATCATGTGACTAAACTGAATAGAAAGAAAAACTACACTATGAAACAGATAAAGAATGATAGTAAAAAGCTTTGGAGCACCTTAAATGAAATTTTGGGCAAAAAGGCAAACTCTGCTCCATCATTAATTTAATCAGATTCATCACAAAACCCTCTGATATTGGCAATTACTTCAATTATGTTTTTCATTGGCAAGATTAGTAAACTTAGGCATGGGATGCCAGCAACAACAGCTGACAGACAGTACACTACTGGTCAAAGGTTTTAGAACACCTACTCATTCAAGGGTTTTAGAACACCTACTCATTCAAGGGTTTTAGAACACCTACTCATTCAAGGGTTTTAGAACACCTACTCATTCAAGGTTTTAGAACACCTAATCATTCAAGGGTTTTAGAACACCTACTCATTCAAGGGTTTTAGAACACCTACTCATTCAAGGGTTTTAGAACACCTGACTCATTCAAGGGTTTTAGAACACCTACACATTCAACAGTTTTAGAACACCTACTCATTCAAGGGTTTTAGAACACCTACTCATTCAAGGGTTTTAGAACACACTCATTCAAGGGTTTTAGAACACCTGCTCATTCCAGGGTTTTAGAACACCTACTCATTCCAGGGTTTTAGAACACCTACTCATTCAAGGGTTTTAGAACACCTACTCATTCAAGGTTTTAGAACACCTACTTTCATTCAAGATTTTAAACACCTTCATTCAAGGGTTTTAGAACACCTAGCTGATTCAAGGGTTTTAGAACACCTACTGGTCAAGGGTTTTAGAACACCTACTCATTCAAGGGTTTTAGAACACCTACTCATTCAAGGGTTTTAGAACACCTACTCATTCAAGGGTTTTAGAACACCTACTCATTCAAGGGTTTTAGAACACCTACTCATTCAGGGTTTTAGAACACCTACTCATTCAGGGTTTTAGAACACCTACTCATTCAATGGTTTTAGAACACCTACTCATTCAAGGGTTTTAGAACACCTACTCATTCAAGGGTTTTAGAACACCTACTCATTCAAGGGTTTTAGAACACCTACTCATTCAAGGGTTTTAGAACACCTACTCATTCAAGGTTTTAGAACACCTACTCATTCAAGGGTTTTTCTTTTAGTTTTTACTATTTTCTACATTGTAGAATAATAGTGAAGACATCAAAACTGTGAAATAACACACATGGAATCATGTAGTAACCAAAAAGTGCTAAACAAATCAAAAATATATTTCATATTTGAGATTCTTCCAATAGCCACCCTTTGCCTTGATGACAGTTTGTATACTCTTGGCATTCTCTGAATAAGCTTCATGAGGTAGTCACCTGGAATGCATTTCAATTAACAGGTCTGCATTAAGTTAATTAGTGGAATTTCTTTCCTTCTTAATTTGTTTGAGCCAATCAGTTGTTGTGACAAGATAGGGGGGTATACAGAAGATAGGGTGTGGTCTTTTTTACCAGATAGGGCGTGGTCTTTTTACCAGAGAGCTATTTGGTAAAAGACCAAGCCCATATTATGTCAAGAACAGCTCAAATAAGCAAAGAAAAACGACAGTCCATTAATACTTTAAGACATTAATGTCAGTTAATGTGGAACATTTCAAGAACTTTGAACTTTGAAGAGTGTGCAAAGCTGTCATCAAGGCAAGGGGTGGCTATTTGAAGAATCTTGAATAATACTTTGATTTCACACTTTTTTTGTTGTTACTACATGATTCCATATGTGTTATTTCATAGTTTTGATGTCTTTACTATTTTTCTACAATGTAGAAAATATTAAAAATAAAGAAAAACCCTTGAATGAGTAGGTGTGTCCAAACTCTCTTGAGACAAACACACACACAGGTATTTGGCCAAGGTGTATGTAAACCTCTGACTTCATATATATATTTTTCAAACACAGGGTGTGTCTATGGAAAAAACTTTGTCCAGTTGATTGGTTGAATGAAGACTAGTTTTTGTTGTTGTCAGACTGCTCTAGCCAACTTGAATGCTAGATGTCTTTCTGCAGACTATCAACAGTAGCCAGCATGTTGCTGAGAACTATTGAAGTTCTCAGCCAGTAGATTGATTATTTTTGCTTCGGACCGCTTACATGTGCTTTTAATTAAGGCATCGCCTCATGTACTGCTCGAAGTTGAGTTTCGGGAGTGTGGTCGTGCTTGAATGGCCCATCATATTGCTCAAATGCTAATCGCATGTCATTTCTGTGTGTAGTCTTCAATGGTAGACTTCACAGGTAAATGTTGAACTGGAATGTAAAAATGTGTTGACGTTACTGGCCACTGTTTTTACTGGCCCCGGGCTAGCGGGCAATTAATGTCGGACACTGGATGCTAGCTAGCAGCAGGCAGGCTTCAAGCTAATTCACCGGAGAGCGATATGTAGAGATGTTGTTTATTTCTTCCATCTATCAGTCTGTCTGCCCCAGGTTCCTATTGTGTCTGTGTCTGCCCCCCTGTGTTTCCCAGGTAGACAATGCTCGCCAATGGTAAGATAATTCTGGAGTATTGATGACCTCATCTTGTCAGAAACACCTACAGCCTCGTGATCACTATGGAGCACATCAGCAAGGACCAACTGTTCAGTTTGAGATTTAGCCTGTGACTGTGGTGGATAGACCTTAATCGCCCTCTAGTGGTCATACTTAATAGGACCATGTTCTGCATTGTGTATTTCTGAGGAGAAAAAAAAAAGATCTCGTTCTATTTTTCTGTTTTTTTATTTTATTTGTCTCTTTCCTAGTGTGTGTGATACTCACTCATGGTGTGTGTGTGTCTCAGGGTGAGGCTGCTGGTGAACAGACAAACAGGAGAGGCTGTAGCGGTGAAGGTTATTGATACGTCTCAGGGGAAGGAGTGTTCTGAGAACGTCAAGAAAGAGATCTGCATAAACAAGGTACTTATCTGACTGTCTGGTATGTCTGGTCAAAGTAGCCAACCTTTGCCTTGTGGTCCTTCTGTAGCTCAGTTGGTAGAGCATGGCGCTTGTAACGCCAGGGTAGTGGGTTCGATCCCCGGGACCACCCATACGTAGAATGTATGCACACATGACTGTAAGTCGCTTTGGATAAAAGCGTCTGCTAAATGGCATATATTATTATTATATATTATGACAGCTTTGCACACTCATGACCGTGGTATTTATTTTTGAACTCAAATCAATGAGCCCAATCACTCCTCCATGACAACACAATCATAAACAGAGTAAGGGTGAATCCAAGTCCTATACCTTAAGGTTTTTATTTATTTAACTAGGCAAGTCAGTTAAGAACAAATTCTTATTTACAATGGCGGCCTACCAGGGAACAGTGGGTTAACTGCCTTGTCCAGGGGCAGAAGGTCAGATTTTTACCTTGTCAGCTCTGGGATTTGATCCAGCAACCTTTCTGTTACTGGCCCACTAGGCTACCTGCCGGGTTATAGGGGTATAACATTTATTGGAACGACTGTAATTCTGATAGACTTAGCTTTTTAATGAAAAGAGAATTTAATCATATTACTATCTGTAGTAGAAAGCAATGGGTTAGAAGAAGCCTACATAACCAACCCATAAAGTAACATGTTACATCCATATGGCCAGCTGTGTAAGCTTTAACATTGCAGGATAAATCAATAGATGTGGTTCAATTAGTTACATACATGTCTTCTTCTAATGCCTCTTAAGGGGAAAGTAATCTTAAAGTAACTGAGTGTAATCAGATTACGTTACTGAGTTTGGGTAATCTAAAAGTTACGTTACTGATTACATTTTTGGACAGGTAATTGTAACTGATTACATTTAGAAAGTAACCTACCCAACCCTGGTCAGGCATACATGTCTGTCTGTCTGTCAATCTGGACGGCTCTGACTTAGAATACGTGGACAACTACAAATACTTAGGTGTCTGGTTAGACTGTAAACTCTCCTTCCAGACCCATATCAAACATCTCCAATCCAAAGTTAAATCTAGAATTGGCTTCCTATTTCGCAACAAAGCATCCTTCACTCATGCTGCCAAACATACCCTTGTAAAACTGACCATCCTACCAATCCTCGACTTTGGCGATGTCATTTACAAAATAGCCCCCAACACTCTACTCAACAAATTGGATGCAGTCTATCACAGTGCCATCCGTTTTGTCACCAAAGCCCCATATACTACCCACCATTGCGACCTGTACGCTCTCATTGGCTGGCCCTCGCTTCATACTCGTCGCCAAACCCACTGGCTCCATGCCATCAACAAGACCCTGCTAGGTAAAGTCCCCCCTCATCTACAAGACCCTGCTAGGTAAAGTCCCCCCTTATCTCAGCTCGCTGGTCACCATAGCATCTCCCACCTGTAGCACACGCTCCAGCAGGTATATCGCTCTAGTCACCCCCAAAACCAATTCTTTCTTTGGCCGCCTCTCCTTCCAGTTCTCTGCTGCCAATGACTGGAACGAACTACAAAAATCTCTGAAACTGGAAACACTTATCTCCCTCACTAGCTTTAAGCACCAACTGTCAGAGCATTTTACAGATTACTGCTCCTGTACATAGCCCACCTATAATTTAGCCCAAACAACTACCTCTTTCCCTACTGTATTTAATTTATTAATTAATTTTGCTCCTTTGCACCCCATTATTTTTATTTCTACTTTGCACATTCTTCCATTGCAAAACTACCATTCCAGTGTTTTACTTGCTATATTGTATTTACTTTGCCACCATGGCCTTTTTTGCCTTTACCTCCCTTATCTCACCTCATTTGCTCACATTGTATATAGACTTGTTTATACTGTATTATTGACTGTATGTTTGTTTTACTCCATGTGTAACTCTGTGTCGTTGTATCTGTCGAACTGCCCTGCTTTATCTTGGCCAGGTCGCAATTGTAAATGAGAACTTGTTCTCAACTTGCCTACCTGGTTAAATAAAGGTGAAATAAATAACAAAAAAAATTAAAAAATCTAATGTATTTATAAAGCCCTTTTTACATCAGCCGATGTCACAAAGTGCTGTACAGAAACCCAGCCTAAAACCCCAAACAGCAAGCAATGCAGATGTCGAAGCACGCTGGCTAGGAAAAACTCCCTATAAAGGCCAAAACCTAGAGAGGAACCAGGCTATGATGGCTAGCTAGTCCTCTTCTGGCTGTGCCGGGTGGAGATTATAACAGAACATGGCCAAGATGTTCAAACTTTCATAGATAACCAGCAGGGCCAAATAATAATCACAGTGGTTGTAGAGGGTGCAAGAGGTCAGCACCTCATGAGTAAATGTCAGTTGGGTTTTCATAGCCGAGCATTCAGAGGTTGAGACAGCAGGTGCACAAGAGAGTAGAAAACAGCAGGTCTAGTATGCCTCTCTGTCTGCCTACCTATCTCTGTCTGCCTACCTGTCTCTGTCTGCCTACCTGTCTCTGTCTGCCTACCTGTCTCTGTCTGCCTACCTATCTCTGTCTGCCTACCTGTCTCTGTCTGCCTACCTGTCTCTGTCTGCCTACCTGTCTCTGTCTGCCTGTCTGACTTATGTCTTTGTCGTTTATTTATCATCTCAAAAAAATATATATATATTGGTTATTGATTAAAATTTTTATTTTTTTAAATCGATGACCAGTATGTCATTTTTTTTTTTGCTTTCTCGTGGATTTCTTGGTTGTGTGTTTTGTTACAGGTTCTGTCCCACCCTAACGTAGTGCGTTTCTTCGGCCACCGGAGGGAGGGGCCGACTGTCTATCTGTTCCTGGAGTACTGCAGCGGTGGAGAGCTATTCGACAGGATTGGTGAGACTGACAGAGCCAGCAGCCAATCACAACAATGAGATTGGTAGATTGAATCCTATCACAGGCTGGGGGTCATCTAAAACTTAAAAAAACTCTACTTCTCTCTCTCTCAGAGCCTGATTTGGGGATGCCAGAGAGAGAAGCTCACAGGTTTTTCCAGCAGTTGATGGCAGCTGTGGTGAGTGACAGTTATCTAGGAGGGTTAGAGGTTCGGGGTTAAAGGGTCTACACACGTTAGGGAGTTGTTGCGATGTCCTTTTTGTCAATACGCTCCGGCATTCGATGTTGTTCTGTGCTACCTGTGAAACGTGCCATGTCATTCTTTGTGGAGCTGTGAGGGTTGTGTTGTCGCTTGGTTCCTTGATCTATATGCTATTCATTATAGTAGCAGATACAATCTCAGGAGGACGGTCACGTGCGCTAGCAAGGCAGAGGTCCCGAGTTCACACCGGGTATTCTCTGAATCGGGAGGAAGTGGTACTCCCGAAGCAATCAGCATGATGTCCTTTACATCATGGCCTAGCTATTCTTTAAGTATGCAGGGGCACTAGAGGTCGGGTTCACTAGAGTAGACTTGCAGTCTTGATCATCCATGGTCTTCTGCAGCTCAGTTGGTAGAGCATGGCGCTTGGGGTTTGATTCCCGGGACCACCCATATGTAAAATGTAATTTTAGATAAAAGCATCTGCTAAATGGCATATAATAGATTTAATCTCTCTCTCTTCCCCCACGTGCGCTCTCTCTCGCTCTCTCTCGCTCGCTCGCTCTCGCTCGCTCTCTCTCGCTCTCTCTCGCTCTCTTTCCCGTGCTCCCTCTCCCCCGCTCTCTCTCTAGGAATATCTCCACAGTGTAGGTATCACCCACAGAGACATCAAGCCCGAGAACATTCTCCTGGACGACAAAGGTGTGTGCTTTGACTGAGTGGGTGCTAGTTATGCTCATTTTACTTTGACATAATGGTGTATACTGTGTTCTGCTACTTGTTTGTGTAGACAACCTGAAGTTGTCAGACTTCGGTCTAGCTACGATGTTCCGTCACCGTGGGCGAGAGCGGCGTCTGAACAGGCTGTGTGGAACGCTTCCGTACGTCGCGCCTGAGCTGCTCAGCAAATTAGAGTTCAACGCTCAACCAGCTGACGTCTGGGCCTGTGGCATCGTCCTCACCGCCATGTTGGCTGGAGGTAAGGCTGTTGTGTGTAAACTAAAATGCCACAAGGTTCCAGTTTAACAAAGTTTATTACTCAATCGTATTCGTACAATACATGGTTGCCATTGCACTCAGGCCAGATTCATGGACAACGAGACTCCTGCACTAACGGAGTCATGGCACCCTAAATAACAGAAATATAGGGACACTTAAAATATGAGCTTAACAGTTTGTCATTGGAAAGTTGCTCTGGAACCTTTTGTGTGTGTGTGTGACAGTGTTGCTATGGTTACAGAGTTGCCGTGGGACCAGCCCAGCGAGAGCTGCCAGGAATATTCTGATTGGCTGCAGAAGAAGACCTACCTCTCCCCCTGGAAGAAGATTAAACACACACCCCTCAGTAAGACCCCCCTCCCAGTAAGACACTGAAACTACTATAGGTCAGTCTAGAACAGTGTCTGTGTGTAGTTATAACTAGTGATTATGATTGATTTAAGTTTAATGCTAGCTAGCAACTTACCTTGGCTTCTTACTGCATTACTGTTAACCGTAAGGTTGCAAGATTGAATCCCTGAGCTGACAAGGTAAAAATCTGTCGTTCGGCCACTGAACAAGGCAGTTAACCCACCGTTCCTAGGCCGTCATTGAAAATAAGAATGTGGTCTTAACTGACTTGCCTGGTTAAATAATGGTGTAAAAAAATAAAAAAAATCGGACAAATCAGTGTCCAAAAATACCGATTTACGATTGTTATAAAAACTTGAAAATCTGGCCATTCCGATTAATCGGTCGCCCTCTAGTGTAGACATTTGTTAATGTTGTAAATTACTATTGTAGCTGGAAACATTTTTTTTAATGGAATATCTGCATAGGAGTACAGAGGCCGATTATTAGCAACTATCACTCCTGTGTTCCAGTGGCATGTTGTTAGCTAATCCAAGTTTATCATTTTAAAAGGCAGGAGTCCTTTTGGTAGGCCGTCATTGTAAATAAGTATTTGTTCTTAACTGACTTGGCAACTTAAATAATAACACCCCCGCTAAACACCAGTCTCAACGTCAACAGTGAAGAGGTGACTCCGGGATGCTGGCCTTCTAGGCAGAGTTGCAAAGAAAAAGCCATATCTCAGACTGGCCAATAAAAAGATTAAGATGTGCAAGAGAACACACACTGAACAGAGGAATTCTGTCTCGAAGGCCAGCATCCCGGAGTCGCCTCTTCACTGTTGAAGTTGAGACTGGAAAGAGGAATTCTGTCTCGAAGGCCAGCATCCCGGAGTCGCCTCTTCACTGTTGAAGTTGAGACTGGAAAGAGGAATTCTGTCTCGAAGGCCAGCATCCCGGAGTCGCCTCTTCACTGTTGATGTTGAGACTGGACAGAGGAACTCTGCCTAGGAGGTCAGCATCCCGGAGTCGCCTCTTCACTGTTGAAGTTGAGACTGACTGGAAAGAGGAGACTGGAAAGAGGAATTCTGTCTCGAAGGCCAGCATCCCGGAGTCGCCTCTTCACTGTTGATGTTGAGACTGGACAGAGGTCTCGAACCAGCATCCCGGAGTGCCTCTTCACTGTTGAAGTTGAGACTGGAAAGAGGAATCTGTCTCGAGCCAGCATCCCGGAGTCGCCTCTTCACTGTTGAAGTTGAGACTGAACAGAGGAACTCTGCCTAGAAGGCCAGCATCCCGGAGTCGCCTCTTCACTGTTGACGTTGAGACTGAACAGAGGAACTCTGTCTCGAAGGCCAGCATCCCGGAGTCGCCTCTTCACTGTTGATGTTGAGACTGGACAGAGGAACTCTGCCTAGAAGGCCAGCATCCCGGAGTCGCCTCTTCACTGTTGAAGTTGAGACTGAACAGAGGAACTCTGTCTCGAAGGCCAGCATCCCGGAGTCGCCTCTTCACTGTTGAAGTTGAGACTGAACAGAGGAACTCTGCCTAGGAGGCCAGCATCCCGGAGTCGCCTCTTCACTGTTGAAGTTGAGACTGAACAGAGGAACTCTGTCTCGAAGGCCAGCATCCCGGAGTCGCCTCTTCACTGTTGAAGTTGAGACTGAACAGAGGAACTCTGTCTCGAAGGCCAGCATCCCGGAGTCGCCTCTTCACTGTTGAAGTTGAGACTGAACAGAGGAACTCTACCTAGAAGGCCAGCATCCCTGAGTCGCCTCTTCACTGTTGATGTTGAGACTGAACAGAGGAACTCTGCCTAGAAGGCCGGCATCCCGGAGTCGCCTCTTCACTGTTGAAGTTGAGACTGAACAGAGGAACTCTGCCTAGAAGGCCAGCATCCTGGAGTCGCCTCTTCACTGTTGAAGTTGAGACTGAACAGAGGAACTCTGCCTAGAAGGCCAGCATCCCGGAGTCGCCTCTTCACTGTTGATGTTGAGACTGGACAGAGGAACTCTACCTAGAAGGCCGGCATCCACTGTTGATGTTGAGACTGGACCTCTTCACTGTTGATGTTGAGACTGGATGTTAAGACTGGAAGAGGAACTCTGCCTAGAAGGCCAGCATCCCGGAGTCGCCTCTTCACTGTTGATGTTGAGACTGAACAGAGGAACTCTGCCTAGAAGGCCAGCATCCCGGAGTCACCTCTTCACTGTTGATGTTAAGACTGACAGAGGAACTCTGCCTAGAAGGCCGGCATCCCGGAGTCGCCTCTTCACTGTTGATGTTGAGACTGGACAGAGGAACTCTACCTAGAAGGCCAGCATCCCGGAGTCGCCTCTTCACTGTTGATGTTGAGACTGGACAGAGGAACTCTACCTAGAAGGCCAGCATCCCGGAGTCACCTCTTCACTGTTGAAGTTGAGACTGAACAGAGGAACTCTGCCTAGAAGGCCAGCATCCCGGAGTCGCCTCTTCACTGTTGAAGTTGAGACTGAACAGAGGAACTCTGCCTAGAAGGCCAGCATCCCGGAGTCGCCTCTTCACTGTTGATGTTGAGACTGAACAGAGGAACTCTGTCTAGAAGGCCAGCATCCCGGAGTCATCTCTTCACTGTTGAAGTTGAGACTGTTGTTTTGCGGATACTAATTAATGAAGCTGCCTGTCGAGGACTTGTGAGGCGTCTGTTTCTGTTTCTCAACCAAAACACTAATGTACTTGTCCTCTTGCTCAGTTGTGCTCCGGGGCCTCCCACTCTTTCTATTCTGGTTAGAGCCAGTTTGTGCTGTTCTGTACACAGCGTTGTATGAGATCTTCAGTGTCTACACTGTATTTCTGATCAATTTGATGTTATTTTAATGGAAAAAAATAGCTTTTCTTTCAAAAACAAGGACATTTCTAATTGACCCAACATTTGAGTGCGTGACACACACACCAATAGATAGAACCGTGGAGTTTAGACATGCATGTATCGGTTCTATGTGCCTAAACTCCACGGTTCTATGTGTCTAAACTCCACGGTTCTATGTGTCTAAACTCCACGGTTTTATATATATACTTTTATTTATTGATGGGTGGGTTTAGGCCTCCTATCTAAACTACTCCAGGCCTTGCCAGAAGAGAGGCTGTCTATCTCAGATCTCAAGACCGACCCATGGTTCAGTCAGACCTTCACACCCTTAGCCTCTCACAACAAACTACTACTCTCTGACAGACTACTACGAGACAGGAACAACAGGTGGGTTATTTTATAACTGTTATTATTTGTGTGTGTGTGGTGGTGTTTGTGTCTAATGTTGATACGGGCGGCAGGAAACCTAGCGCATTGGGCCAGTCACTGAACAGTTGCTAGTTCGAATCCCAGAGCAAACAGTGTAGAATTTGCCAATGTGCCCTTGAGCAAGACACTTAACCCTAATTTATCGCCGTTGATAGTGGCAGACCCTGGCTGTGACCCCACTCTCAGAGGGTGTCTCGGGAGTTGGGAGCAGCGGATTAACTGTGTGTGTGTGTGTGTGTGTGTGTGTGTGTGTGTGTGTGTGTGTGTGTGTGTGTGTGTGTGTGTGTGTGTGTGTGTGTGTGTGTGTGTGTGTGTGTGTGTGTGTGTGTGTGTGTGTGTGTAGTGATAGGGTGCAGTTCTCCAGCTCCCAGCCAGACCCAGCACTCGGTGTGTGGGAGGGAAGTGTGTGTGTCGGAGTGCAAGACCAGGTCAGCTTCTCTCAGCCGGCCAGACCAGATAACATGCTGCTGGGGAGTCAACTACTGGGCACGCCTGGAGCCAGCCAGGTACCACACATACACTGTATATGTACACACTAGTGGTGCACTATTCGAGAACATGGAAAAACAGTTCTGTCCTAGAATTTAGATACTTCTGTCAAAATGTCTTACGTCGTATACTGATTGAGAGGATCAAATCAAATTTTGTTTGTCACCGACAAACATGTTACATGTTACAAGATATGTTACAACATATCTTTGCGAGCAATCCTTTTTGAGGATGCTGGACATAAAATTAAGAAAAGTAACAAACCTTGTTGCGAAAATGACATGAGAGTGGCCAAGGTGAAGCTGCGCATTTCTGAACTGGTCTCTGAAAGGCAACAGCAGAAGTCACACTGATTTGCAGTAAATATTCATTATTATGTTTTTGTTTTTGTGTGAAAATCATTTTGATGATTTTGTTCTTTGAACACGGTGATGTTGATGCACGGTTCATTTTGTGCACCAGTAAAATATATACCTATGTTTTGAATTTGAAAAAATCATATTTTATTTTTCCAATTTAAGAAGGGTTCGGTGAATGCGCATATGAAACTGGTGGGGTTCAGTACCTCCAAGGTTAAGAACCACTGGTCTAGGGTTTCCGGGATGGTTTTGATGTGATCCAAGCCTTTCAAAGCACTTCATGGTTACCAGGTTACCTTGGCTTTCTTGGGCCCAGGGACTATGGTGGTCTGCTTGAAACATGTAGGTATTACAGACTCGGCCAGGGAGAGGTTGAAAATATCAGTGAAGACACTTGGTCTGCGCATACTTTGAGTACACGTCCTGGTAATCAAATCAAATAATTGTATTTGTCACATACACATGGTAAGCAGATGTTAATGCGAGTGTAGCGAAATGCTTGTGCTTCTAGTTCCGACAATGCAGTGATAACCAACAAGTAATCTAACTAACAATTCCAAAACTACTACCTTATAGACACAAGTGTAAGGGGATAAAGAATATGTACATAAAGATATATGAATGAGTGATGGTACAGAGCGGCATGGGCAAGATACAGTAGATGGTATTGAGTGCAGTATATACATATGAGATGAGTATGTAAACAAAGTGGCATAGTTAAAGTGGCTAGTGATACATGTATTACATAAGGATGCAGTAGATGATATAGAGTACAGTATATACTTGTACATATGAGATGAATAATGTAGGGTATGTGAACATTATATTAGGTAGCATTGTTTAAAGTGACTAGTGATATATTTTACATCATTTCCCATCAATTCCCATTATTAAAGTGGCTGGAGTTGAGTCAGTGTGTTGGCAGCAGCCACTCAATGTTAGTGGTGGCTATTTAACAGTCTGATGGCCTTGAGATAGAAGCTGTTTTTCAGTCTCCCGGTCCCAGCTTTGATGCACCTGTACTGACCTCGCCTTCTGGATGATAGCGGGGTGAACAGGCAGTGGCTCGGGTGGTTGTTGTCCTTGATGATCTTTATGGCCTTCCTGTAACATCGGGTGGTGTAGGTGTCCTGGAGGGTAGGTAGTTTGCCCCCGGTGATGCGTTCTGTAGAAGTTTGTGAGTGCTTTTGGTGACAAGCCGAATTTCTTCAGCCTCCTGAGGTTGAAGAGGCGCTGCTGCGCCTTCTTCACGACGCTGTCAGTGTGAGTGGACCAATTCAGTTTGTCTGTGATGTGTATGCCGAGGAACTTAAAACTTGCTACCCTCTCCACTACTGTTCCATCGATGTGGATAGGGGGGTGTTCCCTCTGCTGTTTCCTGAAGTCCACAATCATCTCCTTAGTTTTGTTGACGTTGAGTGTGAGGTTATTTTCCTGACACCACACTCCGAGGGTCCTCACCTCCTCCCTGTAGGCAGTCTCGTCGTTGTTGATAATCAAGCCTACCACTGTTGTGTCGTCCGCAAACTTGATGATTGAGTTGGAGGCGTGCGTGGCCACGCAGTCGTGGGTGAACAGGGAGTACAGGAGAGGGCTCAGAACGCACCCTTGTGGGGCCCCAGTGTTGAGGATCAGCGGGGAGGAGATGTTGTTGCCTACCCTCACCACCTGGGGGCGGCCCGTCAGGAAGTCCAGTACCCAGTTGCACAGGGCGGGGTCGAGACCCAGGGTCTCGAGCTTGGTGACGAGCTTGGAGGGTACTATGGTGTTGAATGCCGAGCTGTAGTCGATGAACAGCATTCTCACATAGGTATTCCTCTTGTCCAGGTGGGTTAGGGCAGTGTGCAGTGTGGTTGAGATTGCATCGTCTGTGGACCTATTTGGGCGGTAAGCAAATTGGAGTGGGTCTAGGGTGTCAGGTAGGGTGGAGGTGATATGGTCCTTGACTAGTCTCTCAAAGCACTTCATGATGACGGAAGTGAGTGCTACGGGGCGGTAGTCGTTTAGCTCAGTTACCTTAGCTTTCTTGGGTACAGGAACAATGGTGGCCCTCTTGAAGCATGTGGGAACAGCAGACTGGTATAGGGATTGATTGAATATGTCCGCAAACACACCGGCCAGCTGGTCTGCGCATGCTCTGAGGGCGCGGCTGGGGATGCCGTCTGGGCCTGCAGCCTTGCGAGGGTTAACACGTTTAAATGTCTTACCTCGGCAGCAGTGAAGGAGAGGCCGCATGTTTTCGTTGCAGGCCGTGTCAGTGGCACTGTATTGTCCTCAAAGCGGGCAAAAAAGTTATTTAGTCTGCCTGGGAGCAAGACATCCTGGTCTGTGACTGGGCTGGGTTTCTTCTTGTAGTCCGTGATTGACTGTAGACCCTGCCACATGCCTCTTGTGTCTGAGCCATTGAATATATATATATATATATATACATATATATACACGTTTTTTTTTTTTTTTTAATAACTCTAGAACACCTCTACTACACACAGTGATGCATAGAATGCTCTCCCTTGCCCTCCATTTGGCAAATCTGACCATAATTCCATCCTCCCAATTCCTGTTTATAAGCAAAAACTAAAGCAGGAAGTACCAGTGACACGCTCAATATGGAAGTTGTCAGATGCCGAGGATACTACCCTATTGGACAGTTTTGCTAGCAGACTGGATTACACTTCAGGTCACCGGCTTCATCAATAAGTGCATTGACGGCATCGTCCCCAAAGTGACTGTATGTACATATCCCAACCAGAAGCCATTGATTACAGGTTACAGGCAACATTTGCTAAAGATATATATATATATATGCACCTTGACTAACCGGTGCCCCCTATATATAGCCTCGCTATTGTGATTTTACTGCTGCTCTTTAAGTATTTGCTACTTTTATTTTTGTTATTATTTTCAACTGTTGGTTAAGGGCTTTCACTGTTGTATTTGGTGACAAATTACTCGAGCAAAGATGAGCTTGACTGGTAGAGACGTGAGCCAGGGGGGAGAAAGAGAATTAACATTTTTGGTGACAATCAGCTTTGAAATCAGCCATATTTTGTGTTTGTGATACCCGTGTGTATCATAACAAGGTGAATTGATGTTAGCGTCAGCTGTATACTAGCAAAGGTAGTTAGCCCACAAAGCTGGAAGCTACAGTTTTCTTCTTGTATTGTAAAGTGTTGTAACAGTAATGAACAGTTTAACATGTCTATGTGCATTATTCAAATGTGTTAACTTCTGTGCAGCATGAATGGAGATAAAGCCCAGACTCCCAGTGAGTTCAGTGGTTCCTCAGGACAGACTAGAGCCAGTATGAGAGGGTATCTAACATGATATGGTCCAGACTCCCAGTGGGACAGACGAGCCAGAATGAGAGGGGATCTAACATGATACGGCCCAGACTCCAAGTGACTTCAGTGGTTCCTCGGGACAGGCTAGAGCTCGCTGAGCAGGCATGGCGCTCTGGCGCTTTAAGGAGACATGGGCTGTGTTGAAAGACTTGATCCTCAATCAGGGGAGATGTGAAGCACATTTTGAAAGAGGTACCAAAAGTAATGACACTCCTAGTTGCCGGGGACTTTAATGCAGGCAAACTTCAATCTGTTTTACCTAATTTCTACCAGCATATCACACGTGCAACCAGAGGGGGAAAAACTAGACAAATTTTACGCCAAACACAGAGAAGTGTACAAAACTCCCTCGCCCTCCATTTCGCAAATCTGGCCATATTTCTATCCTCCGGTATCCTCCGGTATCCTCCGGTATCCTGCTTGCGAGCAAAAACAGAAGCAGGACGTACCAGTGACTCGCTCAATATGGAAGTGATCAGATGATGCGGACTGTTTGGATTGAATCCCAGAACATATTCCAATGACTTCTGGTTGGGAAATGTACGTACGGTCACAGTAGGGACGTCGTCAATGCAGATATTGATAAAGCCGGTGACTGAGGTGGTGCACACCTCAATGTCATTGGAATATGTTCTGGGATTCATCCAATCTGTGCACCACCTCAGTCACCGGCTTTATCAATATCTGCATTGACGACGTTGTCCCTACTGTGACCGTACGTACATTTCCCAACCAGAAGTCATGGATTACAGGCAACACCCGCACCGAGCTAAAGGCTAGAGCTTCCGCTTTCAAGGAGCGGGACACTAATCTGGGCACTCATAAGAAATCCCGCTATGCCCTCAGACGAACCATCAAACAGGCAATGTGTCAATACAGGACTAAGATTGAATCGTACTACACTGGCTCTGACGCTCGTCGGATGTGGCAGGGCATAAACCTTTACGGACTACAAAGGGAAACTTAGCCGTGAACTGCCCAGTGGCAAGAGCCTACCAGATTAGTTAAGTGCCTTTTTATGCTTGCTTTTAAGCAAGAAACACTGAAGCATGCATGAGCGCACCAGCTGTCCCGGATGACTGTGATCACGGTCTCTCCTGGAAAGTTGTTCTCACTGACATTTTCAACCTGTCTGTAATACCTAATATGGGACTTGACATGAAATAATTTGTGTGTTTTTATGTTCAGGTATTATTGCTGGTTTTAAACATATCTCCTTGGCTCTCGCTCGTGTGTGTGTAGACCCCGTGGCAGCGGCTGGTTCGGAGGATGACGAGGTTCTTTACGACTCTGGACACTTCAGCTTCCTGCTCCGCTCTGAGGGACACCTGTATCGACCTGGGCCACACCTTCAAACACACCTGCACCAACCAGGTACACACACACCCCTTCAGACATACCTGCACCAACCATTTTTACATTACACACCAGGTACACCCACACACCTTTTTAAAGACACCTGCACCAACCAGGTACTCACCCACTTTCAAATACACCTGCACCAAATACTATTTTTGTCTGACTCGGCACAGCTATAAATTAAAACATTTTGTTGGTAGCATTGGTGCTCCCAATTCACAGAAGTTATGAGAACAATAAGAGTTCGGAGCACCAGAAAATATTTGAGGGATGCAGCCTATATTGATTCTAGCTACTTTTGAAACATCTGTATCTAACCCTGTGAAGACATTCTTTATAAACGCTAAAATGTTGGTTTATGAATGTAAAATGCGGCCCGCCAATGGAGATTCATCCAAATGCAGTGACAATTTGCAATAGAAAGAAAAATAAATGTAGAGCCGGTAATATGGGTTACAACTGCAGTTCTGACTGTCCAGCAATATCTGACATGTAATCTAACAATTCCACATCAACTACCTAATACACACAAACAAGTAAATGAATAAGAATATAATGGATGAGCAATGACAGAGCAGCATAAGCATGATGCAATAGATGGTATAAAATATATACATGTGAGATGAGTAATGCAAGATATGTAAACATTATTAAAGTGACTAGTGATCCATTTATTAAAGTGACCAGTGATCCATTTATTAAAGTGACCAGTGATCCATTTATTAAAGTGACCAGTGATCCATTTATTAAAGTGACCAGTGATCCATTTATTAAAGTGACCAGTGATCCATTTATTAAAGTGACCAGTGATCCATTTATTAAAGTGACCAGTGATCCATTTATTAAAGTGACCAGTGATCCATTTATTAAAGTGACTAGTGATCCATTTATTAAAGTGACTAGTGATCCATTTATTAAAGTGACTAGTGATCCATTTATTAAAGTGACTAGTGATCCATTTATTAAAGTGGCCAGTGATCCATTTATTAAAGTGACTAGTGATCCATTTATTAAAGTGACCAGTGATCCATTTATTAAAGTGACCAGTGATCCATTTATTAAAGTGACCAGTGATCCATTTATTAAAGTGGCCAGTGATCCATTTATTAAAGTGGCCAGTGATCCATTTATTAAAGTGACCAGTGATCCATTTATTAAAGTGACCAGTGATCCATTTATTAAAGTGACTAGTGATCCATTTATTAAAGTGACTAGTGATCCATTTATTAAAGTGGCCAGTGATCCATTTATTAAAGTGACCAGTGATCCATTTATTAAAGTGACCAGTGATCCATTTATTAAAGTGACCAGTGATCCATTTATTAAAGTGACTAGTGATCCATTTATTAAAGTGACTAGTGATCCATTTATTAAAGTGACTAGTGATCCATTTATTAAAGTGACCAGTGATCCATTTATTAAAGTGACTAGTGATCCATTTATTAAAGTGACTAGTGATCCATTTATTAAAGTGGCCAGTGATCCATTTATTAAAGTGACTAGTGATCCATTTATTAAAGTGACTAGTGATCCATTTATTAAAGTGACCAGTGATCCATTTATTAAAGTGGCCAGTGATCCATTTATTAAAGTGACTAGTGATCCATTTATTAAAGTGACCAGTGATCCATTTATTAAAGTGACTAGTGATCCATTTATTAAAGTGACCAGTGATCCATTTATTAAAGTGACTAGTGATCCATTTATTAAAGTGACTAGTGATCCATTTATTAAAGTGACTAGTGATCCATTTATTAAAGTGACCAGTGATCCATTTATTAAAGTGACCAGTGATCCATTTATTAAAGTGACCAGTGATCCATTTATTAAAGTGACCAGTGATCCATTTATTAAAGTGGCCAGTGATCCATTTATTAAAGTGGCCAGTGATCCATTTATTAAAGTGACTAGTGATCCATTTATTAAAGTGACCAGTGATCCATTTATTAAAGTGACCAGTGATCCATTTATTAAAGTGGCCAGTGATCCATTTATTAAAGTGGCCAGTGATCCATTTATTAAAGTGACCAGTGATCCATTTATTAAAGTGACCAGTGATCCATTTATTAAAGTGGCCAGTGATCCATTTATTAAAGTGACCAGTGATCCATTTATTAAAGTGGCCAATGATTCGAGTCAGTATGTAGGCAGAAGCCACGGTGTTGGTGACGGCTGTTTAACAGTCTGATGGCCTTGAGACAGAAGCTGTTGACCAGTCTGATGGCCTTGAGATAGAAGCTGTTGACCAGTCTGATGGCCTTGAGATAGAAGCTGTTTAACAGTCTGATGGCCTTGAGATAGAAGCTGTTGACCAGTCTGATGGCCTTGAGATAGAAGCTGTTTAACAGTCTGATGGCCTTGAGATAGAAGCTGTTGACCAGTCTGATGGCCTTGAGATAGAAGCTGTTGACCAGTCTGATGGCCTTGAGATAGAAGCTGTTGAACAGTCTGATGGCCTTGAGATAGAAGCTGTTTAACAGTCTGATGGCCTTGAGATAGAAGCTGTTGACCAGTCTGATGGCCTTGAGATAGAAGCTGTTTAACAGTCTGATGGCCTTGAGATAGAAGCTGTTGACCAGTCTGATGGCCTTGAGATAGAAGCTGTTGACCAGTCTGATGGCCTTGAGATAGAAGCTGTTGACCAGTCTGATGGCCTTGAGATAGAAGCTGTTGACCAGTCTGATGGCCTTGAGATAGAAGCTGTTGACCAGTCTGATGGCCTTGAGATAGAAGCTGTTTAACAGTCTGATGGTCTTGAGATAGAAGCTGTTGACCAGTCTGATGGCCTTGAGATAGAAGCTGTTGACCAGTCTGATGGCCTTGAGATAGAAGCTGTTGACCAGTCTGATGGCCTTGAGATAGAAGCTGTTGACCAGTCTGATGGCCTTGAGATAGAAGCTGTTGACCAGTCTGATGGCCTTGAGACAGAAGCTGTTTAACAGTCTGATGGTCTTGAGATAGAAGCTGTTGACCAGTCTGATGGCCTTGAGATAGAAGCTGTTGACCAGTCTGATGGCCTTGAGATAGAAGCTGTTGACCAGTCTGATGGCCTTGAGATAGAAGCTGTTGACCAGTCTGATGGCCTTGAGATAGAAGCTGTTGACCAGTCTGATGGCCTTGAGATAGAAGCTGTTGACCAGTCTGATGGCCTTGAGATAGAAGCTGTTGACCAGTCTGATGGCCTTGAGACAGAAGCTGTTGACCTTGAGATAGAAGCTGTTTGACCAGTCTGATGGCCTTGAGATAGAAGCTGTTGACCAGTCTGATGGCCTTGAGATAGAAGCTGTTTAACAGTCTGATGGCCTTGAGATAGAAGCTGTTGACCAGTCTGATGGCCTTGAGATAGAAGCTGTTTGCCGCCTTCACCACACTGACCATTTCAGTTTGTCCGTGATGTGAACGCAGAGGAACTTTAACTTTCCACCTTCTCCACTGCTGTCCATCAATGTGGATAGGGGGGTGCTCCTTCTGCTGTTTCCTGAAGACCACGATCATCTCCTTAGTTTTGTTGACGTTGAGTGAGGTTTGTTAATGATAATGACATGGTGGTTATACAAGGCTACTACTATACAGAACCTACTAATGATAACGACACAACTAATTATTTTAATGATCATCATAATTGTAATAACAATTATGAGATCAAGAAAAAGGAAGTTACATGAGCAAGCGCAGCGTATGTGCAAACAGGTGGTGGTAGATTACGGTATGTTTCCCCCCCCCCCGTTTGGAACAGTGTGAACACTAAGGCTGTTTTAATGAAGAAAAACATGTGACGCCTTTTACAGCTTAGCAAATATTAAAAACATCTGCATCTGTGAAATTGCTCTGTCCGACATTTTGCCGTTGCATGAGGCTTGATGAGGCTTGATGAGGCCTGATGAGGCTTGATGAGGCTTGATGTTCACTGAATCAGTGGCACCCCACAGTGGATTAGTCCACTGAATCAGATAAGTGTTTTGTGCCCCATTAATTATTTTGTATTTTCTTTATGCGACTGCTCGACTGAAGATATCTCGGTCGACCAACAGCCTAAACAATCGACCAGTCGACTGAATGGGGTCCTCCCTATGTTCAACATAGGAAGGCCAAGCACAGGAAGTAGCTCTTTCAGTAGTTTAGTTGGAATAGGGTCCAGTAGGCAGCTGTAAGATTTAGAGGCCGTGACTATTTTTGTGAATGTGTCGAAATACTGGATAAAAAATCTTGAGTGTCACCATTGATTCTAGGTCCTGGCAGTTCTGTGCTGAATCAGGACAACTGAGTTTTGGAGAAATACGCAGATTCAAAGCGGAGTCTGTAATTTGCTTTTTAATGATCATGATCTTTTTGTCAAAGAAGTTCATGAATTCATCACTGCTGAAGTGTAGGCCATCCTCACTTGGGTAATGCTGCTTTTAAGTTAGCGTTGAGACTGTCAAAAATACATTTTTTGGTTTGTTTTTTATTCTCAATCAGGTCTGAAAAGTAGGCTGATCGAGCAGCAGGGCAATTCAACATTGTACGCAAAGCTTGTTTTTTAAATTTGATTTAATCTTTTTTAACTAGGCAAGTCGGTTAAGAACAAATTCTTATTTACAATGACGGCCTACCAAAAGGCTTCTTGCTGGAGCTGGGATTAAAAATATAGGACAAAACACACATCACAACCAGCTAGACACCACAACAAAGCAAGGCATCACCACATGACAACACAGCATGGTAGCAACACAACATGACAACAAAGCAAGGCATCACAACATGACAACACAGCATGGTAGCAACACAACATGACAACAACGCAAGGCATCACCACATGACAACACAGCATGGTAGCAACACAACATGACAACAAAGCAAGGCATCACAACATGACAACAACATGGTAGCAACACAACATGACAACAACATGACAACAACATGGTAGCAACACAACATGACAACAACGTAGCACCACCACATGACAACACAGCATGGTAGCAACACAACATGACAACAAAGCAAGGCATCACAACATGACAACAACATGGTAGCAACACAACATGACAACAACATGACAACAACATGGTAGCAACACAACATGACAACAACATGACAACAACATGGTAGCAACACAACATGACAACAACATGGTAGCATCACAACATGGTAGCAACACAACATGACAACAACATGACAACAACATGGTAGCAACACAACATGACAACAACATGGTAGCATCACAACATGGTAGCAACACAACATGACAACAACATGGTAACAACACAAAGAAACACGAAGATGCCGCAACCGTCAGTAAGAGTCTTTGAAGGAAGAGATTGTCCCTTAACTGACTTGACTTTTAGTTTTCCTGAGTGTCTACCACCATAAATGAAAACATATTTCCTAATGTGCTTTCGCATGACTCCATTAAATAGGCAGAATAACTAGCTAAATTATTCTAAATGTTGTGACAGTGATTTAAAGATGCATTATGCAGAAATCACTCCACCATTTTCTGGTTGCATGTTAAATGACATGACAACCATGTGGCAACGCCCTACATGACAACAACATGGTATATGACATGTGGCAACAACATGGTTCATATCCCACCAGGTATATGACAACATGTGGCATCACAACATGACAACATGGTTCATATCCCACCAGGTATATGACATGTGGCCCACAACATGACAACATATCCCACCAGGTATATGACATGTGGCCCCGCCCTAGTTCATATCCCACCAGGTATATGACATGTGGCCCCGCCCTAGTTCATATCCCACCAGGTATATGACATGTGGCCCCGCCCTAGTTCATATCCCACCAGGTATATGACATGTGGCCCCGCCCTAGTTCATATCCCACCAGGTATATGACATGTGGCCCCGCCCTAGTTCATATCCCACCAGGTATATGACATGTGGCCCCGCCCTAGTTCATATCCCACCAGGTATATGACATGTGGCCCCGCCCTAGTTCATATCCCACCAGGTATATGACATGTGGCCCCGCCCTAGTTCATATCCCACCAGGTATATGACATGTGGCCCCGCCCTAGTTCATATCCCACCAGGTATATGACATGTGGCCCCGCCCTAGTTCATATCCCACCAGGTATATGACATGTGGCCCCGCCCTAGTTCATATCCCACCAGGTATATGACATGTGACAACAACATGTTCATATCCCACCAGGTATACAACATGGTAGCATCACAAGTTCATATCCCAACAGGTATATGACATGACAACAACATGGTTCATATCCCACCAGGTATATGACATGTGGCCCCGCCCTAGTTCATATCCCACCAGGTATATGACATGTGGCCCCGCCCTAGTTCATATCCCACCAGGTATATGACATGTGGCCCAACATGACAACAAGTTCATATCCCACCAGGTATATGACATGTGGCATCACAACATGACATATCCCACCAGGTATATGACATGTGGCAACATAGTTCATATCCAACAACAGGTAGCATCATGTGGCCATGACAACAACATATCCCACCAGGTATATGACATGTGGCCCCGCCCTAGTTCATATCCCACCAGGTATATGACATGTGGCCCCGCCCTAGTTCATATCCCACCAGTCACACACATCTTTAACCCTTGTTGCGTGTCTTGTTTCCCAGGTAACAGTCAGTACTCTGGATAGACGGAACAATAAGTTGATATTTAAGGTTCATCTGATGGAGCTGGACGAGAGAGTTTTACTGGACTTCAGACTTTCCAAGGTAGGGGATACGGACGTGTGTGTAATACAACTGTGAATGTACTCTGACTATATCTGCCGATCTTTGCAGTATCCTGCATCACTTCATGGATACTGATAGTGTGTGTGTGTGTGTGTGTGTGTGTGTGTGTGTGTGTGTGTGTGTGTGTGTTACAGGGCGATGGTCTGGAGTTTAAGCGTCTCTTCCTGAAGATCAAACAGAAGCTGAGTGACATCATCAGTACCCAGAGAATACCACTTCCTGTCACATGATCAGTAGCCATCTACAACATGACAACAACACACAACAAAGACATCAGGCGTGACAACAACATCCTAGCAACACAAATCCCCAAAACATCCCCACCAGGATAATTCTCATTCGACAACAAGGATGCTTAAAATGGTCTCGGGGGAAAAGGATTTTGAATGAAATACAGGTCCCCACAAGGATAGACAACAACATGGTGTGTGTAGTGCAACAGCTGACAACAGCTGGGACCATAAACAAATGATCAACTCAACATGACCAACTGACACTAATCACAGGCATTTAGTTGAATTGATTCATTATGATAAGTAGCCTTTTACAACAGAAATGTCAAGTTTGAAATGAAAGAAGTGTTTAATATGGGTGGTTGTCAATGGGACAATTGTATCTACAACTGACTTGACTAGTAGTTTTAAATGAGAATTTAAAAAACATGATGGTGCCAATGTTATGAACGTTTCTGTACTTTTAAATATCAGAATAACTCAGCTAAATGTCTCTAAATGTTGTCTCAGTGATTTAAAGATGCATTTTGTAGAAATAAAATTTTTGTAGTTAGAACTGTACTTTATTTCAACCTGGAAGGCAGAACAGACAGGTGCTTATGTGGCCACACCATCTCCTAGTTTGTAAATCCCAGCATATGACTTGTGGCCCCGCCACTTGTTCATATCCCACCAGGTATATGACATGGGAAACCCCGCCTATCATCTCCCACCAGGTTCTCCCACATGCTGAACTCTGACATCACATACTAAGGAAATTACCTTGTATATGAGCATTTTTGGAAGTTAAATGCAACCCAAAAGATTATTCATGAAAAATGATCTATTAGTATAGTTCATATCCCACCAGGTATTTTTTGTTAAGTATAACCAGGTTTGACATGACAGCCCCGCCCTAGTTCATATCCCACCAGGTACTATGACATGTTTTTGGCAGCCGCCACTTGTTATGAGCGCAGTTCATTATCCAGTATGTATGGATGTGTGTGTGATCCAGGTATATGGATGTGTGTGATCATTATCCAGTATGTATGGATTCATATCCCATCCAGGTATATGACATGTGTGCCCCGCCCTGTTCATTATCCCACCAGGTATATGACATGTGGTATGTATGGATGTGTGTGATCATTATCCAGTATGTATGGATGTGTGTGTGATCATTATCCAGGTATGTATGGATGTGTGGTGATCATTATCCAGTATGTATATTCCACCAGGTATATGTGTGTGTGATCATTATCCACCATGTATGGATGTGGCCCCGCCCTGATCATTATCCAGGTATGTATGACATGTGGCCCCGTGTTCATATCCCACCAGGTATATGACATGTGGCCCCGCATTATCCAGTTCATTATCCACCATGTATGGATGTGTGTGTGATCATTACCAGTATGTATGGATGTGTGTGTGATCATTATCCACCAGGTATGTATGGATGTGTGTGTGTTCATTATCCACCAGTATATGGATGTGGTGTGTTCATTATCCCACCAGGTATGTATGACATGTGGCCCCGTGTGTTCATTATCCCAGTAGTATGGACACACATCTTTAACCAGTATGTATGGATGTCTTGTTTCAGGTAACAGTCATGTATGGATGTGACGGAACAATAAGTTGATGGATTTAAGGTTCATTATGGAGCTGGATGTATGGATGTTTTACTGATCATTTCCAATGTATGGATGTGTGTGTGATCATTATCCAGTATGTGGATGTGTGTCTGATCATTATCCATCTGTATGGATCTTTGCATTATCCAGTATGTATGGATGTGTGTGTGATCATTATCCAGTATGTATGGATGTGTGTGTGTGATCATTATCCAGTATGTATGGATGTGTGTGTGTCATTATCCAGTATGTATGGATGTGTGTGTGATCATTATCCAGTATGATCCAGGTATGGATGTGTGTCATCAGTACCAGTATGTATGGATTCCTGTGATCATTATCCAGTATGTATGGACGTGTGTGTGATCATTATCCAGTATGACATCATTATCCAGTATGTATGGATCCTCATGTGTGATCATTATCCAGTATGTATGGATGTGTGTGGATCATTATCATATGTATGGATGTAGCTTAAATTATCCAGTATGTATGGATTTTGTGTGTGATCATTATCCAGTATAGTAACACATATGTGTGTGTGATCATTATCCAGTATGTATGGAGTGTGGGATCATTAACAAATGATGTCATGGATGTGTACTGATCATTAATCACAGGCATTTGGATGTTGAATTGATCATTATCCATATGTATGGATGTTACTAGAGAAATTATCAAGTTTGAAATGAAAGATGTGTGTTGATCATTATCCAGTATGTATGGATGTCAATGGGATCATTATATCCAGTATGTATATGTTGTGTGTGATCAACCGATGTGTTTTAAATGAGAATTAAAAGATGATGGTGCACAATGTTATCATTATCCAGTTTATGGATGTTTTAATTATCACATCATGTATGGATGTCTGTGTGAAATGTCTGTCTGGATGTGTGTGTAATCATTATTTTGTATCAAATAAAATGGATTTGTGGTGATCATTATCCAGTATGTTGGATGTGGAAGTGCAGAATCAGACATGGATGCTTGGTGATCATTATCCAGTATCTATGGATGTTGTGTGATCATTATCCAGTATGATGGATGTGTGTGATCATTATCCAATGTATGGATGTGTGTGTGATCATTATCCAGTATGTATGGATGTGTGTTCGATCATTATCCAGTATGCTGAACTCTGATCATCATCATATGTATGGAAATTACCTTGATCATTATCAGTATGGGATGTTAAATGATCATTATCAGCAAAAGATTATTCATGTGTGTGTGATCTATTATATAGTATAATAATTTTTTGTTATCATTATCCAGTATGTATGGATGTTTTGAGCATGACAGCTGTACTTTTAATACAAATTGTATCATTATCCAGTTTCCCACTTGTTCTGAGCGCAGCATTATCCAGTATGTATGGATGTGTGTGTGATCATTATCCAGTATGTATGGATGTGTGTGTGATCATTATCCAGTATGTATGGATGTGTGTGTGATCTTCAGCCCGTTGCCATGACGGTGATGGTGACGTTGACAGGTTCGTTGTCCTCAGCGGGTAGAGGAGGGGAGACAGGGGAGGCAGCCCTAGGAGAGGACATGGATGGACCTAGAGAACAGAAGATTAAAGATATGTGCCCAATATATATAGCCTATCATAAGCACATCAATAAATTGGTTATAACGAACTCCAAACCCAGTATGTAACTTCCAGAATATAACTTTTTGGGTTAAGTGATCAAAATTCACATAGAAATGTTAGTTATAGATCTGTCATTCTCATTGTAATCAAGTCTAAGAAGAGGTAGATCTGTTCTATGTGCTCTATATGTATATTTGGTTTTGTCTTAGTTAGTGTTTGATACATCAGCTTCAAACACAATATTTTAGGTTATTGAAAAGACATTTCACACCGGTTTGGGTATACAATGATACGCTCTGGATTAGAGCATCTGCTAAATGACTACAATATAAATATACAATGTAAATATTCTACACTTGTTTTGTTCTGAAATTAGACAAACATTATAGAATTGTGGCAACCGATCACGGAGCGATTACTACTTTGGGGCTGCAGGGTAGCCTAGTGCTTAGAGCGTTGCGAGTTCAAACCCCCCGAGCTGACAAGGTACAAATCTGTCGTTCTTCCCCTGAACAGACAGTTAACCCACTGTTCCTAGGCCGTCATTGAAAATAAGAATTAGTTTTTAACTGACTTGCCTAGTAAAATAAAAATGACATAGGCCTGGTGGGACATTGTCTCATTATGTTAATGAGACATTAGGTTACCTGGGCTAGGGGAGGGGCAATGTTCTGTAGCTCCTCCCTCTCCGTCAACTCCTCCCATCACCTCATCATCAGGGAGGTTGATGTTCTCCCTGGACCGGCTGTGCTGCCTACACATGCACACATTATACACACATTATATATATATATTATATATATATATATATTATACACACATTATATACATTATATATATACACATATTATATACACATTATACACATTATATATATACACATATTATATACACATTATACACACATTATATATATACACATATTATATACACATTATACACACATTATATATATATACATATTATATACACATTATACACACATTATATATATACACATATTATATACACATTATACATACATTATATATATATAAACTCAGCAAAAAAACACAACCCTGTCTTTCAAAGATAATTCATAAAAATCCAAATAACTTATACATATCAAATATCTTCATTGTAAAGGGTTTAAACACTGTTTCCCATGATTGATCAATGAACCATAAACAATTAATGAACATGCACCTGTGGAACAGTCGTTAAGACACTAACAGCTTACAGACGGTAGGCAATTAAGGTCACAGACACTTATGAAAACTTAGGACACTAAAGAGGCCTTTCTACTGACTTTCTACTGACTGAAAAATACCAGAAGAAAGATGCCCAGGGTTCCTGCTCATCTGCGTGAACGTGCCTTAGGCATGCTGCAAGGAGGCATGAGGACTGCAGATGTGGCCATGGCAATAAATTGCAATGTCCGTACTGTGAGACGCCTAAGACAGCGCTACAGGGAGACAGGATGGACAGCTGATCATCCTCGCAGTGGCAGACCACGTGTAACAACACCTGCACAGGATCGGTACATCCGAACATCACACCTGTGGGACAGGTACAGGATGGCAACACCAACTGCCCAGGTTACACCAGGAACGCACAATCCCTCCATCAGTGCTCAGACTGTCCGCAATAGGCTGAGAGAGGCTGGACTGAGGGCTTGTAGGCCTGTTGTGAGACATCACCGGCAACAACGTTACCTATGGACACAAACCCACCGTTGCTGGACCAGACAGGACTGGCAAAAAGTGCTCTTCACTGACAAGTCGCAGTTTTGTCTCACCAGGGGTGATGGTCGAATTCTTTTTAATCGTCGAAGTAATGATCCTTACACCGAGGCCTGTACTCGGGATCGATTTGGAGGTGGAGGGTCCGTCATGGTCTGGGGCGGTGTGTTACAGAATCATCGGACTGAACTTGTCATTGCAGGCAATCTCAAAGCTGTGTGTTACATCGAAGACATCCTCCTCCCTCATGTGGTACCCTTCCTGCAGGTTCACCCTGACATGACCCTGCAGCGTGACAATGCCACCAGCCATACTGCTCGTTCTGTGCGTGATTTCCTACAAGACAGGAATGTCAGTGTTCTGCTATGGCCAGCGAAGAGCCCGGATCTCAATCCCATTGCGCACGTCTGGGACCTGTTGGATCGGAGGGTGAGGGCTAGGGCCATTCCCCCCAGAAATGTCCGGGAACTTGCAGATGCCTTGGTGGAAGAGTGGGGTAGCATCTCACAGCAAGAACTGGCAATTCTGGTGCAGTCCACGAGGAGGAGAGGCACTGCAGATACTGACTGTTTCTTTTGATTTTGACCCCCCCTTTGTTCAGGGACACATTATTCCATGTCTATGGAACTTGTTCAGTTTATGTCTCAGTTGTTGAATCTTATGTTCCTACAAATATTTACACATGTTAAATTTGCTGAAAATAAGCGCAATTGACAGTGAGAGGACGTTTCTTTTTTTGTTGGGTTTATTATACACACAGACACAGTGGAAAGTATTCAGACCTTTTTCTAAATTGTTACGTTATTCTAAAATGTATTAAATTATTTTCCTCATCAATCTACACACAATATTCTACTACTAATGTAGTTGATTCTTCACAAAAAAATACAGTTTTATATCTTTATGTTTGAAGCCTGAAATGTGGCAAAAGGTCGCAAAGTTCAAGGGGGCCGAATAATAATAATAATAATATATGCCATTTAGCTGACGCTTTTATCCAAAGCGACTTACAGTCATGTGTGCATACATTCTACGTATGGGTGGTCCCGGGAATCGAACCCACTACCCTGGCGTTACAAGCGCCATGCTCTACCAACTGAGCCACTTTACTTTCGCAAAGCACTGTATATATATATATGTATATGTGTATATATATGTATATATATATACAGTTGAAGTCTGAAGTTTACATACACCTTAGCCAAATACATTTGAACTCTGTGTTTTACAGTTCCTGACATTTAAGAATTCCCTGTCTTAGGTCAGTTAGGATCACCACTTTATTTTCAGAATGTGAAATGTCAGAATAATAGTAGAGTGAATTAATCACATTCCTAGTGTGTCAGAAGTTTACATACACTCAATTAGTATTTGGTAGCATTGCCTTTAAATTGTTTAACTTGGGTCAAACGTTTCAGGTAGCCTTCCCTCCTTTCCACAATAAGTTGGGTGAATTTTGGCCGATTCCTCCTGACAGAGCTGGTGTAACTGAGTCAGGTTTGTAGGCCTCCTTGCTTGCACACGCTTTTTCAGTTCTGCCCACATTTTCTATGGGATTGAGGTCAGGGCTTTGTGATGGCCACTCCAATACCTTGACTTGGTTGTCCTTCAGCCATTTTGCCACAACTTTGGAAGTATGCTTGCGGTCATTGTTCATTTGGAAGACCTATTTGTGACCGAGCTTTAACTGATGTCTTGAGATGTTGCTTCAAAAAATCCACATAATATTCCTTTCTCATGTCTTCGTCTATTTTGTGAAGTGCACCAGTCCCTCCTGCAGCAAAGCAACCCCACAACATGATTCTGCCACCCCCGTGCTTCATGGTTGGGATGGTGTTCTTCAGCTTGCAAGACTCCCCCTTTTTCCTCCAAACATAACGATGGTCATTATGGCCAAACAGTTCTATTTTTGTTTCATCAGACCAGAGGACATTTCTCCAAAAAGTACAATCTTTGTCACCATGTGCAATTGCAAACCGTAGTCTGGCTTTTTTATGGCGGTTTTGGAGCAGTGGCTTCTTCCTTGCTGAGCGGCCTTTCAGGTTATGTCGATATAGGACTCGTTTTACTGTGGATATGGATACTTTTGTATACGTTTGTTTCCTCCAGCATCTTCACAAGATCCTTTGCTGTTGTTCTGGGATTGATTTGCACTTTTCGCACAAAACTAGCCAAAGTAGTCATCTCTAGGAGACAGAACGCGTCTCCTTCCTGAGCAGTATGATGGCTGCGCGGTCCCATGGTGTTTATACTTGCGTACTATTGTTTGTACAGATGAACGTGGTACCTTCAGGCATTTGGAAATTGCTCCCAAGGATGAAACAAACTTGTGGAAGTATACAAAAACTATTCTGAGGTCTTGGCTGATTTCTTTTGATTTTCCCATGATGTCAAGCAAAGAGCCACTGAGTTTTAAGGGAGTCCTTGAATTACATCCACAGGTACACCTCCGATTGACTCAAATTATGTCAATTAGCCTATCAGAAGCTTCTAAAGCCATGACATCATTTTCTGGAATTTTCCAATCAGTTTAAAGGCACAGTCAACTTGGGGGCTGCAGGGTTGCTTAGTGGTTAGAGCGTTGGACTAGTAACCGAAAGGTTGCAAGTTTGAATCACCGAGCTGACAAGGTACAAATCTGTCGTTCTGCCCCTGAACAAGGCAGTTAACCCACTGTTCCTCGGCCATCATTGAAAATAAGAATTTGTTCTTAACTCACTTGCCTAGTTAAATAAAGGTAAAAAAATACAATTAAAATGACTTGTGTCACACACAAATTAGATGTCCTAACCAAAACTATAGTTTGTTCACAAGAAATTGGTGGAGTGGTTGAAATACAAGTTTTAATGACTCAAACCTAAGTGTAAGTAAACTTCCGACTTCAACTGTACATACACACACACACACAAAATACACATCATACCCACATTATATATATATACACACACCTGTGTTACATACACAAATAATGTATACTCATGTTTTACACATGGCCTGTGTGACTCCATACTCACATTCCAAACAGCATGTCATGGAGTCCTGTTTAGAGACAAGAGAGTTAAGGTCAGATATTAAACTGATGTTGTATCCTGATAACTCCTGGTCAGGATCAGATATTAAACTGATGTTGTATCCTGATAACTCCTAGTCAGGATCAGATAATAAACTGATGTTGTATCCTGATAACTCCTAGTCAGGGTCAGAATAAACTGATGTTGTATCCTGATAACTCCTAGTCAGGATCAGATATTAAACTGATGTTGTATCCTGATAACTCCTAGTCAGGATCAGATAATAAACTGATGTTGTATCCTGATAACTCCTAGTCAGGATCAGATATTAAACTGATGTTGTATCCTGATAACTCCTGGTCAGGATCAGATAATAAACTGATGTTGTATCCTGATAACTCCTAGTCAGGATCAGAATAAACTGATGTTGTATCCTGATAACTCCTGGTCAGGATCAGAATAAACTGATGTTGTGTCCTGATAACTCCTGGTCAGGGTCAAACTGGACAGTTTTACTCTAATCTCTTCATTCAAAGACTCAATCATGGAAACTCCTGAACTGTGTCAGCATGCTAGTCAGGGTCATAATGTATTTGTATTTACTATGGATCCCCATTTGCTTCTGGGTCCAGCAAAACATTACAATACATTCACACATTTTACTACACAATGTGTGCCCCTGGGGTCAGGGTCATCATACTAGTTAAGGTCAGGTTCTTCGTCGTAGTTAGGATCAGGGTCATCATGCTAGTTAGGGTCAGAGTTAGCATGCTAGTCAGGGTCATCATGTTAGTCAGGGTCAGGGTCAGCATGCCAGTCAGGGTCATCATGTTAGTCAGAGTCAGCATGCCAGTCAGGGTCGTCATGTTAGTCAGGGTCAGCATGCCAGTCAGGGTCATCATGTTAGTCAGGGTCATCATGCTAATTAGGGTTAGAGTTTACATTAACTGGATGGTTAGAGTTTACATTAACTGGATGGTTAGAGTTTACATTAACTGGATGGTTAGAGTTTACATTAACTGGATGGTTAGAGTTTACATTAACTGGAGGGTTAGAGTTTACATTAACTGGATGGTTAGAGTTTACATTAACTGGAGGGTTAGAGTTTATATTAACTGGATGGTTAGAGTTGACATTAACTGGAGGGTTAGAGTTTATATTAACTGGATGGTTAGAGTTTACATTAACTGGATGGTTAGAGTTTACATTAACTGGATGGTTATAGTTTACATTAACTGGATGGTTAGAGTTTACATTAACTGGATGGTTAGAGTTTACATTAACTGGATTGTTAGAGTTTACATTAACTGGATGGTTAGAGTTTACATTAACTGGAGGGTTAGAGTTTACATTAACTGGATGGTTAGAGTTTACATTAACTGGATGGTTAGAGTTTACATTAACTGGATGGTTAGAGTTTACATTAACTGGAGGGTTAGAGTTTACATTAACTGGATGGTTAGAGTTTACATTAACTGGAGGGTTAGAGTTTATATTAACTGGATGGTTAGAGTTGACATTAACTGGAGGGTTAGAGTTTATATTAACTGGATGGTTAGAGTTTACATTAACTGGATGGTTAGAGTTTACATTAACTGGATGGTTAGAGTTTACATTAACTGGAGGGTTAGAGTTTACATTAACTGGATGGTTAGGGTTAGAGTATACATTAATTGGAGGGTTAGAGTTTACATTAACTGGATGGTTAGGGTTAGAGTTTATATTAACTGGATGGTTAGAGTTAGAGTTTACATTAACTGGATGGTTAGAGTTTACATTAACTGGATGGTTAGAGTTAGAGTTTACATTAACTGGATGGTTAGAATTTACATTAACTGGAGGGTTAGAGTTTACATTAACTGGATGGTTAGAGTTTACATTAACTGGATGGTTAGAGTTTACATTAACTGGATGGTTAGGTTAGAGTTTGCATTAACTGGATGGTTAGAGTTTACATTAACTGGATGGTTAGAGTTAGAGTTTACATTAACTGGATGGTTAGAGTTTACATTAACTGGATGGTTAGAGTTAGAGTTTACATTAACTGGATGATTAGAGTTTACATTAACTGGATGGTTAGAGTTTACATTAACTGGATGGTTAGGGTTAGAGTACATTAACTGGATGGTTAGAGTTTACATTAACTGGATGGTTAGGGTTAGAGTTTACATTAACTGGATGATTAGAGTTTACATTAACTGGATGGTTAGAGTTTACATTAACTGGATGGTTAGAGTTTACATTAACTGGATGGTTAGAGTTAGGGTCTACATTAACTGGATGATTAGAGTTAGAGTTTACATTAACTGGATGGTTATTGTTAGTGTTTACATTAACAGGAGGGTTAGAGTTATAGTTTACATTACCTGGATGATTAGAGTTAGAGTTTACATTAACTGGATGGTTATTGTTAGTGTTTACATTAACAGGAGGGTTAGAGTAATAGTTTACATTAACTGGATGATTAGAGTAATAGTTTACATTAACTGGATGGTTAGAGTTTACATTAACTGGATGGTTAGAGTTAGAGTTTACATCAACTAGATTGCTAGGGTTAGAGTTTACATTAACTGGATGGTTAGAGTTAGAGTTTACATCAACTGATTGCTAGGGTTAGAGTTTACATTAACTGGATGGTTAGGGTTAGAGTTTACATTAACTGGATGATTAGAGTTTACATTAACTCGATGGTTAGATATTACATTAACTGGATGGTTAGAGTTTACATTAACTGGATGGTTAGAGTTAGGGTCTACATTAACTGGATGATTAGAGTTAGAGTTTACATTAACTGGATGGTTAGTGTTAGTGTTTACATTAACAGGAGGGTTAGAGTTATAGTTTACATTACCTGGATGATTAGAGTTAGAGTTTACATTAACTGGATGGTTAGTGTTAGTGTTTACATTAACAGGAGGGTTAGAGTAATAGTTTACATTAACTGGATGATTAGAGTGTACATTAACTGGATGGTTAGAGTTTACATTAACTGGATGGTTAGAGTCAGAGTTTACATCAACTAGATTGCTAGGGTTAGAGTTTACATTAACTGGAGGGTTAGAGTTTACATTAACTGGATGGTTAGAGTTTACATTAACTGGAGGGTTAGAGTTTATATTAACTGGATGGTTAGAGTTTACATTAACTGGATGGTTAGAGTTTACATTAACTGGATGGTTAGAGTTTACATTAACTGGAGGGTTAGAGTTTACATTAACTGGATGGTTAGAGTTTACATTAACTGGATGGTTAGAGTTTATATTAACTGGATGGTTAGAGTTTACATTAACTGGATGGTTAGAGTTTACATTAACTGGAGGGTTAGAGTTTACATTAACTGGATGGTTAGAGTTTACATTAACTGGATGGTTAGAGTTTACATTAACTGGATGGTTAGGGTTAGAGTATATTAACTGGATGGTTAGAGTTTATATTAACTGGATGGTTAGGGTTAGAGTATATTAACTGGAGGGTTAGAGTTTACATTAACTGGATGGTTAGAGTTTATATTAACTGGATGGTTAGAGTTTACATCAACTGGATGGTTAGAGTTTACATTAACTGGAGGGTTAGAGTTAGAGTTTACATTAACTGGAGGGTTAGAGTTAGAGTTTACATTAATTGGATGGTTAGAGTTTACATTAACTGGATGGTTAGAGTTTAAATTAACTGGATGGTTAGAGTTTGAGTACATTAACTGGATGGTTAGAGTTTACATTAACTGGATGGTTAGAGTTTATATTAACTGGAGGGTTAGAGTTTACATTAACTGGATGGTTAGAGTTTACATTAACTGGATGGTTAGAGTTTACATTAACTGGATGGTTAGAGTTTTCTTGGGTCCTGCAACACTAAGGCAGTTAAAAATGTTACATTACATTTCGAAACACTTTTCACAACACATTAAGTGTGTTCCCTCAGTCTTCAACCAGATATCTACAATACAAAATCCATGTTTACGTGTGTGTAAGCGTGTTTCCTTGCGTCTCTTCACAGTTTCGCTGTTCCATAGGGTGTATTTTTACCTGATATATCTGATTCTACTGATGTGGAAAAGAGTTCCATGTAGCCAAGGGCTTTACATAGTACTTTGCGCCCACCATAGTCTGTTCTTGAGTGTTGCAGTGATTTCACTCGCTGTAGTAGCTGGCGTGTATAGTGTTGAGTCATCCGCATACATAGACACACTTTACTCACAGCCAGTGGCAGGTCATTTGTAAAGATTGAAAAATGTAAGGGGCCTAGACAGCTGCCCAGGGGAATTCCTGATTCTACCTGGATTATGTTGGAGAGGCTTCCATTAAAGAACACCCTCTGTGTTCTGTTAGACAAGTAACTCTTTATCCACAATATAGCAGGGGGTGTAAAGCCATATCACACGTTTTTCCAGTAGCAGACAATGATCGATAATATCAAAAGCCACACTGAAGTCAAACAAAATAGCCCCTACAATCTTTTTATTATACATTTCTCTCAGCCAATCATCAGTCGTTTGTGTAAGTGCTGTGCTTGTTGAATGTCCTTCCCTATCAGCATGCTGAAAATGTGTTGTCAATTTGTGTACAGTAAAATAGCATTGTATCTGATCAAACACAATATTTCTTAAAAGTTTACTAAGGGTTGGTAACAAGCTGATTGTTTGGCTATTTGAGCCAGTAAAGGGGTCTTTACTATTCTTGGGTAGCGGAATGACTTTAGCTTCCATCCTGACCTCAGGGCACATACTTTCTACTTAGATTGAAGATATGGCAAATATTATCCTAGGTAATTTTCCATCCAAGTTGTCAGACCCCGGTGGCTTGTCATTGTTGATAGACAACGGAATTGAAAATTACAATTCTTGTCTTTCATAATTTGATCAATTATACTTGTGAAGTGTTTGTTGCTTGCATGTCATGTCTAAATTTGCTTGACAATGAATTTGGCAATATCAGTGGGTATTCTGATGAATGAGCCATCTGATTCAATGAATGATGTATCTGAGTTTGTGTATAGTGTTTGTGTGTGTGTGTGTGTGTGAAATGTGTATGTGTGTGTGTGTGTGTGTGTGTGTGTGTGTGTGTGTGTGTGTGTGTGTGTGTGTGTGTGTGTGTGTGTGTGTGTGTATAGTGTTTGTGTGTGTGTGTGTGTGTGTAGTGTTTGAGTATTTAGTGTGAATTTGTAGTGTGTGTATACGTACGGGGGTTGTTGTTGCGGTTGCGGATGATGTACATGAAAAGCAGAACGGTTGCTATGGCAGCGATAAGCATCCCTCCGATGGCTGCTCCAATCACAGCAGGGTACGCACTGAAGGGAGGGTCCGCTGCAAAACATACACATTTCACACACACACACACACACACACACACACACACACACACACACACACACACACACACACACACACACACACACACACACACACACACACACACACATTTCACACACACACACACACACACACACACACACACACACACACACACACACACACACACACACACACACACACACACACACACACACACACACACACACACACACACACACACAGTCAGAAATGTATACCTTCTACCATTTACAGCGAGCTTGACATTGACAGATTCCGATTGCGCTGACATCTGCAGCATTTACGTTAACGTGATCTTCGCAAACATGCCCTTAAAATCTGCATTGTCCGCTCGAAGGTGACCTGCACAATAGCACAGCTAGGATTGAATCCCGGCCTTTGCTAACTAGCTATGTTTTGTGGAAAAATGTGGGATATATTATCAACATTCGGTTGTGGTGCATGATGTCCATACAAACTAACTGGCTAATGTCGGCTAGGACGTTAGTCAATCAGTGATTCTTTGATGACATGAACACTCAGAACTAATCTCTAACAGAATAGACAGAGCTAACAGGTTCAGAACTAATCTCTAACAGAATAGACAGAGCTAACAGGTTCAGAACTAATCTCTAACAGAATAGACAGAGCTAACAGGTTCAGAACTAATCTCTAACAGAATAGACAGAGCTAACAGGTTCAGAACTAATCTCTAACAGAATAGACAGAGCTAACAGGTTCAGAACTAATCTCTAACAGAATAGACAGAGCTAACAGGTTCAGAACTAATCTCTAACAGAATAGACAGAGCTAACAGGTTCAGAACTAATCTCTAACAGAATAGACAGAGCTAACAGGTTCAGAACTAATCTCTAACAGAATAGACAGAGCTAACAGGTTCAGAACTAATCTCTAACAGAATAGACAGAGCTAACAGGTTCAGAACTAATCTCTAACAGAATAGACAGAGCTAACAGGTTCAGAACTAATCTCTAACAGAATAGACAGAGCTAACAGGTTCAGAACTAATCTCTAACAGAATAGACAGAGCAAACAGGTTCAGAACTAATCTCTAACAGAATAGACAGAGCTAACAGGTTCAGAACTAATCTCTAACAGAATAGACAGAGCTAACAGGTTCAGAACTAATCTCTAACAGAATAGACAGAGCTAACAGGTTCAGAACTAATCTCTAACAGAATAGACAGAGCTAACAGGTTCAGAACTAATCTCTAACAGAATAGACAGAGCTAACAGGTTCAGAACTAATCTCTAACAGAATAGACAGAGCTAACAGGTTCAGAACTAATCTCTAACAGAATAGACAGAGCTAACAGGTTCAGAACTAATCTCTAACAGAATAGACAGAGCTAACAGGTTCAGAACTAATCTCTAACAGAATAGACAGAGCTAACAGGTTCAGAACTAATCTCTAACAGAATAGACAGAGCTAACAGGTTCAGAACTAATCTCTAACAGAATAGACAGAGCTAACAGGTTCAGAACTAATCTCTAACAGAATAGACAGAGCTAACAGGTTCAGAACTAATCTCTAACAGAATAGACAGAGCTAACAGGTTCAGAACTAATCTCTAACAGAATAGACAGAGCTAACAGGTTCAGAACTAATCTCTAACAGAATAGACAGAGCTAACAGGTTCAGAACTAATCTCTAACAGAATAGACAGAGCTAACAGGTTCAGAACTAATCTCTAACAGAATAGACAGAGCTAACAGGTTCAGAACTAATCTCTAACAGAATAGACAGAGCTAACAGGTTCAGAACTAATCTCTAACAGAATAGACAGAGCTACCAGGTTCAGAACTAATCTCTAACAGAATAAGGTCCTTCTGGAGCTCAGTTGGTAGAGCATGGCGCTTGTAACGCCAGGGTAGTGGGTTCGATTCCGGGACCACCCATACGTAGAATGTATGCACACATGACTGTAAGTCGCTTTGGATAAAAGCGTCTGCTAAATGGCATATATTATTATTATATTAAACAAAGCTAACAGGTTCAGAACTATTCTCTTTCAAGATAAGAGTTTAGATCTGAACCCGTTAGCATTGTTTTACAGAATAGACAGAGCTAACAGGCTCAGAACATATCTTTGGTAGAATATAGAGAGCTAACAGCTTCAGAACTAATCTCTAGCAGAATAGTCCAAGCTAACACTTTCAGAACTAGTCTCTTAAAATAGAGATTAGGTCTGAACTCGTTAGCATTGTCTATCTTGAAGGAGATTATCTTTGTCTAGTACTGTCTTTTACCTATCTAGGGCCATTTCTTTAAGTGATGCCCTACTTCCCAGTCGCCTATTTGGTGTGTGATATTCTGACTGTTGATTGTTGATACATCAACCAGGATTAAGTGGCCAATTTGTGACTGTTGTTATTTTGGTAATACGTTTCTGTATTGTTTAACCTCTATTTAGCAAGTCAGTTAAGGCCAAATTCTTATTCACAATGATGACCCAGGAAGAGTGGGTTAACTGCTTTGTTCAGGGGCAGAACGACTGATTTTTACCTTGTCAGTTCAGGGATTCGATCTAGCAACCTTTCAGTTACTGGACCAACGCTCTGACCACTAGTCTACCTGCCATATTGGAGTGGGGAAAGGCAATCAGCAGTTAATACAGGGAGGTGTGCTCTTCACCTGTGCAAGTCAATTAGCAATTGTTATTAGTACTTATTAGTCTTCCCTGTTGTCACTGTGGCAGCTGTAAGCGGCGGTTTCGTCGCATAACTAAGACTGTTGCCAAAACGTTTCTGATGAGTTATTTGAGGAAGGAAAGAGAGGAAGGCTCCACAACACTCTCTCACTTTAGTATCTTACCTAGTAATTTACAGATGATCTCATTTTACTCTTTTGTAACTTTGTGAACTGTGTGTGTTTTCTATCCCAGTTCACTCTTCTCCCTTTAGGCTTTACAGATGCTCCCCACCTCTTGACTGCAACCCTTCTAATTTAGTGTACCCCCTAGTGGAATCCCTAGTTTCTGGAAGCGTTTAGAACCGCCGATCTGTGGTCAACAATACTGAGTTCATCTCAGCCTATGCTGCCCTTCAGTCCCTTGACTTCTTGGCACTGAAAGTGACATGGGTCACCCCAGAGAATCAAAACAAATCAACGTTTATTTGTCACGTGCGCTGAATACAACAGGTGTAGTAGACCTCACAGTGAAATGCTTACTTACAGGCTCTAACCAATAGTGCAAAAAATGTATTAGGTGAACAATAGGTAGGTAAAGAAATAAAACAACAGTATAAAGACAGGCTATATACAGTAGAGAGACTATATACAGTAGACATGCTATGGACAGTAGAGAGCCTATATACAGTAGAGAGGTTATAGACAGTAGAGATTCTATATACAGTAGAGAGGCTATATACAGTAGAGAGGCTATAGACAGTAGAGAGGTTATAGACAGTAGAGATTCTATATACAGTAGAGAGGCTATATACAGTAGAGAGGCTATAGACAGTAGAGAGGCTATAACAGTAGAGAGGCTATAGACAGTAGAGAGCCTATATACAGTAGAGAGGTTATAGACAGTAGAGATTCTATATACAGTAGAGAGGCTATATACAGTAGAGAGGCTATATACAGTAGAGAGGTTATAGACAGTAGAGAGGCTATATACAGTAGAGAGGCTATATACAGTAGAGAGGCTATAGACAGTAGAGAGGCTATAACAGTAGAGATGCTATAGACAGTAGAGAGGCTATAGACAGTAGAGAGGATATAACAATAGAGAGGCTATATACAGCAGAGAGGATATAACAGTAGAGAGGCTATAGACAGTAGAGAGGATATAACAGTAGAGAGGCTATATACAGTAGAGAGGATATAACAGTAGAGAGGCTATATACAGTAGAGAGGCTATAGACAGTAGAGAGGCTATAGACAGTAGAGAGGATATAACAGTAGAGAGGCTATATACAGTAGAGAGGCTATAGACAGTAGAGAGGCTATAACAGTAGAGAGGTTATAGACAGTAGAGATTCTATATACAGTAGAGAGGCTATATACAGTAGAGAGGCTATATACAGTAGAGAGGCTATAGACAGTAGAGAGGCTATAACAGTAGAGAGGCTATAGACAGTAGAGAGGCTATATACAGTAGAGAGGCTATAGACAGTAGAGAGGCTATAACAGTAGAGAGGCTATAGACAGTAGAGAGGCTATAGACAGTAGAGAGGCTATAGACAGTAGAGAGGATATAACAATAGAGAGGCTATATACAGCAGAGGCTATAACAGTAGAGAAGCTATAGACAGTAGAGAGGCTATAGACAGTAGAGAGCCTATATACAGTAGAGAGGCTATAGACAGTAGAGAGGATATAACAGTAGAGAGGCTATATACAGCAGAGGCTATAACAGTAGAGAGGCTATAGACAGTAGAGAGGCTATATACAGTAGCGAGGCTATATACAGTAGAGGGGCTATATACAGTAGAGAGGCTATAGACAGTAGAGAGGCTACATACAGTAGAGAGGCTATAGACAATAAAGAGAGGCTATATACAGTAGAGATGCTATTTACAGAAGATAGAGGCTATAGACAGTAGAGAGGCTATAGACAGTAGAGAGGCTATAGACACTAGAGAGGCTATAGACACTAGAGAGGCTATAGACACTAGAGAGGCTATAGACAGTAGAGAGGCTATAGACAGTAGAGAGGCTATATACAATAGAGATGCAAAATACAGTAGAGGCTATATACAGTAGAGAGGCTATATACAGTAGAGAGGCTATATACAGTAGAGATGCAAAATACAGTAGAGAGGCTATAGACAGTAGAGAGGCTATAGACACTAGAGAGGCTATAGACACTAGAGAGGCTATAGACACTAGAGAGGCTATAGACACTAGAGAGGCTATAGACAGTAGAGAGACTATAGACAGTAGAGAGGCTATATACAATAGAGATGCAAAATACAGTAGAGAGGCTATTGACAGTAGAGAGGCTATAGACAGTATAGAGGCTATAGACAGTAGAGAGGCTATAGACACTAGAGAGGCTATATACAGTAGAGATGCAAAATACAGTAGAGAGGCTATTGACAGTAGAGAGGCTATAGACAGGCTATAGACAGTAGAGAGGCTATAGACAGTAGAGAGGCTATATACAATAGAGATGCAAAATACAGTAGAGAGGCTATATACAGTAGAGAGGCTATTGACAGTAGAGAGGCTATAGACAGTATAGAGGCTATAGACAGTAGAGAGGCTATAGACACTAGAGAGGCTATATACAGTAGAGATGCAAAATACAGTAGAGAGCTATTGACAGTAGAGACATATAACAGACAGGCTATAGACAGTATAGAGGCTATAGACAGTATCGAGGCTATAACAGCAGAGGCTATAGACAGTATAGAGGCTATAGACAGTAGAGAGGCTATATACAGTAGAGAGGCTATAGACAGTAGAGAGGCTATAGACAGTAGAGAGCTATAACAGTAGAGAGGCTATAGACAGTAGAGATGCTATATACAGTAGAGAGGCTATAGACAGTAGAGAGGCTATAACAGTAGAGGCTATATACAGTAGAGAGGATATAACAGTAGAGAGGCTATAGACAGTAGAGAGGATATAACAGTAGAGAGGCTATATACAGTAGAGAGCTATAACAGTAGAGAGCTATATACAGTAGAGAGGCTATAGACAGTAGAGAGGCTATAGACAGTAGAGAGGATATAACAGTAGAGAGGATATAACAGTAGAGAGGCTATATACAGCAGAGGCTATAACAGTAGAGAGGCTATAGACAGTAGAGGCTATATACAGTAGAGAGGCCATATACAGTAGAGGGCTATATACAGTAGAGAGGCTATAGACAGTAGAAGAGGCTATATACAGTAGAGAGGCTATAGACAATAGAGAGGCTATATACAGTAGAGATGCTATTTACAGAAGATAGAGGCTATAGACAGTAGAGGCTATAGACAGTAGAGAGGCTATAGACAGTAGAGAGGCTATAGACACTAGAGAGGATATATAGACACTAGAGAGGCTATAGACACTAGAGAGGCTATAGACAGTAGAGAGACTATAGACAGTAGAGAAGGCTATATACAATAGAGATGCAAAATACAGTAGAGAGGCTATTGACAGTAGAGAGGCTATAGACAGTATAGAGGCTATAGACAGTAGAGGGCTATAGACAGTAGAGAGGCTATATACAGTAGAGATGCAAAATACAGTAGAGGGCTATTGACAGTAGAGAGGCTATAGACAGGCTATAGACAGTAGAGAGGCTATAGACAGTAGAGAGGCTATATACAATAGAGATGCAAAATACAGTAGAGAGGCTATATACAGTAGAGAGGCTATTGACAGTAGAGAGGCTATAGACAGTATAGAGGCTATAGACAGTAGAGAGGCTATAGACACTAGAGAGGCTATATACAGTAGAGATGCAAAATACAGTAGAGAGGCTATTGACAGTAGAGACACTATAGACAGGCTATAGACAGTATAGAGGCTATAGGCAGTATCGAGGCTATATACAGCATAGGCTATAGACAGTATAGAGGCTATAGACAGTATCGAGGCTATATGCAGTAGCGAGGCTATAGACAGTAGAGAGGTTATGTACAGTAGAGAGGCTATGGACAGTAGAGAGGCTATAACAGTAGAGAGGCTATAGACAGTAGAGAGGCTATAGACAGTAGAGAGGCTATAGACACTAGAGAGGCTATAGACAGTAGAGAGGCTATAGACAGTAGAGAGGTTATGTACAGTAGAGAGGCTATGGACAGTAGAGAGGCTATAACAGTAGAGAGGCTATAGACAGTAGAGAGGCTATAGACAGTAGAGAGGCTATAGACACTAGAGAGGCTATAGAAAGTAGAGAGGCTATAGACACTAGAGAGGCTATAGACAGTAGAGAGGCTATAGACACTAGAGAAGCTACATACATTAGAGAAGCTATAGACAGTAGCAAGGCTATATACAGTAGAGAGGCTATAGACAGTAGAGAGGCTATATACAGTAGCGAGGCTATATACAGTAGAGAGGCTATAGACAGTAGAGAGGCTATAGACAGTAGAGAGGCTATAGACAGTAGAGAGGCTATATACAATAGACAGGCTATAGACAGTAGAGAGGCTATAGACACTAGAGAAGCTACATACATTAGAGAAGCTATAGACAGTAGCAAGGCTATATACAGTAGAGAGGCTATAGACAGTAGAGAGGCTATATACAGTAGCGAGGCTATATACAGTAGAGAGGCTATAGACAGTAGAGAGGCTATATACAATAGACAGGCTATATACAGTAGAGAAGCTATAGACAGTAGCGAGGCTATATACAGTAGAGAGGCTTTAGACAGTAGAGAGGCTATAGACAGTAGAGAGGCTATAGACAGTAGAGAGAATATAGACAGTAGAGAGGCTATATACAGTAGAGAGGCTATAGACAGTAGAGAGGCTATATACAATAGACAGGCTATAGACAGTAGAGAGGCTATATACAATAGACAGGCTATATACAGTAGAGAAGCTATAGACAGTAGCAAGGCTATATACAGTAGAGAGGCTATATACATTAGAGAGGCTATAGACAGTAGAGGCTATATACAATAGAGAGGCTATAGACAGTAGAGAGGCTATATACAATAGACAGGCTATATACAGTAGAGAAGCTATAGACAGTAGCGAGGCTATATACAGTAGAGAGGCTTTAGACAGTAGAGAGGCTATAGACAGTAGAGAGGCTATAGACAGTAGAGAGAATATAGACAGTAGAGAGGCTATATACAGTAGAGAGGCTATAGACAGTAGAGAGGCTATATACAATAGACAGGCTATAGACAGTAGAGAGGCTATATACAATAGACAGGCTATATACAGTAGAGAAGCTATAGACAGTAGCAAGGCTATATACAGTAGAGAGGCTATATACAGTAGAGAGGCTATAGACAGTAGAGAGGCTATATACAATAGACAGGCTATAGACAGTAGAGAGGCTATATACAATAGACAGGCTATATACAGTAGAGAAGCTATAGACAGTAGCGAGGCTATATACAGTAGAGAGGCTTTAGACAGTAGAGAGGCTATAGACAGTAGAGAGGCTATAGACAGTAGAGAGAATATAGACAGTAGAGAGGCTATAAACAGTAGAGAGGCTATATACAATAGAGAGGCTATATACAGTAGAGAAGCTATAGACAGTAGCAAGGCTATATACAGTAGAGAGGCTATAGACAGTAGAGAGGCTATAGACAGTAGAGAGGCTACATACATTAGAGGGGCCACATACAGTAGAGAGGCTTTCGACAGTAGAGAGGCTATAGACAGTAGAGAGAATATAGACAGTAGAGAGGCTTTAGACAGTAGAGAGAATATATACAGTAGAGAGGCTATAGACAGTAGAGAGGCTATAGACAGTAGAGAGGCTTTAGACAGTAGAGAGGCTATAGACAATAGAGAGGCTATAGACAGTAGTGAGGCTATAGACAGTAGTGAGGCTATAAAAGTAGCGAGGCTACATACAGACAGCGGTTAGTCAGGCTGATTGAAGTAGTATGTACATGTAGATATGGTTAAAGTAACTATGCATATATGATGAACGGTGATCAGGCCTACCACTGTTGTGTCGTCTGCAAACTTAATGATGGTGTTGGAGTCATGCCTGACCATGCAGTCGTGGGTGAACAGGGAGTACAGGAGGGAACTGAGCACGCACCCCTGGGAAGCTCCGGTGTTGAGGATTAGCGTGGCAGATGTGTTGCAACCTACCCTCACTACCTGGGGGCGGCCCGTCAGTTAGTCCAGGATCCAGTTGCAGAGGGAGGTGTTTAGTCCCAGGATCCTTAGCGCGTGAGGGTACTATGATGAACACTGAGCTGTAGTCAATGAATAGCATTCTCACATAGGTGGCAGGGTAGCCTAGTGGTTAGAGCGTTGGACTAGTAACAGAAAGGTTGCAAGTTCAAATCCCCGAGCTAACAAGGTACAAATCTGTCGTTCTGCCCCTGAACCCACTGTTCCTAGGCTGTCATTAAAAATAAGAATTTGTTCTTAACTGACTTGCCTAGTAAAATAAAAAAAATAAAAAATTGTCCAGGTGAGAAAGGGCAGTGTGGAGTGCAATAGAGATTGCATCATCTGTGGATCTGTTTGGGTGGTATGCAAATTGGAGTGGGTCTAGTGTTTCTGGGATAATGGTGTTGATGTGATTCATTACCAACCTTTCAAAGCACTTCATGGCTACAGAAGTGAGTGCTACGGGTCTGTAGTCATTTAGGCAGGTTGCCTCTCTGTTCTTAGGCACAGGAACTATGGTGGTCTGCTTGAAACATGTTGATATTACAGACTTAATCAGGGACATGTTTAAAATGTCATTGAAGACACCTGCCAGTTGGTCAGCACATACCCGGAGCACACGTCCTGGTAATCCATCTGGCCCCGCAGCCAGTAGACCATCTCTGTTGACCTGTTTAAAGGTCTCACTCATGTCGGCTACGGAGAGCGTGATCACACAGTCGCCCGGAACAGCTGATGCTCTCATGCATACCTCAGTGTTGCTTGCCGCGAAGCGAGCATAGAAGTGATTTAGCTCGTCTGGTAGGCTTGTGTCACTGGGCAGCTCGCGGCTAGGCTTCCCTTTGTAGTCTGTAATAGTTTGCAAGCCCTGCCACATGAGACGAGTGTCGGAGCCGGTGTAGTATGATTCAATCTTAGCCCTGTATTGACGCTTTGCTTGTTTGATGGTTCGTCGCAGGGCACAGCAGGATTTCTTGTAAGCTTCCGGGTAAGAGTCCCGCACCTTGAAAGCGGCAGCTCTACCCTTTAGCTCAGTGCGAATGTTGCCTGTAATCCATTGCTTCTGGTTGGGGTATGTACGGACAGTCACTGTGGGGACGACGTCCTCGATCCACTTATTGATAAAGCCAGTGACTGATGTGGTGTACTCCTCAATGCCATCGGAAGAATCTCGGAACATATTCCAGTCTATGATAGCAAAACAGTCCTGTAGTTTAGCATCTGCTTCATCTGACAGATTCACTGGTGCTTCCTGCTTTAATGTTTGCTTGTAAGCAGGAATCAGGAGGATATAGTTGTGGTCTGATTTACCAAATGAAGAGCTTTGTACGCGTCTCTGTGTGTGGAGTACAGGTGATCTAGAATGTTTTTCCCTCTGGTTGCACATTTAACATGTTGATATAGATTTGGTAGAACTGATTTAAGTTTCCCTGCATTAAAGTCTCCGGCCACTAGGAGCGCCGCCTCTGGGTGAGTGGTTTCCTGTTTGCTTATTTCCTTATACAGCTGACTGAGTGCGGTCTTAGTGCCAGTATCTGTCTGTGGTGGTAAATAAAAAGCCACAAAAAGTATAGCTGAAAACTCTCTCGGCAAATAGTGTGGCCTGCAATTTATCACAATATACACTTCTTCAGGCGAGCAAAATTTAGAGACTTCCTTAGAATCCGTGCATCAGCTGTTGTTTACAAATATGCACAGACGGCCCCCCCTTGTCTTACCGGAGTGTGCTGTTCTTTCTTGCCAGTACAGCGTGTATCCCGCTAGCTGAATATCCATGTCGTCATTTAGCCACGATTCCGTAAAACATAGGATATTACAGTTGTTGATGTCCCGTTGGTAGGATATTTGTGATTGTACCTCGTGTACCTGCATCGCTCCCTCTTGCAAATAACGTGGATGTCGACCCTGCCGGGTTTTTGGAGAATGTCTTGTGCGTCTTGTAAATTGAAGAAAAAATCTTTGTCTAATCCGAGGTGAGCAATCGCTGTCCTGATATCCAGAAGCTCTTTTTTTGCCGTAAGATACGGTTGCAGAAACATTATGTATAAAACAAGTTACAAATAACGCAAAAAAAACCCACATAATAGCATAAGTGGTTGAGCGCCCGTAAAACCACTGCCATTTCTTCCAGCTGTTCTTCCAGCTGCAATCTCTTCATCTGACTATAATTTCTCTCATAGTCCGAGAGCATCTGGTTGTTGTGGTGGTGGCACATGGCTACTTGTTTCTGCTAACTGGAGATTTTCTCTTTTCTCCCTCTCTCACCTGTCCATCTCTTCTCTCACCTGTCCATCTCATTTGAATTCCATGCTGTCACTGTCACTTGTCCACTAAAGCTTAACACTGTTGTGATCTGTCACCCACCAGGTGGCCTTGGACAGTTCCTCAATGAGCTTGGAACCTTGATAAGCTCATTTCCTTGACGATGGCTCGCCGCTCCTCGCACTTGGCGACTGTAATCTCCCAACGTCTGCCTTCGATTAATTTATTTTCAACTCTCTTTCCCCTCGCCTCTTTTGACCTCTCCCTTTCCCAATCGCCTCCAACCTGGCTGCCCGAAAATCTGCCCGCTCGAAACCATCTCATCATCACTTCAGACCATCTCTGGAGACCTTCTCACTTCCCTCATCAACTCATCCCTGATCACTGGCTGTGTTCCTTCTGACTTCAAAATGCCCCTAGTCGCTACCCTCCGCAAGAAACCAACACTCGACTCATCTAACGTCAAAAACTACCGACCTGTATCCCTTCTTTCTTTTCTTTCCAAAACACTTGAGCGTGCTGTCTCTGACTTAATCTCTCGCTATCTCTTTCCAAACAATTTTCTTGACCCTATCCAGTCAGGCTTCAAGATATGTTGCTCAACCGAGACTTCTCTTCTCTATGTCACGGAGGCTCTCCGTACTGCCAAAGCTAAATCGCTGTCCTCTGTTCTCATCCTCCTACATCTATCCACTGCCTTCGGCACCGTGAACCATCAGATCATCCTCTTCACCCTCTCAGGGCTGGGCGTCTCAGGCTCTGCACACTCTTGGATTGCATTGTACCTGGCAGGCCGCTCCCACCAGGTAACGTGGAGAGGATCTGTGTCTGCACCATGTACTCTCCCGACTGGTGTCCTTCAGGGGTCAGTTCTAGGCCCTCTCCTCTTCTCTCTATTCACCAAGTCACTAGACTCCATCATATCCTCACATGGTCTTTCCAATAACTGCTATGATGATGACATTGAACTACTTTCCTCCTTCCGCCCTTCCGACACCCAGGTGGCGTCTCTGAGTGCCTGGCAGATATCTCAACTTGGATGTTGGCCCACCACCTTAAGCTCAACCTCGACAAGATGGAGCTGCTATTCCTCCCGGGGATTGGCTGCCCGCTCTCCATCACAGTTGACAACTCCACTGTGTCTCCCTCCCAGAGTGCAAAGAACCTCGACATAAACCCTGAACAACAACCTGTCGTTCTCTGAAAACATCAAAGCAGTGACTAGCTCCTGCAGGTTCATGCTCAACAACATCCATAGAGAACGACCAAACAAAGGACGCCCCACTCCTCCACTAGCTTCCAGTTGAAGCTCACATCCACTACACTTCTCTGTCCTGGCACCCCAAATGGTGGAAGCAGCTTCCCCCTGTGGCTTGGACAACAGAGTCCTTGCCATCTTCCAGCAGTGCCCCGACATTGCTGTTAGCTAATTTATTGAGGACTTACCATGACTGATATGCGGTTGTCCCACATAGCTATCTTAAAATTAATGCACTAACTGTAAATCGCTCAGGATAAGAGTGTCTGCTAAATGACTTAAATGTAAAATGTTGACAAAGCTAACATGTTCTGAACTAATCTCTAACCGATAGACAAAGTTAACGGGTTCAGAACTATTCTCTAACAGAATAGACAAATATAATGGGTTCAGAACTAATCTCTAAGAGAATATACAGAACTAACGGGTTCCGACGTAATCTCTAACAGAATAGACAAATATAATGGGTTCAGAACTAATCTCTAAGAGAATATACAGAACTAACGGGTTCCGACGTAATCTCTAACAGAATAGACAAAGCTAACTGGTTCAGAACTATTCTCTAACAGAATAGACAAAGTTAACGGGTTCAGAACTATTCTCTAACAGAATAGACAAAGCTAACGGGTTCAGAACTATTCTCTAACAGAATAGACAAAGTTAACGGGTTCAGAACTATTCTCTAACTGATAGACAAAGCTAACTGGTTATTAAGTGACTGATAAATACTGAAGAAATGCAACTGTTATTAACATATTAATTGATAGCAAGCCAGGCCTCTTTGTCGAGTTCCTCTCCTCATCTCCTGCTCATATTTCCTCTCATCTTGTACATCTCTTCACCTCTCTTCATTCTCTCTGTTTTAATAATAAAATAATAATATGTTTTCTACTCTCCTCTCTTTGTTGCACATGTAAAATAGCTGTTTTGGAAACTATAGAATAATGAGAAACACCAATCAGAGTTTTCTATCAGCTGCAGGATAAATCTTATTGGCCATCACAATGGAGAAATTTGATTAGTTATTCAGGACAAAACAGTTTCTATACAGACAGACAACTGAGAGGGAGGGAAGGACAAAGCGTGAGAGAAGGAGAGGAAGGGATGGAGAGATGAAGGAGGGGTAGGGTTATTGTAAGGCCATGTGTGTGTGTGTGTGTGTGTGTGTGTGTGTGTGTGTGTGTGTGTGTGTGTGTGTGTGTGTGTGTGTGTGTGTGTGTGTGTGTGTGTGTGTGTGTGTGTGTGTGTGTGTGTGTGTGTGTGTGTGTGTGTGTGTGTGTGTGTGTGTGTGTGTGTGTGTGTGTGTGTGTGTGTTTCACCTGAGAGAAAAAAACAAAAAGGGAAGAAGTTTAGTGTTAGTCTCGCATCAGTCTGTCAACAAGCTGCATCATGGGAAGGTTTTAACTCATGGCCAATCAATGGAACGAATTGCAAAAATCACTGAACCTGGAGACTTACAGTGGGGCAAAAAAGTATTTAGTCAGCCACCAATTGTGCAAGTTCTCCCACTTAAAAGGATGAGAGAGGCCTGTAAATTCATAAAAAATCTTACAATGTGATTTTCTGGATTTTCTTTCTCATTTTGTCTTAGTTGAAGTGTACCTATGATGAAAATTACAGGCCTCTCTCATCTTTTTAAGTGGGAGAACTTGCACAATTGGTGGTTGACTAAATATTTTTTTGCCCCACTCTATGTGTGTGTATAGTGTGTATTTTTATCTGTTTTTTTTAAATCAAATGTTACTGCTTGCATCAGTTACTTGATGTGGAATAGGAATAGCCATGTTATTTATAGTCTGTTTTGTACTTAAAATCAAATCAAATCAAATTTTATTTGTCACATACACATGGTTAGCAGATGTTAATGCGAGTGTAGCGAAATGCTTGTGCTTCTAGTTCCGACAATGCAGTAATAACCAACAAATAATCTAAATAACAATTCCAATACTACTGTCTTATACACACAAGTGTAGGGGAGTAAAGAATATGTACATAAAGATATATGAATGAGTGATGGTACAGAGCGGCATAGGCAAGATACAGTAGATGGTATCGAGTACAGTATATACATATGAGATGAGTAATGTAGGGTAGGTAAACATTATATTAGGTAGCATTGTTTAAAGTGCCTAGTGATATATTTTACATCATTTCCCATCAATTCCCATTATTAAAGTGGCTGGATGTTAGTTAGTGGTGGCTGTTTAACAGTCTGATGGCCTTGAGATATAAGCTGTTTTTCAGTCTCTCGGTCCCAGCTTTGATGCACCTGCACTGACCTCGCCTTCTGGATGATAGCGGGGTGAACAGGCAGTGGCTCGGGTGGTTGTTGTCCTTGATGATCTTTATGGCCTTCCTGTAACATCGGGTGGTGTAGGTGTCTTGGAGGGCAGGTCGTTTGCCCCCGGTGATGCGTTGTGCAGACCTCACTACCCTCTGGAGAGCCTTACAGTTGTGGGCGGAGCAGTTGCCGTACCAGGCGGTGATACAGCCCGCCAGGATGCTCTCGATTGTGCATCTGTAGAATTTTGTGAGTGCTTTTGGTGACAAGCCGAATTTCTTCAGCCTCCTGAGGTTGAAGAGACGCTGCTGCGCCTTCTTCACGATGCTGTCTGTGTGGGTGGACCAATTCAGTTTGTCTGTGATGTGTATGCCGAGGAACTTAAAACTTACTACCCTCTCCACTACTGTTCCATCGATGTGTATAGGGGGGTGTTCCCTCTGCTGTTTCCTGAAGTCCTTAGTTTTGTTGACGTTGAGTGTGAGGTTATTTTCCTGACACCACACTCCGAGGGCCCTCACCTCCTCCCTGTAGGCCGTCTCGTCGTTGTTGGTAATCAAGCCTACCACTGTTGTGTCGTCCGCAAACTTGATGATTGAGTTGGAGGCGTGCGTGGCCACGCAGTTGTGGGTGAACAGGGAGTACAGGAGAGGGCTCAGAACGCACCCTTGTGGAGCCCCAGTGTTGAGGATCAGCGGGGTGGAGATGTTGTTGCCTACCCTCACCACCTGGGGGCGGCCCGTCAGAAAGTCCAGTACCCAGTTGTACAGGGCGGGGTCGAGACCCAGGGTCTCGAGCTTGATGACGAGCTTGGAGGGTACTATGGTGTTAACTGCCGAGCTGTAGTCGATGAACAGCATTCTCACATAGGTATTCCTCTTGTCCAGATGGGTTAGGGCAGTGTGCAGTGTGGTTGAGATTGCATCGTCTGTGGACCTATTTGGGTGGTAAGCAAATTGGAGTGGGTCTAGGGTGTCAGGTAGGGTAGGGTAGAGGTGATATGGTCCTTGACTAGTCTCTCAAAGCACTTCATGATGACGGAAGTGAGTGCTACGGGCGGTAGTCGTTTAGCTCAGTTACCTTAGCTTTCTTGGGAACAGGAACAATGGTGGCCCTCTTGAAGCATGTGGCAACAGCAGTCTGGGATAGGGATTGATTGAATATGTCCGTAAATACACCAGCCAGCTGGTCTGCGCATGCTCTGAGGGTGCGGCTGGGGATGCCGTCTGGGCCTGCAGCCTTGCAAGGGTTAACACGTTTAAATGTCTTACTCACCTCGGCTGCAGTGAAGGAGAGGCCGCATGTTTTGGTTGCAGGCCGTGTCAGTGGCACTGTATTGTCCTCAAAGCGGGCAAAAACGTTATTTAGTGTGCCTGGGAGCAAGACATCCTGGTCCGTGACTGGGCTGGTTTTCTTTTTGTAATCCGTGATTGACTGTAGACCCTGCCACATACCTCTTGTGTCTGAGCCGTTGAATTGAGACACTACTTTATCTCTATACTGACGCTTAGCTTGTTTGATTGCCTTGCGGAGGGAATAGCTACACTGTTTGTATTCGGTCATGTTACCGGTCACCTTGCCCTGATTAAAAGCAGTTGCGCTTTTCATTTTCACGCGAATGCTGCCATTAATCCACGGTTTCTGGTTTGGGAATGTTTTAATCGTTGCTAAGGGAACGACATCTTCAACGCACGTTCTAATGAACTCGCACACCGAATCAGCGTATTCGTCAATGTTGTTGTCTGACGCAATATGGAACATATCCCAGTCCACGTGATGGAAGCAGTCTTGGAGTGTGGAGTCAGATTGGTCGGACCAGCGTTGAACAGACCTCAGCGTGGGAGCTTCTTGTTTTTGTTTCTGTCTGTAGGCAGTGATCAACAAAATGGAGTTGTGGTCATCTTTTCCGAAAGGAGGGCGTGGCAGGGCCTTATATGCGTCCCGGAAGTTGGAATAGCAGTGATCCAAGGTTTTGCCAGCCCTGGTTGCGCAATCGATATCCTAATACAATTTAGGGAGTCTTGTTCTCAGATTAGCCTTGTTAAAGTCCCCAGCTTCAATGAATGCAGCCTCAGGATGAATGGATTCCAGTTTGCAAAGAGTCAAATAAAGTTTGTTCAGAGCCATCGATGTGTTTGCTTGGGGGGGAATATATACGGCTGTGATTATAATGTATGTAATGAAACCTAAGATGACCTGGGGTACTAATGTAAGAAATAACACGTAAAAAAAACAAAAAACTGCATAGTTTCCTAGGAACGCGAAGCGAGGTGGCCATCTCTGTTGGCGCCGGAAATCATAGGGGACTTTGAAGAGGCCTCTGGTGGCATGTCTTGTGGGGTATGCATGGTTGTTCAAGCTGTCTGAGCTGTGTGCCAGTAGTTTAAACAGACCACTTTTGTTCATTCAGCTTGTCAACACTTATTACAAAAACAAGTAGTGATGAAGTCAATATCTCCTCCACTTTAAAAGATTGTAAATGCATATTATTTATATTAGCTCTCTGTGTACATTATCACACAGTCATCCAGAACAGATGGTGCTCTCGTGCATGCTTCAGTGTTGCTTGCCTTGAAGCGAGCATAAAGGCATTTAGCTCGTCCGGTAGGCCTCGCGTCACTGGCCAGCTCTCATCTGGTTTCCCTTTGTAGTCCGTAATAGTTTTCAAGTCCTGCCACATCCAACGAGTGTCAGAGCCGGTGTAGTAGGATTCAATCTTAATCCTGTATTGACGATCTGTGGTGAGGATTTGAGGATTTCTTATAATATTGATGCTTTGCCTGTTTGATGGTTCGTCTCAGGGCGTAGTGGGATTTCTTATAAGCGTCCGGATTAGTCTCCCGCTCCTTGAAAGTGGCAGCTCTTGCCTTTAGCTCGATGTGGATGTTGCCTCTATCCATGGCTTCTGTTTGGGAAATGTATGTTCGGTCACTGTGGGGACAACTTTGTCGATGCACTTTTTGATGAAGCTGATGACTGATGTGGTGTACTCCTCAAAACCATTGGATGAATCCCGGAACATATTCCAGTCTGTGCTAGCAAAACAGTTCTGTAGTGTAGCATCCGCGTCATCTGATCACTTCCGTACTGAGCAAGTCACTTGTACTTCTTGCCTGAGTTTTTGCTTGTAAACCGGAATAAGAAGGATATAATTATGGTCAGATTTGCAGAATGGAAGGCAGGGGAGAGCTTTTTATGCATCTCTGTGTGTGGAGTAAAGGTGGTCTACGATTTTTTTCCCTCTCTCGTTACACATGTGACCTGCTGGGAAAAATTTGGTAAAACTGATTTAAATGTGGTGCAGCTGTAAAACCTTTTGAGGATCTGAGGACCCATGTCAAATCTTCTCAGTCTCCTGAAGGGGTCTAGGTTTTGTCGTGCCCTCTTCACAACTGTCTTGCCGCTCTGACATTGATCGTCCATATATTTGTATATTCTTAAATACATTCCTTTACTTGGATATGTATGTAATAGGTATATGTTGTGAAATTGTTAGATGATACTTGTTAGATATTACTGCACTGTCGGAGGTAGAAACACAAGCATTAACATCTGAAAAGATGGCGCCGAAGAGCATGGCTGACGTTTTACATTCTCCCAACTAATTGTGCTATTTTGTTAGTTTTTTTGCATTTTGTGTGACTTATTCTTTTACTTATTTTGTACATAATGTTGCTGCTACCGTCTCTTATGACCGAAAATAACTACTGGACATCAGAACAGCGATTACTCACCGCGTAAACTTTTTACTTTAATGAGTCCAACGAGAAGGATATACTGCTTTCACTGGAACAGGCCCAGATCCCCTTGATTTGCTTGAAGAAAAGACGCAGGAAAAGGGGCCGCAGAATCGCTTCTGAGAATCCGTAGGCGAGCGAGGAAACTCCCACTGCAATCCATTCTTCTTGCTAACATGCAATCATTGGAAAATAAAAATGATGATCTACGATTAAGATTATCCTACCATCAGGATATTAAAAACTGTAGTATCTTATGTTTCAACGAGACGTGGCTGAATGATGACACGGATAATATAGAGCTGGCTGGATTTTCCATGCACCGGCAGAACAGAGAAGCTACATCTGGTAAGACAAGGGGTGGGTGTCTATTTGTTAATTACAGCTGGTGCGCGATGTCTAATATTAAAGAAGTCTCGAGGTATTGCTCGCCTGAGGTAGAGTACCTTATGATAAGCTACAAAGCTGGCACTAAGACCGCTCTCAACCAACTCTATAAGGACATAAGCAAAGAAGAAAATGCTCACCCAGAAGTGGCGCTCCTAGCGGCCGGGGGCTTTAAAGCATCCTGACATCTCTTCCAGACATCACTTCCTGGTATGGCAACTGCTCGGCCTCTGACCGCAAGACACTACAGAGGGTAGTGCGTACGGCCCAGTACACAGTACATCACTGGGTCCTGCCATCCAGGACCTCTATACCAGGCGGTGTCAGAGGAAGGCCCTAAAAATTGTCAAAGACTCCAGCCACCCTATCCATAGACTGTTCTCTCTGCTACCGCACACAAGCGGTACCGGAGCACCAGGTCTAGGTCCAAGAGGCTTCTTAACAGCTTCTACCCCCAAGACACCTGAACAGCTAATCAAATGGCTACACAGACTATTTGCATCCCCCCCATACACTGCTGTTACCCTCTGTTATTATCTATGCATAGCCACTTTAGTAACCCTACCTGCATGTACATAATTACCACAATTATCCCCACACATTGACACATTGACTGTGCCAGTGTAATTAGCCCTGTTATTGTAACCGATTTGAAATGGCAAGCTAGTTAGCGGTGGTGCGCGCTAATAGCGTTTCAATCGGTGACGTGACTCGCTCTGAGGCCTTGAAGTAGTTGTTCCCCTCGCTCTGCACACATCGACAATTGACACCCTCGAAGCATCGTTACCCATCGCGCCACAGAAGCCGCGGCCCTTTGCAGGGCAAGGGGAACAACTACTTCAAGGCCTCAGAGCGAGTCACGTCACCGATTGAAACGCTATTAGGGGACGGACGAAAGTTAGACTGTTACACCATTGTTATTTACTGCTGCTCTTTAATTATTTGGTTTTCTTATCTCTTACTTTTTTTTGAGGTATTTTCTTAAAACTGCATTGTTGGTTAAGGGCTTGTAAATAAGCATTTCACTGTACGGTCTACACCTGTTGTTTTTGGCTCATGTGACAATTTTTTTAATTTGATTTGATGAACTAAGGTTCAGTAGAATAGTATAGAATACTGTATATACATATGCGATGAGTAATGCAAGATATTATAACATTATTAAAGTGACTAGTGTTCCATTTATTAAAGTGGCCAGTGATTTCAAGTCTATGTATATAGGCAGCAGCCTCTAATGTGCTATTGATCGCTATTTAACAGTCTGATGGCCTTGAGATAGAAGCTGTTTTTCAGTCTCTCGGTCCCAGCTTTGATGCACCTGTACTGACCTCGCCTTCTGGATGATAGCGGGGTGAACAGGCAGTGGCTCGGGTGGTTGTTGTCCTTGATTATCTTTTGGCCTTCCTGTGACATCGGGAGCTGTAGGTGTCCTGGAGGGTAGGGAGTTTGCCCCCGGTGATACTTTGAGCAGACCTCACCACCCTCTGGAGAGCTCTGCGATTGCGAATGGTTCAGTTACCGTACTAGGCAGTGATACAGCCAGACAGGATGCTCTCAATTGTGCATCTATAAAAGTTTGTGAGGGTTTTAGGTGCCAAGCCAAATGTCTTCAGCCTCCAGAGGTTGAAGAGGCGCTGTTCCCGTATCTGTATATTCAGCGATATGCCCACACCTGTATTTTGGCAATTTCAGTTTCTCTGCAGATGCTCTCAATGCTCTCAAGCTCTGGACGTGTATTGGAAGTGTTGCTGCACAGTGATTTTTAGGTCTCTCCAGAGACCAGTTCGTGTTCAAGTCCGGACTCTGGCTGGGCCACTTAAGGACATTCAGGGACTTGTCCCGAAGCCACTCTTGCGTTGTCTTGGCTGTGTGCTTAGGCTCGTTGTCCTGTTGGAAGGGGAACCTTTACCCCAGTCTGAGGTCCTGAGCACTCTGGAGCAGGTTATCATCAAGGATCTCTCTGTACTTTGCTCTGTTCATCTTTCCCTCGATCCTGACTAGTCTCCCAGTCCCTGCCGCTGATAAATTATCCCCACAGCATGATGCGGCCACCACAATACTTGACCGTAGGGATGGTACCAGGTTTCCTCCAGACATGAAGCTTGGTTTCATCAGACGAGAGAATCTTGTTTCTCATGTTCTGAGAGTACTTTAGGTGCCTTCTGGCAAACTCCAAGCAGGCTGTCGTGCCTTTTACTGAAGAGTGGCTTTCCGACCGGCCAATCTACCTTAAACGCCTGTTTGGTGGAGTGCTACAGAGATGGTTGTCCTTCTGGAAGGTTCTCCCATCTTCACAGAGGAACTCTAGAGCTCTGTCAGAGTGACCATCGGGTTTTTGGTCACCTTGCCGATGAAGGCCTTTCTCCCCCGATTGCTCAGTTTGGCCAGGCGGCCAGTTCTAGGAAGAGTCTTGGTGGTTCCAAACTTCCCCCATTTAAGACATTGTTTGGTACCCTTCCCCAGATCTGTGCCTTGACACAGTCATGTATCGGAGATGGGGCTGGGCTGGAGGGTGATGTCCTTCAAGGTCCTGTCAAAGGTGGGGACTGCTGCCTTGTACAGGTGGGCCTGCTAGAGAGTAACTCCAGGGCACACCGGGTGTTCGGACACCAGAGTTTATCCGCTTGGTGTTTTGGAAAAAGTTTCCTCTCATCAATGTATTTACCATTTGAGTCAATGAGGAACACAATCTTTGGCTTTTGTGTGTCCTCCGTAGGTGTGGGGGTGTTGTCGGGGGGAGGGGGGAGGGGGGTCCTGCCTTGTCTGTCCTGTTGTGGTACTAAGGCTGTTCTGTTGTCTTCTCTGGGGGGGATGTCTAGCTCTCTCATGAGTGGTTCATTATCACACCTCAGATATCTCACCTCTTCCTGTATTTTATTTTGATGTTTTATTTAACCTTTATTTTGATGGTCAGTTAAGAACAAATTCTTATTTACAATGGTGGCCTACCAAGAGGTAATAGGACTCCTGCGGGGACAGGGGATTAAACATGTAAAAAATTAACAAAAATATAGGACAAAACACACATCACGACAAGAGAGACACCACAACACTACATAAAGAGAGAACTAATACAACAACATAGCAAGGCAGCAACACATGACAACACATCATGGTAGCGTTACAAACATGACAATAAAATGGTAGCAACATGGCAGCATCATTGTTGTGGGCAAGCCCTGGAGCAGGGGGCCAAAGAGGCTAAGGCATTATTGGGCTCAGCGGCTTCACACCTCTCATTTCACACCTCAGTGCTAATTAATGTTGCATCCGGGTCTGTTCTTTCCTAGCAAGCTTGGTAGCCTTTTAACTTAGCAGTCAGTCTTTATAGAGTTAAATGAATAAATAAAGAGCTACAGATTATTGTAATGTTATTTTCATTCTAGGCTCTCTATTCAATTCAATTCAAGGGCTTTATTGGCATGGGAAACATGTGTTAACATTGCCAAAGCAAGTGAGGTAGATAATATATAAAGTAAATATATAAAGTGAAATAAACAATAAAAATGAAACATTACACATACAGAGGTTTCAAAACAATAAAGACATTACAAATGTCATATTATATATATACAGTGTTTTAACAATGTACAAATGGTTAAGGTATACAAGGGAAAATAAATTAGCATAAATATGGGTTGTATTTACAATGGTGTTTGTTCTTCACTGGTTGCCCTTTTCTCGCGGCAACGGGTCACAAATCTTGCTGCTGTGATGGTACACTGTGGAATTTCACCCAGTAGATATGGGAGTTTATCAAAATTGGATTTGTTTTCGAATTCTTTGTGGATCTGTGTAATCTGAGGGAAATATGTCTCTCTAATATGGTCATACATTGGGCAGGAGGTTAGGAAGTGCAGCTCAGTTTCCACCTCATTTTGTGGGCAGTGAGCACATAGCCTGTCTTCTCTTGAGAGCCATGTCTGCCTTACGGCGGCCTTTCTCAATAGCAAGGTTATGCTCACTGAGTCTGTACATAGTCAAAGCTTTCCTTAATTTTGGGTCAGTTACAGTGGTCAGGTATTCTGCCGCTGTGTACTCTCTGTGTAGGGCCAAATAGCATTCTAGTTTGCTCTGTTTTTTTGTAAATTCTTTCCAATGTGTCAAGTAATTATCTTTTTTTTCCTCATGATTTGGTGGGGTCTAATTGTGCTGATGTCCTGGGGCTCTGTAGAGTGTGTTTGTGAACAGAGCCCCAGGACCAGCTTGCTTAGGGGACTCTTCTCCAGGTTCATCTCTCTGTAGGTGATGGCTTTGTTATGGAAGGTTTGTGAATCGCTTCCTTTTAGGTGGTTATAGAATTTAACTGCTCTTTTCTGGATTTTAATAATTAGTGGGTATTGGCCTAATTCTGCTCTGCAAGCATTATTTGGTGTTCTACGTTGTACACAGAGGATATTTTTGCAGAATTCTGCGTGCAGTCTCAATTTGGTGTTTGTCCCATTTTGTGAAGTCTTGGTTGGTGAGCGGACCCCAGACCTCACAACCATAGAGGGCAATGGGCTCTATGACTGATTCAAATATTTTTAGCCAAATCCTAATTGGTATGTTGAAATGTATGTATGTATGCCTCTCATTGTCCCTCTCCCCCTCGTTGTCGCTCTCCCCCTCTGTGTCATTTACCCCCTCTTTAAGATAATAGTATATAATAATATGATAGTAGTAACAATAATAGTAGTAATAATATATCTCACTCACCTGGTGTTTCTGGGGGGGAGGGGTGTCCGAGGGTTCTGTGATTGACAGCTCTTATGCGTATCTGGTAGGTATCTGTTGGGGTCATGTTGCCCAGCGTGTGGACCCTCTCCCTGGGTTCCAATACTGCCACCTGCTTCCATGGAGAGAAACTACTCCTTTTTTCCTGTCGCTGCTCCTACAACAACAAAACTATGTTAATATCTACACTGAAAAAAATATATACAACATGCAACAATTTCAAAGATTTTACTGAGTTACAGTTCATAAGGAAATCAGTCAATTGAAATAAATTCATTAGGCCCTAATCAATAGATTTCACATGACTAGGAATACAGATATGCATCTGTTGGTCACAGATCCCTTAAAAAAAGTAGTGGTGTGGATCAGAAAACCAGTCAGTATCTGGTGTGACCACCATTTGCCTCATGCAGCGTGACATCTCCTTCATCAGGCTGTTGATTGTGGGCTGTGGAATGTTGTCCCACTCCCCACTCCTCAAAGTTGCTGTATATTTATGGTGTCATGACTTTGCCCTGTTTATGGTAACATCAAAAGGTTGGGGAAAGGTACACTATTTCTGTAATCCAACCAGTTGAAAGTGTCTGTTGGTACTTAAAGAATAAGATCTCAGATCAGTTGTTGTCTGGGACATTATATCTGATGATAGGACGACATAAATTGTATCTTGGAAAGTCTACACATTCTAGTTATCAGATTCACATGGAATTGTTGTGCAATTTAAATGTTTAAATATGAAACTATGAAATATTTGTAAAAATATTAAATGTAATTTTAGCTTCTAAATGAGAGAATTGTTTTCATAAGTAAACTATGCTCACTCAGTGGCCACACCCAAGTGAACAGTCATTGGTTGAGAACTATGAAACACGCCCTTCTCTCTCCCAATACAAAAGCCCGTTGACGGAAGTCAAGATTAGTTCCCGACGATGTGAGGACTGGTGCCCATATGTTTAAAAGAGCTACTTTCAACGTGGAGGTGACGATCACCGTGGTGGAACGATGAATTTCGACTAGACCAGCCAGAATACAGCACGAGCTGAGTATGGCAACTTAGTATGAACTTTGAACTTTTATTCACTGAAGAAGTGATACATCCTAGGCGTTGAGTTATCAGCTGCAGCTGTAAGCGTACGTGGCCTAGGAAAGGACAGACGATCCTATGAGAAGACACGGTACTTCAGCGTATCAGCTCTACAACACTAGGACCAGACATATTCTACAAAGGACAAGGGCGATCTCTGCTGGGCAAACCAGTTTTCCATCTTCAACCCATCTATATATATATATCTTGCATTTTCCTTTTCTGAATGGGTAGTTATTAGAATGTATGCATAAGATTCTATATTTACGGTAGCATAGCGTCTCAAGGTCCAATAGAGACCCAATCCCCTTTGTCCCTTTGTCCCTCAGTCTTCCCACTCTTTCATTCAAACCTAACCCCCTTTCTTTGTGTAATCAGCCGTCATATCGGTTTCGTCAGCTAGGGACTTTTTCTTTCATGACATGAGTAGTAATTGTTTTATGTTCCATCCTGTGTATATGTAATTCTGTGTGATTATTTAGGTATTTAGTAAATAAATAATTCAGCCAAGTTTTAAATTTTAAATTGCTGAACACAACTATCAGAGAATCTACTATTTTGAACACAACTATTAGGGTATCTACTAGATAGAACAACACTATCATGGTATCTACTAGATAGAGCACAACTATCATGGATTCTACTAGATGGAAGACAACTAACTACCAGGGTATCTGGATAGAACACAACTATAATGGTATCTACTAGATAGAACACAACTATCATAGAATCTACTAGATAGAACACAACTATCAGAGCATCTACTAGATAGAACACAACTATCATGGTATCTACTAGATAGAACACAACTATCAGGGTATCACCTAGATAGAACACAACTATCAGAGAATCTACTAGATAGAACACAACTATCATGGTATCTACTAGATAGAACACAACTATGAGGGTATCTACTAGATAGAACACAACTATCTGAGAATCTACTAGATAGATCACAACTATGAGGGTATCTACTAGATAGAACACAACTATCAGGGTATCTACTAGATAGAACACAACTATCAGGGTATCACCTAGATAGAACACAACTATCAGAGAATCTACTAGATAGATCACAACTATGAGGGTATCTACTAGATAGAACACAACTATGAGGGTATCTACTAGATAGAACACAACTATCAAAGACTCTACTAGATAGATCACAACTATCATGGAATCTCCCAGATAGAACACAACTACTAACACCGCTCCTTGGCACATAGATTAGTGATCCCTATTGTTCTTGTTGATGTTCCCTTACCTGTACATGCCTTAGATAGTCGTCCTTTGGGGTCGGGGCTAATTAGGGAGGTCACAGCTCCCATTGCTATGAGAATGCAGGGGGGTCACGAGGAGAGAATTAGTGTCTTCCTGATCGACTCTCCTGCGTTTCCTGTTATGTTGGGCCTTCCCTGGTTGGCCTCTCATGATCCTATTATTTTGTGGCAACAACGGGCTCTCAAGGGATGGTCCTGTCATTGTTCAGGGAGGTGTGTATGTGTTTCCTTAGGTGCCACTACAGTGGAAAGTCCAAACCAGGTTTCCACCATGCAAATTCCCCCCGAATATGCCGATTTGGCACACAATTACCACCCCATCGACAGGGGGATTGTGCGATAAATCTCCTGGTAGGCGCTGCACTTCCCAGGAGTCACGTGTATCCTCTGTCACAGGAGGAGACGGCGGCTATGGAAACCTATGTCGCCGAATCACTGAGACAAGGATACATTCGGCCTTCCACTTCACCTATCTCCTCAAGTTTATTTTTTGTGAAGAAGAAGGATGGAGGTTTACGCCCGTGTATTGACTATCGAGGTTTAAATCAGATTACAGTAAAATACAGTTACCCGCTACCTCTCATCGCCATGACAGAGTCACTTCACGGGGCGCGCTTCTTCACAAAATTGGACCAGGAGCACTTCCGACCTTGTGCGTATCCGGGGGGTGAGTGGAAGACAGCATTTAGTACCACTTCTGTCCACTTCTGGGCACTATGAGTACCTCGTCATGCCGTATGGGTTGATGAATGCTCCATCAGTCTTCCAATCCTTTGTGGATGAGATTTTCAGGGGACCTGCACGGACAGGGTGTAGTGGTGTATATAGATGACATTCTAATATACTCCACTACTCGAACCGAGCATGTGTCCCTTGTGTGCAGGGTGCTTGGTCGACTGTTAGAACATGAAGGAGAAATGTCTGTTCTTCCAACACTCCAGTCTCCTTCCAAGGGTACCTCTTTTCCGGGTCAGGGGTGGAGATGGAAAATGACCACATTTCATGGGAAGTACTGTTGGCCCACTTTAGCTAAGGACGTGAGGGTTTATGTTTCCTCCAGTTCAGTATGTGACCAACACTTTACATGTTGTGTTTGTATTTTTGTTCAGTGTAAATGCGGATGCTACCATCATTACAGGTAATCCTGAATGAATCATGAATAATGATGAGTGAGAAAGTTACAGGCGCACAAATATCATATGGCAACCTCCCCTTTTATTGTAATGGTGAGAGGTTAGCATAGTTCAGTATGCGCACAGAAGGAAATTACAACCCCTTCCTGTTCCACAACGACCGTGGTCACACCTATCGATGGATTTCCTGACGGATCTTCCCCCGTCGGTAACACCACAATCCTGGTCGTTGTGGATCGGTTTTCTAAGTCCTGCCGTCTCCTTCCTTTGCCCGGTCTCCCTACGACTCTACAAACTGCGGAGGCCCTGTTCACCAGCGTATTCCAGCACTACGGGGTGCCTGAAGATATAGTTTCTGATCGGGGTCCCCAATTCACGCCTAGAGTCTGGAGGATGTTTATGGAACGCCTGGGGGTCTCGGTTAGTCTTACCTCAGGTTTCCACCCCGAGAGTAACGGGCAGGTGGAAAGAGTCAACCAGGATGTGGGTAGGTTTCTGCGGTCCTATTGCCGGCCGGGGAAGTGGGCGGTTTACATCCCCTGGGCGGAGAGTGCCCAAAACTCCCTCCGCCACTCCTCTACCAACCTATCACCGCTTAAGTGTGTGCTGGGTTATCAGCTGGTCCTGGCACCATGGCATCAGAGCCAGATCGAGGCTCCTGCGGTGGGATGAATGGTTTCGGCACTCGGAGGAGATATGGAACGCTACCCATGTGCGGCTACAACGGGCCGACAGGGGGCAAAAGGCGAGTGCCGACCGCCACCAAGGTTCCTCTGCCCCCTCTGGACATCAAGTGGGTCCCGGCGTATACCGCACGAGCCATCATGGACTCAAGGCACCGGGCGAGGGGCCTTCAGTACCTCGTGGAGTGGAAGGGTTACGGCCTGGAGGAGAGATGCTGGGTACTGGTGGAGGATCCTTCATTGCTTCAGGAGTTTCACCGTCTCCACCCGGATCGCCCTGCGTCCCGTCCTCCGGGTCGTCCCCGAGGCCAGTGTCGGCGCGCAGCTGGAGCCGCACGTCAAGGGGGGATACTGCCCCGACTTCCGCCGAAGTCGGCCCCTCTCCTTGTTCGGGTGGTGTTCGGCGGTCGATGTCACCGGCTTTCTAGTCACCGTGTTTCATGTTTCATTTTCGTTTAGTTTTGTCTGTATTACACACACCTGGTTTCAATTCCCATATCATGTTCCTTATTTAACCCTCTGGCATACATTTCTGTTCTGTCCGTGATTGTTGTTGTCTTAGTTGTTGTTGTAGGTGTTAGTTTGTATGTATTTTCTTATTTTCTTATTATTTTCTTATTTGGAATATTTCTTGAATTTTGTGAGTAAACTCAGTTGTGTTGCTCAAACCTGTGTCCTGCACCTGACTACGCTACATTTCTGCACCCAATAGCTGACACTATCATGGTATCTACTAGATAGATCAGAAATATCAGGGTATCTACTGGCACAACGGAAACATTCTTATTCCATGCAGAATAACAGAATTGTATTATTCTGTGTGTTCTCTGGCCCCCCAACTCTCTTTCTGGCTCACCTCTTGATCAGCAGGTTCTGCACCAGCCTCCTCTCTGTCCTTCTCTTTTTCCTCCTCTCCTCTCCTTTGCCCTGGTGCCTCCTCTAATCTGTGGTCAAGTATGAACCCAGTCAGCCCTCCTCCCTCTCCTCCTTCTCCCTCTCCCTCCATCTGCCACTCCAGCTCCACCTCTCTGCGCTGCCGACTGCTGTAAACCAGCCTTACCAGGGTCACATTGGGAGGCATGGGGTATCCTGAGAGGGGGGAGAGGGCAGGGAGACAGAGAGGATGGGGAGGGGGGTGGGTCAGAGAGAGAGAAGGGGATGAGAGGAGGAGGTACAGTAGAACAGTAATGAAATAGTCATTCAGTTCATCAGAAAACTGTTTTGTTTAGTTTTGTGTGTACAGACTAAAGCTTTATTGTTCTTACACTTGACCAATAGTGTAACAGGGATCTTACTCTTGACCAATAGTGTAATAGGGATCATACTCTTGAGGGATCTTATTCTTGACCAACAGCATAACAGGAATCTTACTCTTGACAAACAGCATAACAGGGATCTTACTCTTGACCAATAGCGTAACAGGGATCTCGGTCCCCCCCACGGCGTTGCTAGCGGAGCACCAGTATTGGCCGCTGTCTGTTGTTCCATCCGTCTCTAAGACCGTTAGGTTGGTCCACGCAGCCGCGCGACGCAGTACATACTTCCTGGTTTTGGCCAGGGCTTCCTGGACTTCCTGTAAATCAACCAATCACAATTTAACTCTACAGGTCACTGGTAGAGCTGTACGTAATTACAGTATGCTGGCCTAGAACACCAAAGTACTTTACAGTAGCCCAACCTAGACCCCCAAAGTACTTTACAGTAACCTGGACCCTCAAATTACTTTACAGTATTCTGGCCGAGATCCTCAAAGTACTTTACATTATTCTGGCCGAGATCCTCAAAGTACTTTACAGTATTCTGGCCTAGACACTCAAAGTACTTTACATTATTCTGGTCTAGACACTCAAAGTACTTGACATTATTCTGGCCTAGACCCTCAAAGTACTTTACATTATTCTGGCCTAGACCCTCAAAGTACTTTACAGTATTCTGGCCTAGACACTCAAAGTACTTCACATTATTCTGGCCTAGACCCTCAGAGTGAGCAGCAGATCAGAGGCAAGGAAAAACTTCCGAGAGGGAATAAATCTTGAGGAATGAGACTTTGAGGGTGGCGGAGCATGTACCTGTACGACTTCCTGTCTGTGGTTGTTGAACCAGACAATCTGATTGGCCGGGGGATAGTTGGATTGAAGGATACAGGTGAGCTGAACATCACTGCCCTCGAACACAGACACCACACTACGCTGGGTCAGCAAGACTGGAGCCTCTACACACACACACAAAAAGGAGGGAGATAGAGATTCGATCACTGTCTTCATATACAGACACCATGTAAGACTGTTAGTTAAACCCAGTACATGTCTATTAGCCTGTTAGTTAAAACCATTACATGTCTATTATACTGTTAGTTAAACCCAGTACAAGTCAGTTAGACTGTTAGTTAAACCCAGTACAAGTCTATTATACTGTTAGTTAAACCTAGTACATGTCTATTAGCCTGTTAGTTAAAACCATTACATGTCTATTAGCCTGTTAGTTAAACCCAGTACATGTCTGTTAGATTGTTAGTTAAACCCAGTACAAGTCTATTATACTGTTAGTTAAACCCAGTACAAGTCAGTTAGACTGTTAGTTAAACCCAGTACAAGTCAGTTAGATTGTTAGTTAAACCCAGTACAAGTCTATAATACTGTTAGTTAAACCCAGTACAAGTCAGTTAGACTGTTAGTTAAACCCAGTACAAGTCTATTATACTGTTAGTTAAACCCAGTACAAGTCAGTTAGACTGTTAGTTAAACCCAGTACATACAGTGGGGAGAACAAGTATTTGATACACTGCCGATTTTGCAGGTTTTCCTACTTACAAAGCATGAAGAAGCCTGTAATGTTTTTATCATATGTACACTTCAACTGTGAGAGAAGGAATCTAAAACAAAAATCCAGAAAATCACATTGTATGATTTTTAAGTAATTCATTTGCATTTTATTGCATTGACATAAGTATTTGATACATCAGAAAAGCAGAACTTTTAGTACAGAAACCTTTGTTTGCAATTACAGAGATCATATGTTTCCTGTAGTTCTTGACCAGGTTTGCACACACTGCAGCAGGGATTTTGGCCCACTCCTCCATACAGACCTTCTCCAAATCCTTGAGGTTTAGGGGCTGTCGCTGGGCAATACGGACGTTCAGCTCCCTCCAAAGATGTTCTATTGGGTTCAGGTCTGGAGACTGGCTAGGCCACTCCAGGACCTTGAGATGCTTCATACGGAGCCACTCCTTAGAACATATCAAGACCATTTCAAGGACAGCTTTTTTCCATCTACGTAACATTGCAAAAATCAGAAACCTTCTGTCCAAAAATGATGCAGAAAAATTAATCCATGCTTTTGTCACTTCTAGGTTAGACTACTGCAATGCTCTACTTTCCGGATACCCGGATAAAGCACTAAATAAACTTCAGTTAGTGCTAAATACGGCTGCTAGAATCCTGACTAGAACCCAACATTTTTATCATATTACTCCAGTGCTAGCCTCCCTACACTGGCTTCCTGTCAAAGCAAGGGCTGATTTCAAGGTTTTACTGATAACCTACAAAGCATTACATGGGCTTGCTCCTACCTATCTCTCTGATTTGGTCCTGCCGTACATACCCACACATACGCTACGGTCACAAGACGCAGGCCTCCTAATTGTCCCTAGAATTTCTAAGCAAACAGCCGGAGGCAGGGCTTTCTCCTATAGATCTCCATTTTTATGGAACGGTCTGCCTACCCATGTCAGAGACGCAAACTCGGTCTCAACCTTTAAGTCTTTACTGAAGACTCATCTCTTCAGTGGGTCATATGATTGAGTGTAGTCTGGCCCAGGAGTGGGAGGGTGAACAGAAATGTGACAATACAGAGGCGGATGCAAGATGCAAGCAACGATGGTTTAATGAATACAGTTTACAACAGCAACAGGACAGACAGACTGTACTCAGACGGAATCCGACCCAGGGACTAGGGCGCATCTTCCAATGATAGCGTGCTGAGAAATCCAGGGGAGTGTGTCCGGATGGGTAGGAAGGAGCACAGCAGATAATCCACACAAGCGCGGCGAGAGAAGAGCACAGACACACGACACAACCTCAGGGAAGTAACAACGATCTGACAACAAGAAACACTGGTTACAGAACATATAAAGGGAAGATAAGTGGTTCCAGCTGGCGCAGACAATCAGGCCGAGATTGGGAACCACGCCCACACAAACGAGAGAGAGAGAGAGAGAGAGAGAGAGAGAGAAAGAGAGGCAGTGGATTCATGAACCGTGACAATACCCCCCCCCTAGGAACGCCTCTTGGCGTTCCCAGGCGAATTTACCTGTCGATTGAAATCATCGATAAGGGAGTGATCCAGAATGTCCCTAGCAGGTACCCAACTTCTCTCCTCCGGGCCGTAACCCTCCCAGTCCACCAGGTACTGGAATCCGCGTCCCCTCCTTCTAGAGTCCAAAATACAATTGACAGAAAAGGTGGGTTCCCCATCAACAAGTCGTGGCGGCGGGGGAACCGGGACCGGCGGGTTAATGCGTGCCTGAAACACAGGTTTTATTTTAGACACATGAAAGGTAGGATGAATTCTCCTATACGCCGGAGGAAGCTTGAGCCGGACCGCCACCGGACTAATGATCCTGGTGACTTTGAACGGGCCGATAAATTTGGGGGCAAGTTTGTTCGAAACGGATCGGAGTGGAATGTTCTTAGTAGAAAGCCACACTCTTTGGCCAACGACGTATACCGGAGGCTTCGACCGGTGGCGATCGGCCTTAGCCTTGGTGCGCGCCCCCACCCGGAGAAGAGTCTCACGGGCTCTGCTCCATGCGTGACGGCACCTCTGGATGAAAGCGTGAGCGGAAGGAACAGTGACCTCGGACTCCGTACTGGGAAAGATAGGTGGCTGGTAACCTAAACTACACTCAAACGGAGAGAGACCCGTAGCTGCCACTGGCAACGAATTGTGAGCGTACTCAACCATAGAGAGTTGTTGACTCCAGGAAGAGGGATTCTTAGAAACCAAACATCGCAACACTCTCTCCAAATCTTGGTTGGCCCTCTCCGTTTGACCGTTGCTCTGGGGATGAAACCCTGAAGACAGGCTGACACTCGCTCCCAGTAACCTACAAAACTGTTGCCAAAACTTGGACACAAATTGGGGCCCCCTGTCAGAAACTACGTCCATCGGCAGGCCATGTATGCGAAAGACGTGATCCACGACAGCTACCGCTGTCTCCTTGGCAGATGGTAATTTAGGCAAGGGAATAAAATGAGCCGCCTTCGAGAACCGGTCCACCACGGTCAACACCACCGTCTTGCCCTGGGAGGGCGGGAGGCCGGTAACAAAATCTAGCGCGATGTGGGACCAGGGTCTCGAAGGGACCGACAGCGGTTGGAGTAACCCATCTGGGGGTCGATTAGAAGTCTTCCCAGTGGCACAAACCGAACAAGCCAAGACAAAACTGTGAATGTCACGAGCCATCAGTGGCCACCAAAAGCGTTGCTTAACCAAAAAGCTAGTGCGGCTGACTCCTGGATGACACGCTACGTTGGAGCAATGCCCCCACCGAATAACATCGGACCGACATCCCTCCGGCACAAACAACCGATTAGGCGGGCAACCGGGCGGAGGCGTTACCCCTTCTAAGGCCGTTTTGACCCTCGATTCAACCTCCCATGTGAGTGTGGATACCACTAGGGTCCCGGGTAGGATGCACTCGGGAGTGGATGGGCGTTCGGAATGGTCAAAAATGCGAGAAAGGGAATCGGGTTTGACATTCTTGGAACCCGGGCGATACGAGAGAGAGAAGTCACAACGTCCGAAAAGAGTGCCCACCGCGCCTGTCTGGAGTTGAGTCGCTTGGCGGTTCTGATATATTCCAAATTTTTGTGATCGGTCCAAACTATAAAAGGTACCCCGAACCCTCTAACCAATGGCGCCACTCCTCCAGTGCTAACTTCACTGCCAACAACTCTCTGTTGCCAATGTCGTAGTTGCGTTCCGCAGGTGATAACCGATGGGAAAGGAACGCACAAGGGTGCATCTTGTCGTCAGAAGAGGAACGTTGGGAAAGTACCGCACCTACCCCCACCTCTGAAGCGTCCACCTCTACTACGAACTGACGCGAGGGATCGGGAGCTATGAGGATGGGAGCCGAAACAAAGCGGCTCTTGAGTTTGGCGAATGCAGCCTCGGCTGTATCGGACCACCTGAACGGCACTCTGGGGGAGGTTAAGGCGGTAAGAGGAGCGACTATCTGACTAAAGTTGCGAACGAAACGCCGGTAGAAATTGGCGAATCCCAGAAACCTCTGTAGGGCCTTACGGGAATCTGGGCTTGGCCAATCCACCACAGCCTTAACCTTGTCAGGATCCATGCGAATACCTTCAGTCGAGACGATGTAACCTAGGAATGGAACGGATTGTGCATGAAAATGCATTTCTCCGTCTTGACAAAAAGTCCATTCTCCAACAACCTCTGAAGCACTCGTCTGACGTGCTGAACGTGTTCCTGGAGAGAAGAAGAAAAAAAATCAGTATGTCATCCAGGTAAACATATATGAACTGATCAATCATATCTCTCAGCACGTCATTGACGAGTGCCTGGAAAACCGCTGGGGAGTTGGATAGCCCAAAAGGCATGACCAAATATTCGAAGTGCCCTCTGGGGGTGTTAAACGCGGTCTTCCATTCGTCCCCCCCCCTTATGCGAACCAAATGATATGCATTACGTAAATCCAACTTAGTGAACACGGATGCTCCCTGTAACCTTTCAAAGGCTGAGGACATCAAGGGTAAGGGATAGGTATTCTTCACTGTGATGTTATTCAACCCACGGTAATCAACGCAAGGACGCAGAGATCCGTCCTTCTTTCCCACAAAGAAGAACCCCGCCCCGCTGGAGAAGAGGAAGGACGAATGAATCCAGATGCCAGAGAATCAGAGATGTATCTCTCCATAGCCTCCTCTCAGGAACAGAGAGTGAATATAACTTGCCTTTAGGCGGAGACTCACCTGGCAATAATTCTATTGCACAGTCATAGGGACGATGCGGAGGAAGAGAAGCAGCACGGAACTTACTGAACACCTCCTTCAGGTCGAGGTATTCAACGGGCACGTTAGACAAATCCACTGCCTCCTCTAGAAACACAGAATCAGACACAGACGAACAGGCAGACACTAAACAGGACTCAAGACACTTGTTACTCCACATGGATATAGAATTATGACCCCAGTCAACTCTGGGGTTGTGTTGGGTGAGCCAAGGGTGGCCGAGAACTAATGGTGCAAGGGGTGAGTCCATGAGTAGAAATGATAGTGTCTCAGTGTGATTGCCAGAAGTGATGAGTGTGATAGGTTCAGTGGTGTGAGAAATGTTGGGGAGTTCTTGACCATTGAGAGCGTTGACGGATATCTTGTGCGTGAGTGAGGTGATAGGAATCTGGAGTTTGTGAGCGAGCTTGAAGTCCATGAAATTACCCTCTGCTCCTGAGTCCAGTAAGGCTTGGGTGTCGTGCGTGTGGGTGGCCCATCTTAGTCTTACCGGGAGGAGAGTAGATGATGAGGTCTTCTCTGTGGTGACACCACCCGATAGTAGCCTCATGTTTACTACCGGGCCTGATCCTTTACCGGGCAGGAGTGGATAAAGTGGCCCGCTCTACCACAGTAGAGACAGAGTCCTTGGGATCTCCGCCTTTCCCTCTCTTCCCGGGAGAGGCGAGCTCTCCCCAGCTGCATGGGTTCGTGAGCGGAGGCTGAACTGGCCGTGTTCCCGCCGCTGGCATGCCCGCCCTCCGTGTCGTTATACGGTCTGTTAGGGCATGCTCGGCGGCCAATACGACTCAGACGAGCGTCGACCCTCAAGGCTAGTTCCACTAGTCCATTTAAACTCCTGGGAAGGTCCAGAACATAAATCTCCTTCTGGATCCGGTCCTCCAGCCCATGCAGGAACATGTCCCACTGCGCCTCCTCGTTCCACTGACACTCTGCGGCCAGAGTGCGGAATTGGATGGAGTATTCCGATACTGAACGGTCTCCTTGGCGAAGGTCAGCGAGTAGTCTGGCCGCCTCCCTACCCGCCACGGCCCGATCGAAGACCCTTCTCATCTCCTCGGAGAGTGTCTGGAAAGAGGTGCAGCATGGGTCCTGGTTCGCCCACACCGCCGTTCCCCAAAGAGCCGCTTTGCCTGATAGCAGTGTGAGTATGAATGCTACCTTAGACTGTTCACGGTTGAAGGTCCGTGGCTGCAACGAGAAATGCATGGAACATCTCGTAAGAAAGGCTCTGCAATAGTCAGGATCACCTGAATAACCCTCTGGTGTCGGTAGCCGTGGCTCTAGCTGGGAATCCGGCTCTGGCGGGGCGGGTTGAACTGCCGGTGTAGGTGGCGCAGCGGAACCCCTCAGATGTTGTAATTGTTGGATCAGCTGGGATACCTGCGTCGCAAGGGCTTGTACTGCCCGATCTGTGCTGGAGATGTTCTCCTCTTGTTGATCCATTCTCGTGATACTGCGGGAAATGAATTCGGTCAGACTCGTTGAACTCGCTGCATCCATGGTATGGTCAGATCGTTCTGTGACAATACAGAGGCGGATGCAAGATGCAAGCAACGATGGTTTAATGAATACAGTTTACAACAGCAACAGGACAGACAGACTGTACTCAGACGGAATCCGACCCAGGGACTAGGGCGCATCTTCCAATGATAGCGTGCTGAGAAATCCAGGGAGTGTGTCCGGATGGGTAGGAAGGAGCACAGCAGATAATCCACACAAGCGCGGCGAGAGAAGAGCACAGACACACGACACAACCTCAGGGAAGTAACAACGATCTGACAACAAGAAACACTGGTTACAGAACATATAAAGGGAAGATAAGTGGTTCCAGCTGGCGCAGACAATCAGGCCGAGATTGGGAACCACGCCCACACAAACGAGAGAGAGAGAGAGAGAGAGAGAGAGAGAAAGAGAGGCAGTGGATTCATGAACCGTGACAAGAAAGGCTCTGGAGCAACGAACCGCCCTTGCTGTCTCTGCCTGGCCGGTTCCCCTCTTTCCACTGGGATTCTCTGCCTCTAACCCTATTACGGGGGCTGAGTCACTGTCTTACTGGGGCTCTCTCATGCCGTCCCTGGAGGGGGTGCGTCACCTGAGTGGGTTGATTCACTGTTGTGGTCATCCTGTCTGGGTTGGCGCCCCCGCCCTTGGGTTGTGCCGTGGCGGAGATCTTTGTGGGCTATACTCAGCCTTGTCTCAGGATGGTAAGTTGGTGGTTGAAGATATCCCTCTAGTGGTGTGGGGGCTGTGCTTTGGCAAAGTGGGTGGGGTTATATCATTCCTGTTTGGCCCTGTCCGGGGGTGTCCTCGGATGGGGCCACAGTGTCTCCTGACCCCTCCTGTCTCAGCCTCCAGTATTTATGCTGCAGTAGTTTATGTGTCGGTGGGCTGGGGTCAGTTTGTTATATCTGGAGTACCTCTCCTGTCCTATTCGGTGTCCTGTGTGAATCTAAGTGTGCGTTCTCTAATTCTCTCCTTCTCTCTTTCTTTCTCTCTCTCTGAGGACCTGAGCCCTAGGACCATGCCCCAGGACTACCTGACATGATGACTCCTTGCTGTCCCCAGTCCACCTGGCCATGCTGCTGCTCCAGTTTCAACTGACCTGAGCCCTAGGACCATGTCCCAGGACTATCTGACATGATGACTCCTTGCTGTCCCCAGTCCACCTGGCCATGCTGCTGCTCCAGTTTCAACTGTTCTGCCTTACTATTATTCGACCATGCTGGTTATTTATGAACATTTGAACATCTTGGCCATGTTCTGTTATAATCTCCACCCGGCACAGCCAGAAGAGGACTGGCCACCCCACATAGCCTGGTTCCTCTCTAGGTTTCTTCCTAGGTTTTGGCCTTTCTAGGGAGTTTTTCCTAGCCACCGTGCTTCTACACCTGCATTGCTTGCTGTTTGGGGTTTTAGGCTGGGTTTCTGTACAGCACTTTGAGATATCAGCTGAGGTACAAAGGGCTATATAAATAAATTTGATTTGATTTTGATTTGCCCTGGCTGTGTGTTTCGGGTCGTTGTCATGCTGGAAGACCCAGCCACGACGCATCTTCAATGCTCTTACTGAGGGAAGGAGGTTGTTGGCCAAGATCTTGCGATACATGGTCCCATCCAATACGGTGCAGTCGTCCTGTCCCCTTTGCAGAAAAGCATCCCCAAAGAATGATGTTTCCACCTCCATGCTTCACGGTTGGGATGGTGTTCTTGGGGTTGTACTCATCCTTCTTCTTCCTCCAAACACGGTGAGTGGAGTTTTGACCAAAAAGCTCGATTTCTGTCTCATCAGACCACATGACCTCCTTCCTCCTCTGGATCATCCAGATGGTGATTGGCAAACTTCAGACGGGCCTGGACATGAGCTGGCTTGAGCAGGGTTAGGGTTAGGGTTAGGGTTAGGGTTAGGGTTAGGGTTAGGGGTTAGGGGTTAGGGTTAGGGTTAGGGTTAGGGTTAGGGTTAGGGTTAGGGTTACAGGGGGACCTTGCGTGTGCTGCAGGATTTTAATCCATGGCGGTGTAGTGTGTTACTAATGGTTTTCTTTGAGACTGTGGCCCCAGCTCTCTTCAGGTCATTGACCAGGTCCTGCCGTGTAGTTCTGGGCTGATTCCTCACCTTCCTCATGATCATTGATACCCCACGAGGTGAGATCTTGCATGGAGCCCCAGACCGAGGGTGATTGACCGTAATCTTGAACTTCTCCCATTTTCTAATAATTGCGCCAACAGTTGTTGGCTTCTCACCAAGCTGCTTGCCTATAGTCCTGTAGCCCATCCCAGCCTTGTGCAGGTCTGCAATTTTACCCCTGATGTCCTTATACAGCTCTCTGGTCTTGGCCATTGTGGAGAGGTTGGACTCTGTTTGACTGAGTGTGTGGACAGGTGTCTTTTATACAGGTAACGAGTTCAAACAGGTGCAGCTCATACAGTTAATGAGTGGAGAACAGGAGGGCTTCTTAACCAGTTATGCATTAGGGGGCGCTATTAACATTTTTGGATGAAAAACGTTCCTGTTTTAAAACTTGATGAACAAAACGGAGCGATTTCTCCTACACAAATAATATTTTTGGAAAAACTGAACATTTGCTATCTAACAGAGTCTCCTCATTGAAAACATCCAAAGTTCTTCAAAGGTAAATGATTTTATTTGAATGCTTTTCTTGTTTTTGTGAAAATGTTGCCTGTTGAATGCTCGGCTTAATGCTATGTTAGCTATCAATACTCTTACACAAATGCTTGTTTTGCTACGGTTGAAAAGCATATTTTGAAAATCTGAGATGACATTCTATCGGCAAAAGGCCTGAAGCCGGACCCAGACAAGGTCAGAGCGATCCTCGACATGCCAAACCCGTCTGATGCAAAAGGAGTTCAGCGTCTCATCGGCTTTGCAAACTATCTTGCAAAGTTCATGCCACACCTATCAGCAGTCTGTGAGCCTCTGCGCCGGTTGCTGGACAAAGACACACCATGGCACTGGCTACCCAAGCACGAGGCCGCAGTGCAGGAGATTAAATCTTAAATTAAATCTTCGGCTTCATCCATGCCAGTGTTGCGCTACTACGACGTCATGAAGCCTGTCACAATCCAGAGCGACTCCAGCCAAAGGGGACTTGGATGCTGCCTTATGCAGGAAGGCCAGCCTGTTGTGTTTGCCTCGAGAGCGCTCACCCCCACCGAACAAAACTATGCACAAATTGAGAAGAGTGCCTCAGCATCGTCTTCTCCTGCCAGCGATTCCATCATCACTACTTATATGGGCGAGACCTGGTCATCGCTGAAACTGACCACAAACCACTCATTGCCATCTTCAGTAAACCTCTCCTCAACGTGCCCAAGAGGCTTCAAAGCATGCTCCTGACTCTGCAAAAGTCTGAAGGTCATTTACAAGCCTGGACCAGAGATGTACATCAGCGACACACTGAGCAGGGCAACAACACAAAGTGTTGCAGAATTGAGACATGGGCCAACTGAAGGTGAGGCTTCTACCCCACCAAGCTCTCCAGCTCGTGCCCCTGTCAGAGCCAATACTTACTCACGGGTGGGTCGGCTGTGCAAGTCACCGAACAGGCTTACTCTGTAAGCAAGGGACTGTTAACTTGCCCTCGGTTAATTCAAATCTATATTTGTTCTTAAATAATTAAATTGAAATTAAAAAAGGAAGATGACAACTGAAGTAAAAAAGAAAATGTAATGCTTTTTCTATTGTTATGACCTGACTGTTAAGAATGTAATGTTATGCCTTTATGTTTGCACTTTCTATTGAAAAGGATGATGTTACGGAGTCTAGTTGATAGGTAATCGACTAGCCGGACTGTTCCCCGGACTCCAGTTGTAGGGATTCGTACAATGCACAAACAAGGCTATTGAACCTGACATTGGTGTCTTGTCGTTATTCCTTTATCTAACATATCATACTGAAATAGTTCTCTCAGTTACAATCTGTGTGTCTACCAACAATTGTTTGGGAAACTGTGTATCTTTTTGCACTCCAAACCTTTCACTACTTGCCGGAATTTGGAAGGAATATTTAAATTATGTGAAGTTGATTTCAGGTAGTGGTCTGCTTTCAGTTTACAGATCATAGCCACACCCATATTTCAAAGACATTTAAAAGCCTTCCAATCATCTGCCAAACCAGTCCCTCTTGCTTTAGCCCACATAGCATTTCGTTCCCTTATGATTTTTGTTTCTTAGTGATCTCACGGTAGTCTAAACTGTGGCTATTAATGGATGTGTTTTCAGTCTGAGAGTCTCTTCTCTGGCACTAGAGTCATGCATCAGGCAACAACAACAAAAACTGTCGGTGGTCCTGGAGTTAAGAGAACTTTGGTAAATACAATGGGGGAATTACACTTGACATTAGTAAGAATGTCTCACCCACTGTTCAAGAATTGCCTTCATTCAGATTACAACCGCTCACTTTTGGTTATTTGAAAACAAAATAATCTCCAAAGTATCGTTATTTTTTTACTTCTTAAGTTATAAAAGTTGGTCGCAATTTCGGTTAAATCCACCAGAAAATACAGAACAAATAACACAACAAAGATTGTAATTAAACTCAAATATAAAATATTTAAAAATAACTTTATCAATCGGAACCTTTATCAAGTGGAAGGAAAATGTAAGGAACTTGTCTGTCAGCCCCGCATTAAAGACCAAAATTGGTCAAATAAAATTGTGATAAATAAAAATATATACCAGTTTCATTTCAGAACCCAAAAATTGACAACTCTGCAAAATAGTTGGGAAGAGATTTTCAATGTACTGACTCCATTGCACATGGCACACAATGTTGAGTTTATTATAACCTACTGCAGGCCTTAAACCTATGGGTTTAACCTTCTGAATTAATTATTATATTGAAGATAGAAGACGCCTCTTAATGAGTTCCGAGAGTGTGGGAGAAAGATGTACATATAGGGAGAAACTTAATACTGTACCACAAGAGAAAGATACACCATTCTGGTAAAATGCATTGTCTATTGTATAGGACAGGAAACCAGAGTAAGGCCATGAGAGCATGGGACAGCTGGACATACCAAGGTCAGGGGGACATACAAAGGAGGGGGTCAGCCAAATGACCAACTGATGGACTATAGACATAGGACATACATTTTTAGGACATGAAGAGAAGAGACACATAGTCTGCTAGTCCTAATAAGGACAGACATACCAAAGACCACACCAAGCTGAACTTAAGGGGCCCATAGGGTAAGATGGGCATGTATTATTTTTGGGACATGAAGAGGTCCTGTCACCATTATAACTTGACTGAAAGCAGATATGGGCGTTATTGGGCGTGAACAAGCAGGATGCACAGATTGGGATATAATGGTGGCAGATGGACTGAGGGAAGTAACTTCATTTGCATGTGGGAAGGACTCATATGTTGTATGTGTATAAATCAGAGCTCTGGACAAGTGTGTGTTCCGCGGACCATCTAGGCTTCTGATATGTTTGTATTAAAAGCCTATATTGAATTCACAAGTTCTTGTAAGTGTTAAATTTTGTTACGATTCTCCACGACAAGAGCCAATCTGTTATCCAATGATTACTACTTTTAATTATTATTAACCCTGCATTATAATTATATAAAAGCCCCTTGTGTTTTTATTTATAGTAGAGATGGACAGCTGGAGGCATTTTGTTTTCAAAAGCGTATCAGACAATAAATTCTACAAACAACGTTTCCATGATGGGCTATTAGAAGGACAATAGACTCTTCATACCTCAATTTATTTACATTGTCTAATAGCTCTGCCAGGTGTAAAAATCCCCAAAAAATTGCAATCTAAAATTTTACATTTTTAACACCAAACCTCATGCAACTGCAAAATGTCAGATCAAGCATATACTGTACAGTATTTATGAAATCATTAATTAAATAATTATAAAAATACTCTTTCAAAATACAGAGGTTTATTTCAACTATCAGCAGGACAATAGTGAATAAATATCACTGAATGACAGAGCATGGGGACTGGTCTTGATTTTTTATTTATTTATTTATTTTTTTATTTCACCTTTATTTAACCAGGTAGGCTAGTTGAGAACAAGTTCTCATTTGCAACTGCGACCTGGCCAAGATAAAGCATAGCAGTGTGAACAGACAACACAGAGTTACACATGGAGTAAACAATTAGCAAGTCAATAACACAGTAGAAAAAAATGGGCAGTCTATATACAATGTGTGCAAAAGGCATGAGGAGGTAGGCGAATAATACAATTTTGCAGATTAACACTGGAGTGATAAATGATCAGATGGGCATGTACAGGTAGAGATATTGGTGTGCAAAAGAGCAGAAAAGTAAATAAATAAAAACAGTATAAAAACAGTATGGGAATGAGGTAGGTGAAAATGGGTGAGCTATTTACCTATAGACTATGTACAACTGCAGCGATCGGTTAGCTGCTCGGATAGCTGATGTTTGAAGTTGGTGAGGGAGATAAAAGTCTCAACTTCAAAGATTTTTGCAATTCGTTCCAGTCACAGGCAGCAGAGAACTGGAATGAAAGGCGGCCAAATGAGGTGTTGGCTTTAGGGATGATCAGTGAGATACACCTGCTGGAGCGCGTGCTACGGATGGGTGTTGCCATCGTGACCAGTGAACTGAGATAAGGCGGAACTTTACCTAGCATGGACTTGTAAATGACCTGGAGCCAGTGGGTCTGGCGACGAATATGTAGTGAGGGCCAGCCGACTAGAGCATACAAGTCGCAGTGGTGGGTGGTATAAGGTGCTTTAGTGACAAAACGGATGGCACTGTGATAGACTGCATCCAGTTTGCTGAGTAGAGTGTTGGAAGCCATTTTGTAGATGACATCGCCGAAGTCGAGGATCGGTAGGATAGTCAGTTTTACTAGGGTAAGCTTGGCAGCGTGAGTGAAGGAGGCTTTGTTGCGGAATAGAAAGCCGACTCTGGATTTGATTTTTGATTGGAGATGTTTGATGTGAGTCTGGAAGGAGAGTTTGCAGTCTAGCCAGACACCTAGGTACTTATAGATGTCCACATATTCAAGGTTGGAACCATCCAGGGTGGTGATGCTAGTCGGGCATGCGGGTGCAGGCAGCGATCGGTTGAAAAGCATGCATTTGGTTTTACTCGCGTTTAAGAGCAGTTGGAGGCCACGGAAGGAGTGCTGTATGGCATTGAAGCTCGTTTGGAGGTTTGATAGCACAGTGTCCAATGACGGGCCGAAAGTATATAGAATGGTGTCGTCTGCGTAGAGGTGGATCAGGGAATCGCCCGCAGCAAGAGCAACATCATTGATATATACAGAGAAAAGAGTCGGCCCGAGAATTGAACCCTGTGGCACCCCCATAGAGACTGCCAGAGGACCGGACAGCATGCCCTCTGATTTGACACACTGAACTCTGTCTGCAAAGTAATTGGTGAACCAGGCAAGGCAGTCATCCGAAAAACCGAGGCTGTTGAGTCTGCCGATAAGAATTTGGTGATTGACAGAGTCGAAAGCCTTGGCGAGGTCGATGAAGACGGCTGCACAGTACTGTCTTTTATCGATGGCGGTTATGATATCATTTAGTACCTTGAGTGTGGCTGAGGTGCACCCGTGACCGGCTCGGAAACCAGATTGCACAGCGGAGAAGGTACGGTGGGATTCGAGATGGTCAGTGACCTGTTTGTTGACTTGGCTTTCGAAGACCTTAGATAGGCAGGGCAGGATGGATATAGGTCTATAGCAGTTTGGGTCCAGGGTGTCTCCCCCTTTGAAGAGGGGATGACTGCGGCAGCTTTCAATCCTTGGGGATCTCAGACGATATGAAAGAGAGGTTGAACAGGCTGGTAATAGGGGTTGCGACAATGGCGGCAGATAGTTTCAGAAATAGCGGGTCCAGATTGTCAAGCCCAGCTGATTTGTACGGGTCCAGGTTTTGCAGCTCTTTCAGAACATCTGCTATCTGGATTTGGGTAAAGGAGAACCTGGAGAGGCTTGGGTGAGGAACTACGGGGGGCGGAGCTGTTGGCCGAGGTTGGAGTAGCCAGGCGGAAGGCATGGCCAGCCGTTGAGAAGTGCTTATTGAAGTTTTCGATAATCATGGATTTATCGGTGGAGACCGTGTTTCCTAGCCTCAGTGCAGTGGGCAGCTGGGAGGAGGTGCTCTTGTTCTCCATGGACTTCACAGTGTCCCAGAACTTTTTGGAGTTGGAGCTACAGGATGCAAACTTCTGCCTGAAGAAGCTGGTCTTAGCTTTCCTGACTGACTGCGTGTATTGGTTCCTGACTTCCCTGAACAGTTGCATATCACGGGGGCTATTCGATGCTATTGCAGTCCGCCACAGGATGTTTTTGTGCTGGTCGAGGGCAGTCAGGTCTGGAGTGAACCAAGGGCTGTATCTGTTCTTGGTTCTGCATTTTTTGAACGGAGCATGCTTATCCAAAATGGTGAGGAAGTTACTTTTAAAGAATGACCAGGCATCCTCAACTGACGGGATGAGGTCAATGTCCTTCCAGGATACACGGGCCAGGTCGATTAGAAAGGCCTGCTCACAGAAGTGTTTTAGGGAGCGTTTGACAGTGATGAGGGTGGTCGTTTGACTGCGGCTCCGTGGCGGATACAGGCGATGAGGCAGTGATCGCTGAGATCCTGGTTGAAGACAGCGGAGGTATATTTGGAGGGCCATTTGGTCAGGATGACGTCTATGAGGGTGCCCTTGTTTACAGAGTTAGGGTTGTACCTGGTGGGTTCCTTGATGATTTGCGTGAGATTGAGGGCATCTAGCTTAGATTGTAGGACTGCCGGGGTGTTAAGCATATCCCAGTTTAGGTCACCTAACAGAACAAACTCTGAAGCTAGATGGGGGCGATCAATTCACAAATGGTGTCCAGGGCACAGCTGGGAGCTGACGGGGTCGGTAGCAGGCGGCAACAGTGAGAGACTTGTTTCTGGAGAGAGTAATTTTCAAAATTAGTAGTTCAAACTGTTTGGGTATGGACCTGGAAAGTATGACATTACTTTGCAGGCTATCTCTGCAGTAGACTGCGACTCCGCCCCTTTGGCAGTTCTATCTTGACGGAAGATGTTATAGTTGGGTATGGAAATCTCTGAATTTTGGTGGCCTTCCTGAGCCAGGATTCAGACACGGCAAGGACATCAGGGTTAGCAGAGTGTGCTAAAGCAGTGAGTAAAACAAACTTAGGGAGGAGGCTTCTGATGTTGACATGCATAAAACCAAGACTTTTTCGATCACAGAAGTCAACAAATGAGGGTACCTGGGGACATGCAGGGCCTGGGTTTACCTCCACATCACCCGCTGAACAGAGAAGGAGTAGTATGAGGGTGCGACTAAAGGCTATCAAAACTGGTCGCCTAGAGCGTTGGGGGCAGAGGATAAGAGGAGCAGGTTTCTGGGCATGGTAGAATATATTCAGGGCATAATGCGCAGACAGGGGTATGGTGGGGTGCGGGTACAGCGGAGGTAAGCCCAGGCACTAGGTGATGATGAGAGAGGTTGTATCTCTGGACATGCTGGTTGTAATGGGTGAGGTCACCGCATGTGTGGGGGGTGGGACAAAGGAGGTAACAGGGGTATGCAGAGTGGATCTAGGGGCTCCATTGTGAACTAAAACAATGATAACTAACCTGAACAACAGTATACAAGGCATATTGACATTTGGGAGAGACATACAGCGAGGCATACAGTAATCACAGGTGTTGAATTGGGAAAGCTAGCTAAAAACAGTAGGCGAGGCTAATCAGCTAGCACAACAAACAGCAGGTAAAATGGCGTTGACTAGGCAACTGGGCCGACAGATAAAACAAACAAGCAGAATAGCTGGTTAGCGTCTGGAGGTTCTTGAGTGTGTCATAAAAATAAAATAAAAATTAAAGGTGATAGCGATTCCGTATCACAGTGGGTGAGGCAGGTTTCCGGAAGGTATAAACAAAATAAAAATCAAAGAGAGATAGAAAGTAAATGGGTTCAGAGTAATTGGGATGCGGTGAGCCAGATGGTTAGCAGGCCTGTGCTAACAAGCTAACAGTTCGTAGGCCCGGGCTAGACAAGCTAGCCGTTAGCAGGCCGAATTAGCAAGCAGGGAGATAGCGAGGGCTAGAGAGCTAACCTTTGGGGGACGTCGCGATGGGGTGAGTCTGTTTATTCCTCTTCTTGCGGTGACATCGACAGACCGGTCGTGGGCCCGGGTAATTGTAGCCCAGGAGTATGCTACAGGAGCTCTAGTACGCTGGGTGAGCTGGAGACACAGCGTTTCAGAAAGCTCGCGGGCCTTGGCCAGCAGATGGATCTTTGGCGATGTCGCAACGAAAAAGCCTGTTGAAACCACCTCGGACGATTATGTCGGCGGACCAGTCGTGATGGATCGGCGGGGCTCCGTGTCGGCAGTAAAGGGTCCAGGCCAATTGGCAAAAGAGGTATTGTTGGGCCTCTTCGGCTAGTCGGGAGATGGGCTTAGCTCAAGGCTAACTGTAGCTTGTTTTGGGACAGAGACGTTAGCCAGGAGTAGCCACTCGGATTGCAGCTAGCTAGTTGTGATGATCCGGTGTAAAGGTACAGAGCTTGCGGTAGGAATCCGGAGATGTGGAAGAGAAAGAGCAGTCTGATATGCTCTGTTGATGCTCTGGTTGATGTCGCGCTGGTGTCCTAGTTAGCTTAGAAGACCGCTAGCAATGGCTAACTGAGTACGAGCTAGTAGCTAGTTAGCTGGCTAGCTTCTGATGGTGGTTCCGGTTCTATAGTAAAGTATAGAAAAAGCAGATCCGTACCACATTGGGTGATGCGGGTTGCAGGAGAGTATATTCAGCTCTAGTTTGAAAGTGAGATTAAAATATTTACGAAATATATACAGAAAAAAAAAAAAAACGAAGAAAACTATATTTACACTAGACAGGACGGGACAAGACAAAACACACGTCCGACTGCTACGCCATCTTGGATCTTGGATAATCAATAAATAATAAAATAAATCAATTATATTTGTATATGGAAATGTAAGGATTATTTTGCTCTTCACTCGCAGTCACTTAGTAGTTTAGACCTACTCCCGACTGGTCCTGTTGTACAGCATCATATTTTCCTAACTGAAACCATTAATTAAATCGCTTTAGCCATGATTGTAAAATTAATCAAGGCTCCCTTTGTTATTTAGTTTTATAATTAAAATGCTTGACTATATTTAAAGACATGGATTACTTGTATGCTGTGTGATTGATTGATGTACTGTATATTTAAGTTGGCCTTTATTCCAATAAGTAAATTACACTAACACAGCTACAGTAAGAAATGAGATGATCATTTTCTTGGAATAGAAACACGTTGTACAGTGCCATATTTTCCTAACGGAAACCCTTAGGCTTACAGTACATCGGTTACAGTAAGAAATGCATTTGAGTTTTTTCTTGGAATAGAAAAAACATAATATTTATCAAATGAATTAAACTACATTTCTAAAAATCTATCCCATATAGTCTGTTCTATTCAAGGCTCCCTTTGACTCTTAGGCCTAAAGCTCCAAACATTTCAATAGCTCATAAGAGCTCTTTGAGTGAGTGGTCTGGCAGAGTGCCACAGACTCGGTCTGGCGCGCTCACGTGAAAGGTAGCTACGTTCCACTTCATTTGTACAGACAAAGGAATTGTCCGGTTGGAAAATTAGTTTAGTTTTATGTTAAAAACATCCTAAAGATTGTTTCTATACTTAGTTTGGCATGTTTCTACAGGCTGTAACGGAACTTTTTGAATTTTTCGTCCAACGTTCGGCGCGACCTGAACGCCCTTTTGGATTTGTTTACCAAATATTACCAGATATTTGGACATAACTGATGGACATTATCGAACAAATCAAACATTTATGGTGGAACTGGGATTCCTGGGAGTGCATTCTGATGAAGATCATCAAAGGTAAGTGAATATTTCAAATGCTATTTCTGAGTAATGTTGACTACCCAATATGGCAGGTATCTATTTGGCTGCTTTGTTGTCTAAAGGCTGTACTCAGATTATTGCATGGTTTGCTTTCTCCGTTTAGTTAAAAAAAAATCTGACACAGCGGTTGAAGGTTATCTAAAGTTCCATGTATAATAGTCGTATCTTTATCAATGTTTATTATGAGTTTTTCTGTAATTTGATATGGCTCTCTGCACAATCGCCACATGTTTTAGAACTAATGAACGTAACGCGCCAATGTAAACTCAGATGTTTTGATATAAATATGAACTTTATCAAACAAAACATACATGTATTGTGTAACATGAAGTCCTACGAGTGTCATCTGATGAAGATCATCAAAGGTTAGTGATTCATTTTATCTCTATTTCTGCTTTTTGTGACTCCTCTCTTTGGCTGGAAAAATGGCTGTTTTTCTGTGGCTGGGTGTTGTGTATTCTGTGGGCACTGTTTCTGGATTAACGCAAATATGAATTTGGAGCCCTGCACTATCACTGGATGTTGCGGATGGGGTTCCGCTAGCGGAAACCCAGTCCTAGACAGGTTAAACCCAGCGGCGCACCACTGGGCTCTGTACTCTTATCAATGTGTTCAGCCATTACTCTGTACTCTTATCAATGTGTTCAGCCATTACTCTGTACTCTTATCAATGTGTTCAGCCATTACTCTGTACTCTTATAAATGTGTTCAGCCATTACTCTGTACTCTTATCAATGCGTGTGCTTACCCAGTTTGAGGCTGCAGGTCCTGGTGTGTGTGTCCAGGGGGTGTTTGGCATAACAGGTGTAGGCCTGTCCATTCTGGGTGGAGTTAGAACGAAGTACCAGGATCTTGGAAGTCTCCACTTCTTGGCCCCTCCCCTCTTCTTTAGGCACCTCCCACCACACCACAGCCCTGGGAGACCCACCTACAAGAACAGTATTATTATAATTATATGTATTGCTGATGTGGTGGTTGTTGTGGCTGTTACTATTGTTGTGGTTACCTTCCCAGGTGCAGGACAGCAGCAGGTATTGGTTCATCCCGGTGGCATAAGCAGAACACACTGGCTCACCATAAGGAGACCCTGAGAGAGAGATATATATATATTTAATAACTGGGTGGTTCTAGCCCTGAATACTGATTGATGACAGCCATGGTATATTGTATACCACAAGTATGACAAAACATTTATTTTTACTGCTCAAATTACATTGGTAACCAGTAGGGGGTTTGTTGTATATGGCCAATATACCACGGCTAAGGGCTGTATCCAAGCACTCCGTATTGCGTTGTGCAAAGAACTGCCCTTAGCCGCGGTATATTGGCCATATACCACACCCCCTCGTGCCTTATTGCTTAAATATATTAGGGGCAGCTGTGTGTGTGATGTACAGGCCAGTGTCGTACAGCGGTTTGTGATGTTCAGGCCTGTGCGGTGCAGTGTGACGCAAGGTTTTTATGGTAAACTAAAACAAATCATGAAAAAACTATTGAGTAAACTGAGATAAGATAAAAAGAGATGCTTCAGGATTTTGGCAGTGAAGCCCTTTATCTACTTCCCTAGATTCAGATTAACTCATGGATACCATTTTTATGTCTCTTTGTGCAGTTTGAAGTCTAACTAGCGTTAGAGCAATTGCTAACAAGTGTTAGCTCAATGACTGTAAGTCTATCATAACTGCTAACATGCTAGTAGATACCATAGACTTCCAGTCATTGTGCTAACGCTAGTTAGCATTGGCTTATAAACTACCTCTTACATTACTTTATACTGGATGCAGAGACATAAAAATGGTGTCCATGAGTTCATCCGATTCAGGGGAAGTCATTGTCAAAATCCTGAAGTATCCCTTTAATAAACCCGTTTGAAAAAAAATATATACTGAAACTGAAATTAGTATATATTTAGTATGTAATTAGTATATAGTAGTATATTAAGTATATAATATAATTATCAACTGAAGTGATCTGACTCCAAAATGAACAAAATGTCAATAAAAAACATCATGACTTAACAAGCTATTGTAGCCTACGTAGTCTACTCTTGATGCAGAAACGAGAGACCACATGTGGCTGTTTAATAACCATCTCTAAATATTTGGGCAAGGAAGTATTTCTGGTTGGTCTCAGGGAATGTAAAATAGTTCGGATGGGAGTCTTTTCAGAATGAGTAGAAGCAACGATGTTGAATGAGCAACTAATGAGCATAGAGATCCTCACAAGTTTTAAGAAATGACCTCAGGCATGTGTCTTTCACTCTAAATTACCTCAGGCCTGTGTTTTTCACTCCAAAAGACCTGAGGCCCGTGTCTATCACTCCAAAAGACCTGAGGCCTGTCTTTCACTCCAATATGGCTATTTTACTTACTTTTGCAGCTCTTCATCAGGGCCTTTATTTAACTAGGCAAGTCAGTTAAGAATACATTCTTATTTACAATGACGGCCTACCAAAAGGCAGAAGGCCTCCTGCGGAGACGGAGACTGGGATTGAAAAAAAATATAGGACAAAACACACATCACGACAAGAGAGACACCACAACACTACATAATGAGAGACCTAATACAACAACAAAGCATGGCAGCAACACAGCATGGCAGCAACACAACATGGCAGCAACACAGCATGGCAGCAGCACAACATGGCAGCAACACAGCATGGCAGCAACACAACATGGCAGCAACACAGCATGGCAGCAACACAACATGGCAGCAGCACAACATGGCAGCAACACAACATGGCAGCAGCACAACATGGCAGCAACACAGCATGGCAGCAACACAGCATGGCAGCAACACAACATGGCAGCAGCACAGCATGGCAGCAACACAACATGGCAGCAGCACAGCATGGCAGCAACACAACATGGCAGCAGCACAACATGGCAGCAACACAGCATGGCAGCAACACAACATGGCAGCAACACAACATGGCAGCAGCACAGCATGGCAGCAACACAACATGGCAGCAGCACAGCATGGCAGCAGCACAACATGGCAGCAGCACAACATGACAGCAACATGGCAGCAACACAACATGGCAGCAACACAACATGGCAGCAGCACAACATGGCAGCAGCACAACATGGCAGCAGCACAACATGGCAGCAGCACAACATGGCAGCAACACAACATGGTAGCAACACAGCATAGTAGCAACACAACATGGCAGCAACACAGCATGGCAGCAACACAACATGGCAGCAGCACAACATGGCAGCAACACAACATGGCAGCAGCACAACATGGCAGCAACACAGCATGGCAGCAACACAGCATGGCAGCAACACAACATGGCAGCAGCACAGCATGGCAGCAACACAACATGGCAGCAGCACAGCATGGCAGCAACACAACATGGCAGCAGCACAACATGGCAGCAACACAGCATGGCAGCAACACAACATGGCAGCAACACAACATGGCAGCAGCACAGCATGGCAGCAACACAACATGGCAGCAACACAACATGACAGCAACATGGCAGCAGCACAACATGGCAGCAGCACAACATGGCAGCAGCACAACATGGCAGCAGCACAACATGACAGCAACATGGCAGCAACACAACATGGCAGCAACACAACATGGCAGCAGCACAACATGGCAGCAGCACAACATGGCAGCAGCACAACATGGCAGCAGCACAACATGGCAGCAGCACAACATGGCAGCAACACAACATGGTAGCAACACAGCATAGTAGCAACACAACATGGCAGCAGCACAACATGGCAGCAGCACAACATGGCAGCAGCACAACATGGCAGCAGCACAACATGGTAGCAGCTCTCATCTCTCATCTCATCCTCTCTCATCTTTACAGGCCTCTCTCATGGTACAAACATTATTGGGCACAGACAACAGCACAAAGGGCAAGAAGGTAGAGACAACAAAACATCACGCCAAGTAGCCACAACTGTCAGGAAGAGTGTCCATGATTGAGTCTTTGAATGAAGAGATGGAGATAAAACTGTCCAGTTTGAGTGTTTTTTGCAGCCTGAAAGGATTTGAGAAATATGATTGGTTGACTCTCGGCCTATGACACTGGCCTATGTCTCATATTGCGCTTCATTGTTCAGATATCAGATCTGAACAACGATTTGAGTGTTCCATCCAGAAAGACCAGCACCACCAGGCCCCATCCCTAGAGACCAGCACCACCCTACACCATCGGGTCCCTTCCAGAGAGGACAGCTCCACCCTACAATATTGAGCCCCTCCCAGAGAGACCTGGTCCACCCTACAACATCATGCCCCTTCCAGAGTGGATAGCACGGCAGCTAAGCTAAACCAGATTTTATTTTATTTATGTATTTTTATTTATTTCACCTTTATTTAACCAGGTAGGCAACCAGGTAGCCATCTCTCTGGATGGGGCCTGGTGGTGCATGGTGGTGCTGGTCTCTCTCAGACGGCGACGTCTGTTGGCTTGTTGTTGGTACCTCTGTGAGGAACGCATAAGATTAAGACGGGTCTTCCTCCACATAAGCCGACAGCGTCTGACGAACTTCAAGGCTGAAGGCACTCTGACTTCTGCCTCCTGGTCCGGGAACAATGGAGGGGCATAGCCAAACTGACACTCGTGCGGGGACATACCAGTGGAGGAGGAGCGCAAGGTGTTGTGCGCGTATTCGGCCCAAACAATGAAGGACGACCATGTGGACGGGTTGTTACGAGTCATACATCGGAGGGTGGTTTCCAGCTCTTGATTCATCCTCTCTGTTTGGCCGTTGGACTCCGGATGGTACCCTGAAGATAGACTGGCAGAAGCCCCCATGAGTTGGCAGAAGGCCTTCCAAAACCTTGAGGCGAACTGGGGACCTCTGTCAGAAACCATATCTTGAGGAATGCCGAAGACTCGGAACACATGATTAATTACCAACTCAGCCGTTTCCTTGGCAGAAGGTAACTTAGTCAGAGGGACGAACCTGGCCGCCTTTGAAAACCTGTCGATTATGACTAGGATAGTAGTATTGCCATGGGATGGAGGAAGGCCAGTAATAAAGTCCAACGAGATATGGGACCAGGGTCTGTGGGGAACAGGTAAAGGGTGAAGGAGTCCTTGAGGGCGGAGGTGAGAAGATTTGCCCTGGCAGCACACGGGGCAGGCATTGACGAAAGTGGCAACGTCTTCTCTTATGGTAGGCCACCAGAACTTACGCTGGATGAACTCCAAGGTGCGACCTACGCCCGGGTGACAGGTGAGGCGAGAGGAGTGCCCCCACAGAAGGACCTGAGTCCTCACTGCCTTGGGGACAAACAACCGATTGGCAGGACCTCCTTTCGGGTCCGGTTCGATAGCTTGAGCTCGTCTCATGGTATCCTCAACTTGCCACGAGATCGGAGCCACGATCTTAGCAGCAGGAAGGACAGGCATGTCCGTGTCATCTCGAATGGTAGGAGCGTAGACTCGGGACAGGGCATCCGGTTTGAGATTCTTCGACCCGGGCCGATAGGTGAGGATAAACTGGAATCGATTGAAGAAAAGAGACCATCTAGCTTGTCTAGAGTTCAACCGCTTCGCCTGCTGGATATACTCCAGATTTTTGTGGTCCGTAAGCACTTGAAACGGGTGAGAAGCCCCCTCGAGCCAGTGTCTCCATTCCTTCAATGCCATCTTAACCGCTAGAAGTTCACGATCCCCCACATCATAGTTCCTCTCAGCCGGGGTAAGCCGGTGTGAGAAGAAAGCGCATGGATGAAGCTTCTTGTCTTCACCCCTCTGAGACAGGACAGCTCCAACACCAACCTCTGAGGCGTCTACCTCCACCACAAACGGTTCATCCGTAGTCGGTAGTATCAGGATGGGAGCAGAGAGGACGCGCTGCTTGAGTCCTTGGAAGGCCATCTCAGCATCTCTTCCCCACAAAAACCTTGCATTGCCACCCTTGGTTAAAGCTGAGAGAGGGGCTGCCACCAAGCTGAAGTTCTTGATGAACTTGCGGTAAAAGTTTGTGAAGCCCAGGAAACGCTGAACTTCCTTAACGGATTTGGGGGTGGGCCAATCCACTACCGCCCCTACCTTCCTGGGGTCCATTTGGACTCGAACGGGTTCCACTACAAATCCCAGGAATTGTACTCGGGATGAATGGAATTCACATTTTTCCGGCTTAACGTACAGATGGCTGTCTAGGAGGCGTTTGAGTACTTGTCTGACATGCTTTGTGTGTTCTTGAAGAGAGCTCGAAAAGATGAGGATGTCATCCAAGTAAACGAACACAAATAGGTTAAGCATATCCCTAAGCACATCGTTTATGAGCGCTTGGAACACCGCTGGGGCGTTGGTCAGGCCGAAGGGCATCACCAAGTATTCATAGTGACCAGTAGGCGTGTTGAAAGCGATCTTCTACTCGTCACCAGGTCTGATCCGCACAAGATGGTATGCGTTCCGCAGGTCAAGCTTAGTGAAAACAACTGCTTCCTGGAGCAGCTCGAAGGCTGTGGCCATAAGGGGTAGCGGGTAACGGTTACGGACGGTTATGGCATTGAGTCCCCGGTAGTCGATGCAAGGACGTCAATCCACCGTCTTTCTTGGCCACAAAGAAAAACCCTGCTCCCGCCGGGGAGGTGTATGGACGCATGAGGCCTGCTTCCAGAGCGTCCTTGATGTAGGTATCCATAGCAGCTCGTTCGGGTGGAGATAGGGAAAAGATCCGACCCCTGGGGGGGCAAGTGCCCGGAAACAGTTCGATGGGGCAATCATAAGGTCTATGGGGTGGTAGCATGGTGGCGCTCTGTTTGCTAAATACCAGTTTGAGGTCATGGTAACACTCGGGAACTCTGGTCAGGTCGATGGATTCTAAAGACTCGGGAGTAGAACTCGGGGAATTCGGGAAAATACAAGTAGCTTGGCACGTAGGACCCCACTGCTTGATAGTGCCCACAGACCAGTCGATGTGAGGGTTATGGCTGTGAAGCCAGGGGTATCCAAGGACGAGAGGGAACTCGGAACAGGAGATCAAATGAAAGTTCATCAATTCCTGGTGTTGTGAAACTGAAAGTCGCAAGGAGGTAGTGACATGAGTGACAAGTCCAGATCCCAAAGGGCTTCCATCCAATGTAGTAACCCTCATGGGGTCACTTAGAGGTTCAGAGGGAACGCCATTCTCCTTCGCCCAGACACCATCCATGAAGTTACCTGCGGCTCCAGAGTCTACCAAGGCTTGAAGGTGAAGCTTGTGGTTGTCTAGTGACCAAAAACCGGAACAACCCTGGCCAAATCCTGACAATAGGTATGTGTTTGGGTAAAATTAACTTTTTTGTTTTATTCTATAAACTACTGACAACATTTCTCCCAAATTCCAAATTAAAATATTGTCATTTAGAGCATTTATTTGCAGAAAACGACAACTGGTCAAAATAATAAAAAAGTGTTGTTAGACCTTGAATAATGCAAAGAAAATAAGTGTATATTAATTTTTAAGCAACACAATTACTAATGTTTTAACTTAGGAAAAGTTCAGAAATCAATATCTGGGGGAATAAGCCTCATTTTCAATCACAGCTTTCATGCGTCTTGGCATGCGCCATCTTGGTTGAATCCAAGATGGCGTAGCAGTCGGACGTGTGTTTTGTCTTGTCCCGTTTCCTCGTTTTTTTCCCTTATATACTTGTATATATTTTAATCTCACTTTCCATCTACGGACTGAATATACTCTCATGCAACCCGCCTCTCTATTATTATAAATTAGAACCGGAACCCCAATCAGAAGCTAGCCAGCTAACTAGCTACTAGCTAGTAGTCAGTTAGCCCCTGCTAGCGGGCTTCACGGTTAACTCGGACACCTGCCAGCCTCAGCTTGGTCAATACCTGCTAGCCCACACAGCGCGATATCAACCCAGACATATCAGACTGCTTTTTTCTCTATCACATCTCCGGATTCCTACCTCAAGCTCTGGACCTATATACCGGATCATTGCAGCTAGCTAGCTGTATTCTGAGTGGCGACTCCTGGCTAACGCCTCTGTCCCAAAGCAAGCACCAGTTAGCCTTGAGCTAGTCTTGAGCTAGGCCTATCTCCCGGCTAGCCGAAGAGGTCTACCAGCTAATTCTTGGGCTACTGTCGTGTCTTTGGCTATGCCGGATTAAGTGATATGACATGCTATTCTATAAAATCATTTCTCCGTAATTAATATTACCTGATTGAGCTAATCATGTAAATGTAATTAACTAGAGAGTCGGGGCACCACAAAATAATATTTATAGAGCTGTTATCTTCCGAATAAACTCTTAAAGACCTAGTAATATTTTATATCAATAGCAGTCAATATTAATCGTCACCTTAATTCAGTCTCATCTGAAAGTTGTACATTCTTGGTTATCTGCACGAACCCTGGCTAACAAGTTGAATCAGCAATGCAAAATTGTGTTTAATTATTTATTTACTAAATACCTAACTAATCACACAGAATTACACATACACAGAATGAATTATACCTCGATTACAAATTACGTCATGAAGGAAACCGTCCCTAGCGGGCGGAACAGATATGACAGCTTGTTACACAAAAGAACAGGGGCTGGGTTTGATGAAAGAGCAGGAAGACTGAGGAACAAAGGGTGAAGCTGTGCTATCGAAAACATAATACATTTTAAATTACCACCCATTTGGAAAAGGAAAATGCAATAAATATTTACTCTGAGCTGCGCTTCAGTAGGTTGGTGGTAGATGGAAGGCCGTGTTGCCAAACCGAGTCCTTTGTCCTTTGAAGAATGTCTCTGCTGGTATGTTGGATACATTGTAGTAACAACGTTGTGTGGTAGACGATAAACTCTGTCTGTTCCTTCCTAACCTGCGTTTGCAGCTGCTGTTGCTAACTCGACGGCTAGGAGGTAAACATACCCTCCAAACATACCCTCGTAAAACTGACTATCCTACTGATCCTTGACTTCGGCGATGTAATTTACAAAATAGCCTCCAACACTCTACTCAGAAAATTGGATGTAGTCTATCACAGTGCCATCTGTTTTGTCACCAAAGCCCCATCTACTACCCACCACTGTGACCTGTATGCTCTAGTCGGCTGGCCCTCGCTACATATTAGTCGCCAAACCCACTGGCTCCAGGTCATCTATAGGTCTTTGCTAGGTAAAACTCTGCCTTATCTCAGCTCACTGGTCACCATAGCAACACCCACCAGTAAAAATCACTGAAGCTGGAGATGTATGTCTCCCTCTCTAACTTTAAGCATCAGCTGTCAGAGCAGCTTACCGATCACTGCAGTTTATCTGTAAATAGCCCATCCAACCAACTAACTACCTCATCCCATACTGTTATTATTATTATTATTATTTTTTGCTCTTTTGCATCCCAGTATCTCTACTTGCACATCATGATCTGCACATCTATCACTCCAGTATTAATGCTAAATTGTAATTATTTTAATTGTAATTCTTTCAACTTTTTAGGCCTTACCTCCCCAATCTTACTACACGGTACATAGACTTTTTCTATTGTGTTATTGACTGTACTTTTGTTTATCCCATGTGTAACTCTGTGTTGTTGTTTTTGTCACACTGCTTTATCTTGTTCAGGTCATTGAGAACTTATTCTCAACTGCCTGGTTAAATAAAGGTGAAAATAATATATTAAAAAATAAATGCTCTCCACCAGTCTTTCACAATGATGTTGGGTGACTTTATGCCACTCCTGGGGCAAAAATTCAAGCAGCTCGGATTTGTTTGATTGCTAGTTACCATCCATCTTCCTCCTGATCACATTCCAGAGGTTTTAAATGGGTATCCGGTCTGTAGATTGGGCTGGCCATGACAGGGTCTTGATCTGGTGGTCCTCCATCCACACCTTGATTGACCTGGCTGTGTGGCATGAAGCATTGTCCTGCTGGAAAAACCAATCCTCGGAGTTGGGGAACATTGTCAGAGCAGAACGAAGCAAGTTTTCTTCCAGGACAACCTTGTACAACCTTGTAATAATAATAATATGATAATATATGCCATTTAGCAGACGCTTTTATCCAAAGCGACTTACAGTCATGCGTGCATACATTCTACGTATGGGTGGTCCCGGGAATCGAACCCACTACCCTGGCATTACAAGCGCCATGCTCTACCAACTGAGCTACAGAAGGACCACAGAGACAATGCCCGATTCCAGCCTTGCTGTGAAGCACCCCCAGATCATCACCGATCCTCCACCAAATTTCACAGTGGGTGCGAGACCTGTGGCTTGTATTCCTATCTAGGTTGGAAATAAAACATTTATTTTGAATTGAATGTAATATCTTGTTGTTCTGTAATTGTTCTGTACTTTGTCATGTTTGTGTTCGTTTCATGTGGACCCTAGGAAGAGTATCTGCTGCATGTGCAGTAGCTACTGGGGATCCTGCTAAACTAAACCCAAGGTCAGAATAACCCAGCGTCTGTTCTCTCCAATATCTACCCAATTGGGTTATTTTTGACCCTTTTGTCTTTGCTACTACTGTTTCGTTGGTGCATCTACATCATCTTGCTGAGTCTACCTTTAAACGTAACCTAACTTAAGACCTGACCCATCACCTTTAAGACCTGACCCATCACCTTTAAGACCTGACCTGTCACTTTTAAGACCTGACCCATCACCTTTAAGACCTGACCTATCACCTTTAAGACCTGACCCATCACCTTTAAGACCTGACCCATCACCTTTAAGACCTGACCCATCACCTTTAAGACCTGACCCATCACCTTTAAGACCTGACCCATCACCTTTAAGACCTGACCCATCACCTTTAAGACCTGACCTATCACCTTTAAGACCTGACCCATCACCTTTAAGACCTGACCCATCACCATTAAGACCTGACCCATCAACATTTACGTTTACATTTAAGTCATTTAGCAGACGCTCTTATCCAGAGCGACTTACAAATTGGTGCATTCACGTGACAACAACTACAAAAAAAAAAACAAATCAGTCAGAGTATGGTTAATTTGTACTGCAGGGTTTATTACAATGATCTACGGGGAAAGGAATCAGAGCAGCAAGGAAACCCCACTCACCCCAGACTAGAACAACACACCAGACTGTTGTTGACCTCTATCAGGACTAGAACAACACACCAGACTGTTGTTGACCCTACCTCTATCAGGACTAGAACAACACACCGGACTGTTGTTGACCCTACCTCTATCAGGACTAGAACAACACACCAGACTGTTGTTGACCTCTATCAGGACTAGAACAACACACCAGACTGTTGTTGACCTCTATGAGGACTAGAACAACACACCAGACTGTTGTTGACCCTACCTCTATCAGCTATAGAACAACACACCAGACTGTTGTTGACCTCTATCAGCTATAGAACAACACACCAGACTGTTGTTGACCTCTATCAGGACTAGAACAACACATCAGACTGTTGTTGACCTCTATGAGGACTAGAACAACACACCAGACTGTTGTTGACCTCTATCAGGACTAGAACAACACATCAGACTGTTGTTGACCTCTATCAGGACTAGAACAACACATCAGACTGTTGTTGACCCTACCTCTATCAGGACTAGAACAACACATCAGACTGTTGTTGACCCTACCTCTATCAGGAATAGAACAACACACCAGACTGTTGTTGACCTCTATCAGCTATAGAACAACACACCAGACTGTTGTTGACCTCTATCAGGACTAGAACAACACACCAGACTGTTGTTGACCTCTATCAGCTATAGAACAACACACCAGACTGTTGTTGACCTCTATCAGGACTAGAACAACACATCAGACTGTTGTTGACCTCTATGAGGACTAGAACAACACATCAGACTGTTGTTGACCCTACCTCTATCAGCTATAGAACAACACACCAGACTGTTGTTGACCTCTATCAGGACTAGAACAACACACCAGACTGTTGTTGACCTCTATCAGCTATAGAACAACACACCAGACTGTTGTTGACCTCTATCAGGACTAGAACAACACACCAGACTGTTGTTGACCTCTATCAGGACTAGAACAACACACCAGACTGTTGTTGACCCTACCTCTATCAGGACTAGAACAACACACCAGACTGTTGTTGACCCTACCTCTATCAGGACTAGAACAACACACCAGACTGTTGTTGACCTCTATCAGGACTAGAACAACACACCGGACTGTTGTTGACCTCTATCAGGACTAGAACAACACATCAGACTGTTGTTGACCTCTATCAGGACTAGAACAACACATCAGACTGTTGTTGACCTCTATCAGGACTAGAACAACACACCAGACTGTTGTTGACCTCTATCAGGACTAGAACAACACATCAGACTGTTGTTGACCTCTATCAGGAATAGAACAACACACCAGACTGTTGTTGACCTCTATCAGGACTAGAACAACACACCAGACTGTTTTTGACCTCTATCAGGACTAGAACAACACACCAGACTGTTGTTGACCTCTATCAGGACTAGAACAACACACCAGACTGTTGTTGACCCTACCTCTATCAGGACTAGAACAACACACCAGACTCATTACTCCCCGTGAGTGAGTGAGTGAGTGAGTGAGTGAGTGAGTGAGTGAGTGAGTGAGTGAGTGAGTGAGTGAGAAAGAGAGAGAGAAAGAGTGTGTGAGACTTACAGGCCCGTGCAGTGCATTGTGTGGAGGTGAGTGAGACAGGCCCGTGCAGTGCATTGTGTGGAGGTGTGTGAGACTTACAGGCCCGTGCAGTGCATTGTGTGGAGGTGAGTGAGACAGGCCCGTGCAGTGCATTGTGTGGAGGTGAGTGAGACTTACAGGCCCGTGCAGTGCATTGTGTGGAGGTGAGTGAGACAGGCCCGTGCAGTGCATTGTGTGGAGGTGTGTGAGACAGGCCCATGCAGTGCATTGTGTGGAGGTGTGTGAGACTTACAGGCCCGTGCAGTGCATTGTGTGGAGGTGTTGAGAGCAGGGTGCATCCCCTGGCAGGTGAACAGAGAGTTGTTGTTGGTCTGGGATCCAGACTGCAGTACAGAGACATTGTTGGCTGGCCATGACCCTTCACCCCCAAGCCACGCCCCTCCCTGGTGCAATAACAACCGGAAAAAAATATATATAATTTATTTTGTCAGGAGCATTTCGATGTGTGTGTGCTTGTGTACCTGTGTGTGTGTGTGTGCACCTGTGTGTGTGTGTACCTGTGTGTGTGTGTATACGTGTGTGTGTGTGATGTATATGTGTATCTGTGTGTGTGTGTATACATGTGTGAGCATGTATGTACAGTGGGGCAAAAAATAATTTAGTCAGCCACCAATTGTGCAAGTTCTCCCAATTAAAAAGATGAGAGAGGCCTGTAATTTTCATCATAGGTACACTTCAACTATGACAGACAAAATGAGAGAAATGAGAGAAAAAAATCCAGAAAATCACATTGTAGGATTTTTGATTTATTAATTTGCAAATTATGGTGGAAAATAAGTATTTGGTCAATAACAAAAGTTTATCTCAATACTTTGTTATATATCCTTTGTTGGCAATGACAGAGGTCAAACGTTTTCTGTAAGTCTTCACAAGGTTTTCACACAATTCCTCCATTCAGATCTCCTCTAGAGCAGTGATATTTTGGGGATGTTGCTGGGCAACACAGACTTTCAACTCCCTCCAAATATTTTCTATGGGGTTGAGATCTGGAGATTGAGCTAATCATGTAAAAGCTAGGCCAATCCAGGACCTTGAAATGCTTCTTACGAAGCCACTCCTTCGTTGCCTGGGCGGTGTGTTTGGGATCATTGTCATGCTGAAAGACCCAGCCATGTGTCATCTTCAATACCCTTGCTGATGGTAGGCTTTGTTACTTTGGTCCCAGCTCTCTGCAGGTCATTCACTAGGTCCCCCCGTGTGGTTCTGGGATGTTTGCTCACCGTTCTTGTGATCATTTTGACCCCACGGGGTGAGATCTTGCATGGAGCCCCAGATCGAGGGAGATTATCAGTGGTCTTGTATGTCTTCCATTTCCTAATAATTGCTCCCACAGTTGACTTCCTCAATCCAAGTTGCTTACCTATTGCAGATCTTTTAAAAAACCTTTATTTAACTAAGCAAGTCAGTTAAAACCACTTAAGCCTACCCCTTACTTTTTCGAACATTCTGTTAAAAATCGCGCAAAATTTCAGTGTCCTGCTACTCATGCCAGGAATATAGTATATGCATATGATTAGTATGTGTGGATAGAAAACACTCTGACGTTTCTAAAACTGGTTAAGTCACGGCTGTGACTATAACAGAACGTGTGTTTCATCGAAAAGCCCAAGGAAAACTGATCACCAAAAACTGCATGTATTGTCTATGGCACAGCAAATTAGATGGGGCCGAGATTGCAAGTCCTACAGCTTCCACACGATGTCGCCAGTCTTGGCAATTGCCTGGGCGAGTAAGAGAGACCCCATTCCTTCCGGTCTCCGACAGGATGTTTTGGAAGAGAGATTTCCGACCATGATTTTGAAGACGTGGAGCTATTGAATACACATCGCCCCCGTGATCAATTTGATAGATTATTAACGTTTACTAATACCTAAAGTTGGATTACAAAAGTATTTCGAAGTGTTTTGTGAAAGTTTATCGTCGACTTTTTTTATTAAAAAAAAATGACGTTGCGTTTTAAAACAGTGTTTTTTTCTGATTCACACACTTTTCATAGATCGATATTTTGGGTATATATGGACCGATTTAATCGAAAAAAAGACCCAATAGTGATGTTTATGGGACATCTAGGAGTGCCAACAAAGAAGCTTGTCAAAGGTAATGAATGTTTTATATTTTATTTCTGCGTTTTGTGTAGCGCTGGCTATGCTAATTATTTTGTTTACGTCCCCTTCAGGTATTTCGGGGTGTTATATGCTATCAGATAATAGCTTCTCATGCTTTCGCCGAAAAGCATTTTAAAAATCTGACTTGTTGGCTAGATTCACAACAAGTGTAGCTTTAATTCAGTACCCTGCATGTGTGTTTTAATGAACGTTTGAGTTTTAACAAGTGCTATTAGTATTTAGCGTAGTGCATTTGCATTTCCACGCCTGCGTGTCGGGTGGGTTTAAGAGGTTAAGAACAATTTCTTATTTTCAATGACGGCCTAGGAACAGTGGGTTAACTGCCTGTTCAGGGGCAGAACGACAGATTTGTACCTTGTCAGCTCAGGGGTTTGAACTTGCAACCTTCTGGCTACCCTGCCGCCCTGCACCAGTCTTCCCAGCCTGGTGCAGGCCTACAATTTAAAAAAAAATCTATGACTGGGGTGGCTGGAGTCTTTGACAATATTTAGGGCCTTCCTCTGACACTGCCTGGTAATGAGGTCCTGGATGGCAGGAAGCTTGGCCCCGGTGATATACTGGACTGTACGCACTCCTCTGTTGGTCCTTGCGGTCAGAATCCAGGCAGTGATGCAACCAGTCAGAATGCTCTCGATGGTGCAGCTGTAGAACCCTCTGAGGATCTCAGGACCCATGCCAAAACTTTTCAGTCTCCTGAGGGGGAAAAGGTTTTGTTGTTCCCTCTTCACGACTGTCTTGGTGTGCTTGGACCATATTAGTTTGTTGGTGATTTGAACGCCAAGGAACTTGAAGCTCTCAACCTGCTCTCAACCTGCTCCACTACAGCCCCGTCAATGAGAATGGGGTCGTGCTCAGTCCTCCATCACTTATGTGATGTACTACTCAATGCCCTCGGAAGAATCCCAGAACATATTCCAGTCTGTACTAGCAAAACAGTCCTGTAGTTTAGCATCTGCTTCATCTGACCACTTTTTCATAGACCGATTCACTGGTGCTCTTCACTGAGCTTTAATTTTTCTTGTAAGCAGGAATCAGGAGGATTAAATTATGGTGAGATTTGCCAAATGGGAGATCTTTTTACACATCTCTGTGTGTGGAATAAAGGTGGTTTTGTTTTTTTTTGTGTGTGTGTGTGTGTGTGTGTGTGTGTGTGTGTGTGTGTGTGTGTGTGTGTGTGTGTGTGTGTGTGTGTGTGTGTGTGTGTGTGTGTGTGTGTGTGTGTGTGTGTGTGTGTGTGTGTGTGTGTGTATAAGTGTGTGTACCTGTGCCAGGGAGAGAGGGTTTGTGGTCCAGCGTAGTGAAGGGGAGGGCAGGCCCCCTGGCCATGAACAGGTCAGGTTGAGGGAGGAGTAGTTCATTGCTGGCAGAACAGAGCAGGAGGGGGAACCATCTGGAGGGTCTGGGGGACAGGGGGACAATATACAGCGCAACACTGTGTTGATTGTGTTGTTATTGTGTGTGTGTTTGTGTGTGAGTGTGTGTATCGTCACAGGACATCAGGATGACAAGCACCAGCCTTTCAGTCAACCAGGGGTTGCCATGGCAATAACATCACAGTGACATAAAAGTGTTTGGTACCTTAGAACCTCCTGAGAGTTCTGTCTCTTTCCCCGATGCTCCAACAGGTCTGCAGCATCCCCAACGATTCCATGTGTGTTTCGGTGTGTCTGTTTGTGTGTGAGTGTGTGTGTGTGTGGTGACGTCATATGGAGAAGAGGGAGAGAAGTACTAGAAGGTAGAGAGAGAAAGTTGGAGGTCAGGGGATGGTAGTCGGGGTTAGAGATTAGAGGTTACTCACAGTAAACGGTGAGGCTGATGGTCTTCATAGAGCGGGTGTTGAGGTATGTGTTCTGAGCCAGACAGGCGTAGGTACCTGTGTGCATCCGCAGAATCCTAGTGATGGTGAACTGGGGTCCCGCGTACACCTGGCTGGATTAAAACCAACATAAAAACACCAGGCCGGATTAGAACCATTATATAAAACACCAGTTCGGATTAGAACCATTATATAAAACACCTGGCTGGATTAGAACCAATATATAAAACACCTGGCTGGATTAGAACCAATATATAAAACACCTGGCTGGATTAGAACCAATATATAAAACACCTGCTGGATTAGAACCAATATATAAAACACCTGGCTGGATTAGAACCAATATATAAAACACCTGGCTGGTGTTCAGTGGAGGCTGCTGAGGGGAGAACGGCTCATGATAACGACCGGAATGGAGCACATGGAACATTTTGTGTTGTGGATATGTGGTAGTGTAGGGATGTTATATCATGTACTGTTTTATCTTTAGCTCAGTACAAATATAGTTAACTGTTTTATCTTTTGTAATGTGGGTGCTTTGGTGTGTTTGGACACCAGGAAGAGTAGCTGCTGCACTGACAGAAGCTAATGGGGATTATAAGAATATTTTGAAGATAAATACACAACACAGAGTTTGAGAGTTTGAAAGTTTTTAGAGGATGAGAAGGTGAGAGTACTAAAAACTAGAGTACTAATGGTTAATGGGGAATTGTAAATATGAGTTGGGTTGCTGTTTAGAATCTGTGGAATGCCACTCCAGAACTCAGAGCTACGGTCTGTACATTGAGTCAGGAGCAGGATACTTTTTATTTGGCCATTGGCCAGTTGTACTGCAAGGACTTTTGATGCAGTACAAAGGAACAGGGTGTAATTTGGTCAACCTCAGGCTAGGATGGTGGGTTATAAATTACCTCCTGTTCCTTTGTTTAGTGGAGAAAAGCTGGGGACAGGGGAGACTGAACATTTGAACATCTACCTCCCAGCATAACATCATGATTTGTCCTTCTCAAATAAACACATTTTTCTCCCCGATTTGCTTTGGAGATTGTGTAATTGAAGAATACATCAATTGCTAACAGGATCCTTAATGAATAAAAATAAAAATACATGGAATGGCATGAAACACATGAAAACCATATATTTGATACCATTCCGCTCCACGAACCCGTGCTCCCCAATGAATGTGCCACCAACCACCTGTGCTGGGATTATAACCAATATATAAAACAAATGACTGAGATTGTTTGTATTTTATTAGGATCCCCATGAATAAAATCCCTTAGCGGTTTCCTTCCTCTCTGGCAACTGAGTTGGGAAGAACACCTGTATCTTTGTAGTGACTGGGTGTATTGATACACCATCCAAAGTGTTATTAATAACTTCACCATGCTCAAAGGGATATTCAATGTCAGTTCTTGTTTTTACCTTTCGACCAATAGGTGCCCTTCTTTGCGAGGCATTGGTAAAATGTGGAAAAAGTGGTGTGAATACTTTTTGAAGGCTCTGTAGCTTGGGGTGTGAATACTTTCTGAAGGCTCTGTAGCTTGGGGTGTGAATACTTTCTGAAGGCTCTGTAGCTTGGGGTGTGAATACTTTCTGAAGGCTCTGTAGCTTGGGGTGTGAATACTTTCTGAAGGCTCTGTAGCTTACTTACTTTCTTGTGTTCTTACTTCTTGTGTGTTTTTGTTTTACTTTACCTTTTTGTACTACTGATATTGATTACTACGGAAATTGATAAATGCATTGTTGGGAAAGCGCAAGCAGGAAAGGCATTTCACTGTTCTAGTGCAGGTGACAATAAAAAGTTGAAAATTGAAAGAAGCGATGCAGTTCCTCTCCTCTACCTAATAACCTTTTATTCAAATTACTAGAAGTGCCCTCTAGTGGCCCCATAGGTGGGATTCTATTCATATTTTTCATAATTTAATAATTAATACACTTTCTTTTTTAACTCTGAAAATCCGGTGTTTCTATATCAAACAGGACCTCAGCCAGCCAAATCACCAGCTGTCAGCAGGGTCATAAATCACCAGCTGTCATTAGGGTCATCAATCACCAGCTGTCATTGGGGTCATCAATCACCAGCTGTCAGCAGGGTCATCAATCACCAGCTGTCAGCAGGGCCATCAATTACCAGCTGTCAGCAGGGTCATCAATCACCAGCTGTCAGTAGGGTCATCAATCACCAGCTGTCAGTAGGGTTATCAATCACCAGCTGTCAGTAGGGTCATAAATCACCAGCTGTCATTGGGGTCATCAATCACCAGCTGTCATTGGGGTCATCAATCACCAGCTGTCATTAGGGTCATCAATCACCAGCTGTCATTGGGGTCATCAATCACCAGCTGTCATTGGGGTCATCAATCACCAGCTGTCATTGGGGTCATCAATCACCAGCTGTCATTAGGGTCATAAATCACCAGCTGTCAGCAGGGTCATAAATCACCAGCTGTCAGCAGGGTCATAAATCACCAGCTGTCAGCAGGGTCATAAATCACCAGCTGTCAGCAGGGTCATAAATCACCAGCTGTCAGCAGGGTCATAAATCACCAGCTGTCAGCAGGGTCATAAATCACCAACTGTCAGCAGGGTCATAAATCACCAACTGTCAGCAGGGTCATAAATCACCAACTGTCAGCAGGGTCATAAATCACCAACTGTCAGCAGGGTCATAAATCACCAGCTGTCAGCAGGGTCATCAATTACCAGCTGTCAGTAGGGTCATAAATCACCAGCTGTCAGCAGGGTCATCAATTACCAGCTGTCAGTAGGGTCATAAATCACCAGCTGTCAGCAGGGTCATAAATCACCAGCTGTCAGCAGGGTCATCAATCACCAGCTGTCAGCAGGGTCATAAATCACCAGCTGTCAGCAGGGTCATAAATCACCAGCTGTCAGCAGGGTCATAAATCACCAGCTGTCAGCAGGGTCATAAATCACCAGCTGTCAGCAGGGTCATAAATCACCAGCTGTCAGCAGGGTCATGAATCACCAGCTGTCAGTAGGGCCATCAATCACCAGCTGTCAGCAGGGTCATCAATCACCAGCTGTCAGCAGGGCCATCAATTACCAGCTGTCAGCAGGATCATCAATCACCAGCTGTCAGTAGGGTCATAAAACACCAGATGTCATTAGGTCATAAATCACCAGCTGTCATTAGGTCATCAATCACCAGCTGTCAGCAGGGCCTTCAATCACCAGCTGTCAGCAGGGTCATAAATCACCAGCTGTCAGCAGGGTCATAAATCACCAGCTGTCAGCAGGGCCATCAATCACCAGCTGTCAGCAGGGTCATCAATCACCAGCTGTCAGCAGGGCCATCAATCACCAGCTGTCAGCAGGGCCATCAATTACCAGCTGTCAGCAGGGCCATCAATTACCAGCTGTCAGCAGGGCCATCAATTACCAGCTGTCAGCAGGGTCATCAATTACCAGCTGTCAGCAGGGTCATCAATTACCAGCTGTCAGCAGGGTCAGCTGTCAGCAGGGTCATCAATTACCAGCTGTCAGCAGGGCCATCAATTACCAGCTGTCAGCAGGGTCATCAATTACCAGCTGTCAGCAGGGTCATCAATTACCAGCTGTCAGCAGGGTCATAAATCACCAGCTGTCAGCAGGGTCATGAATCACCAGCTGTCAGCAGGGTCATCAATTACCAGCTGTCAGCAGGGTCATCAATTACCAGCTGTCAGTAGGGTCATCAATTACCAGCTGTCAGTAGGGTCATCACCAGCTGTCAGTAGGGTCATAAATCAGCTGTCAGCAGGGTCATAAATCACCAACTGTCAGCAGGGTCATGAATCACCAGCTGTCAGCAGGGTCATAAATCACCAGCTGTCAGCAGGGCCATGAATCACCAGCTGTCAGTAGGGTCATAAATCACCAGCTGTCAGCAGGGTCATCAATCACCAGCTGTCAGCAGGGTCATCAATTACCAGCTGTCAGTAGGGTCATAAATCACCAGCTGTCAGCAGGGTCATCAATTACCAGCTGTCAGTAGGGTCATAAATCACCAGCTGTCAGCAGGGTCATAAACCAGCTCAGCAGGGTCATCAATTACCAGCTGTCAGCAGGATCATAAATCACCAGCTGTCAGTAGGGTCAAAATCACCAGCTGTCAGCAGGGTCATAAATCACCAGCTGTCAGCAGGGTCATAAATCACCAGCTGTCAGCAGGGTCATAAATCACCAGCTGTCAGCAGGGCATGAATCACCAGCTGTCAGTAGGGTCATAAATCACCAGCTGTCAGCAGGGTCATAAATCACCAGCTGTCAGCAGGGTCAGCAGGATCAAATCACCAGCTGTCAGTAGGGTCATCAATCACCAACTGTCAGCAGGGTCATCAATCACCAGCTGTCAGCAGGGTCATCAATCACCAGCTGTCAGTAGGGTCATCAATCACCAGCTGTCAGCAGGGTCATCAATTACCAGCTGTCAGCAGGGCCATCAATTACCAGCTGTCATTAGGTCATCAATCACCAGCTGTCAGCAGGGCCATCAATCACCAGCTGTCAGCAGGGCCATCAATTACCAGCTGTCAGCAGGGCCATCAATTACCAGCTGTCAGCAGGGCCATCAATTACCAGCTGTCAGCAGGGTCATCAATCACCAGCTGTCAGCAGGGCCATCAATTACCAGCTGTCAGCAGGGCCATCAATTACCAGCTGTCAGCAGGGCCATCAATTACCAGCTGTCAGCAGGGCCATCAATTACCAGCTGTCAGCAGGGTCATCAATTACCAGCTGTCAGCAGGGTCATCAATTACCAGCTGTCAGCAGGGCCATCAATTACCAGCTGTCAGCAGGGTCATCAATTACCAGCTGTCAGCAGGGCCATCAATTACCAGCTGTCAGCAGGGCCATCAATTACCAGCTGTCAGCAGGGCCATCAATTACCAGCTTCTGCACTACTCCTAAGTCTCCCTAACATCTTCATGGCAAAAGCGCACCAACACTGAGAACCTCAACTCTAAACTCTTTTTCCAATACACAAATAAAATTACCATCCATATAATATATTTTTCCTGCTCACATGTCAGCCATTGAAACCCATTCACATCTGGTTTCATTGCAGTAATACATTTTCCAATAATACACAAGTAACCCATTGATTAAAAAACATCATGACTTACCTTTTTTTAAGCTTGGGTTGTTATGTAAAAAAACAACCAAAGCTGAAAAAAAAGCCAGAAAATCACATTGTAGGATTTTTAATGAATTTATTTGAAAATTATGGTGGAAAATAAGTATTTGGTCACCTACAAACAAGCAAGATTTCTGGCTCTCACAGACCTGTAACTTCTTCTTTAAGAGGCTCCTCTGTCCCCCACTAGTTACCTGTATTAATGGCACCTGTTTGAACTTGTTATCAGTATAAAAGACACCTGTCCACAACCTCAAACAGTCACACTCCAAACTCCACTATGGCCAAGACCAAAGAGCTGTCAAAGGACACCAGAAACACAAATGTAGACATACTCCAGGCTGGGAAGACTGAATCTGCAATAGGTAAGCAGCTTGGTTTGAAGAAATCAACTGTTTGTATTCACCCCCCTTGGTATGAAGCCCCTAAATAACATCTGGTGCAACCAATTACCTTCAGAAGTCACATAATGGGGGATCACGTGACCCTTGAACGAGATGGCCGCATTAACTAAGAGCTCCGCACAAGTAGTTTCCAATTCCTAATCTTACCTCCACTCCAAGTTCAAACTCATTTAGCTTTAGTAAGAAAAAGTAATGGCGGCTACAAAAGGCGACACTACAGGTGACATTTTTACCCGGACTCGAGTATTAGCAACGGAAAAAGCCTCCAAGAAGAAGCTAGCTTCAGAAAAAACTAGCGCCATTTGCCAGGAGCAAGAGAACCCGCTCCCCCACGAGGCACAATGAATGCCAACCTCGCACTCTGTCGAAGACATCCTTTCTGAGTTGATGTACAGAACTAAACACTAAATTAGATGCCATTAACTCTCAGCTCAGTGCGATAGGGGGCAAGGTGACAATCCTGAAAAACGCTTTGCCTGACATCAACAACAAGATAACCATAAACGCGGGGAGCCTGGACGAGGCAGAGGGGCGAATCCTATCCATGGAAAACTTATTGACAGATGCCATGGAAACATTAGCATATGCTAAAAAGAAAATCGAGCATCTGGAAGAGAAAACAGAGGACCTGGAAAACAGGGGGCGAAGGAATAATTGTGTTCTATTCAATCTGTGCGAAAAAGAAGAGGGAAACATGCCACTGATCCGCTACCTGCAAGACAAACTTCCCGAGTGGCTCCACCTGTCCACCGACAGGCCCATAGAACTCGAGAGAGCTCACCGAGCACTGAGGCCCCCACCAGCAGCCAGACAACCACCGCGCCCAATCACCATACGTTTCCTGAGATTCACCGACAAGGAACGAGTCCTACAGGCGGCGAAAATCAACACCATCACAGTGGGAAACGCCAAACTCGCTTTACACCAGGACCTGTCAGCTGGAATACGCCGAAAGCGCAGAGAATTTGACGAAGTGAAGAAATACTCCATTGACCGAGGCATCTTCAGGGGATTTATTTTCCTTTTATGTGAACACAGCTGTAATTACTATCCACTTTTACCCAGCGATGACTTGCACTAAAGTTCAATTACTGCTCGATGACGATGACTAGTACCTTAAATCTATTGACATGGAACTGCCATGGTCTAGGGCATGCAATAAAATGAAAAAAGATACTATGTGCTCTAAAGAAGGAAAAAGCAGACATCGCGCTATTACAAGAGACACACCTCTGTGATGCTGAACTCCGCAGAGTGTAACGGCGTTCGTCTGTTGAAGGAAGAGAGTCGGACCGAAATGCAGCGTGTTGGTTACTCATGACTTTAATGAATGAAATGCGGTGCATGAAATAACTGAAAGACGAAAACAACAAACGGAACGTGAAACTATTACAGCCTATCTGGTGAACACTACACAGAGACAGGAACAATCACCCACAAAATACAAAGTGAAACACAGGCTACCTAAATACGGTTCCCAATCCGAGACAACGAGAATCATCTGATTGAGAATCGCCTCAGGCAGCCAAGCCTAACTAGACACACCCCTAATCATTCACAATCCCAATACTACAAAAACCCCAATACGAAATACAACAACAAAACCCCATGTCACACCCTGGCCTGACCAAATATATACCGAAAACACAAAATACAATGACCAAGGCGTGACACAGAGCTTGGGTGGGACAGGTGTATTTCTCATCTTTCAAATCAAACAGTAGAGGCACAGCCATACTTATCCATAAAAATGATCCATTCATAATTGACAAAAACATATCTGATCCGGAGGGGAGATTTATTTTGATAACTGGGTCACTATATGGTCAACCAATTACTATATTAAACATATACACCCCTAACACAGATACTCCTGCATTCATGTCAAAAATTATAACCCTGTTCAATGAGCATTGTGTCTCCTTTGGTGTGGTGGCCGGAGATTTTAATTGTACCCTTAACCCAACCCTAGACAAATCATCTCAGGTCCCCACCACAAATCCTAGATCCGCAAAGATGTTGAACTCTCTTACTAAAGAGATGGGACTGATAGATATCTGGAGAGAGACTAATAGCTCATCTATGGACTATACATACTACTCTAATGTCCATAACACTTACTCCCGTATAGATTACATTTTTATCCCAAAGAGTTTCATAAATTCAGCCACTTGTACAATCGGACCCATAGCACTTTCAGATCACGCCTTTGTCCACCTCCGCTTTGACCTCTGCAAAAACATCCTGAGGTCAAAGAGCTGGAAATTCAACACCTCCATGCTATCAAATGACGAGTTCCATACATTGGTAACTACATGGATAGACAACTACACACAAGACAATAAAGATTCTCCTGTTTCTCCGGCCACAATGTGGGACGCTGCTAAAGCTACACTAAGAGGTCATCTAATTGCATATGGTTCCTCTAAGAAAAAAGCAATGGAAGCACACAGGCTAGATCGTGAGAGGGAGCTGGAATGCTGTGAAAAAATACATAAACAATCCCTAGACAGCACCTCCTGGAGTCATCTTAAAGCAGCCAAAGCCAAACTGAATTTGGACTACACTCGGGAGATAAAAAAAAAGTTTTCTTTACTAAACAGAAATACCATGAGTATAGCAATAGGCACCAGTAGATTGCTTGCTTACCAATTAAAAAAGGAGCAGTCAGAGTGTACAATCATGGCTAGCCGAACAGCAGAGGACGAGGTCACATATGACCCAAAAAAGATCAATTTAACTTTTCATGATTTTTACTGCAAACTATATACCTCTGAGAGAAAACACACGGAGGCAGAACTCCACTCTTTCCAGAGAGGGAATCTCGCTACCTAAACTATCAGAGACCGACCAAGAAGATCTCAACTCCCCCTTCACTCCTGAGGATATCCTGGAGGCAATTACCTCCATGCCACCTAATAAGTCCCCAGGCCCAGATGGATTCCCCAGAGAGTTCTACAAAGCTTTTTGTCCCCAGCTCAGCCCTATCTTCATGCCAATGCTGGAGGATTTTTGCAAAAACTGAGTTCTCCCAGACTCAATGCACACAGCTCGCATTACAGTGTTGCTAAAAAGGACAAGGACCCCCTATCCTCCTCGTCCTTCCGGCCCATAAGCTTGTTGGATTTCGACTATAAAATAATTACCAAATTGCTCGCCAAAAGACTAAACACTCTTCTTCCCAAAATAATAAAAGCGGACCAAACTGGATTTATTAGAGACAGATACTCTTCTGATAACATTCGCCGTCTTTTTGATATTATTGATCAAGTAAACGCACAGAAGACCCCTGTCCTGCTGGCTTCACTGGATGCTGAGAAGGCGTTTGACAGGATGGAGTGGAGCTTTCTGTTTTCAGTCTTAGAAAAGTTCAAAATGGGCCCTAATTTTATTAAATGCATCAAATCACTATACTCCCATCCAAATGCCATGGTGACTACTAATGGACTGAACTCTGACAGATTCCCTCTGGAACGGGGCACAAGACAAGGGTGCTCGCTGTCCCCGCTGCTCTACTTGTTGGGGGCGGAGCCTCTGGCAGAGCTGATAAGGAGCAATCCAAGTATTATGGGTGTTTCTGCAGGCGGCCTGCAGCACAAGATTTCGCTTTACGCGGATGATGTCTTGCTCTACATATCCAACCCTGAGAAATCCCTCCCTCTCATTTTAGACACAATTGCTCAGTATGGCAAGTTTTCAGGTTATAAGATCAATTTTAACAAATCCACTGTCTGCCCTCTCAATATTACACTCACCAGCTCTATGAAGACACTTTGTCCTTTCCAATGGAAAACACAGGGGTTTCAATACCTCGGGATCTTCATAACACCAGATCTGAATAGCCTTTTTAAGGAAAATTATCTTCCACTCCTGGATCGAATCAAGAACGATCTCCAAACCTGGATCTCCCTCCCAATTAGCTTAGTAGGAAGAATTAATGTCATCCGTATGAACGTCCTCCCTAGACTGAACTACTTATTTCAGATGCTCCCATGCTATCTCCCAGTTTCCTTCTTCAAAACAACTAACCAAAGCATCATCAAATTTATATGGGGCAATAAAAAACCTAGGATCAAGTTTTCCACTCTATCGAAACCTGAATCTAAGGGTGGTCTTGCCCTTCCCTCCCTTCAATTTTACTACTGGTCTGCCCAAATCCGCAACATGCTAACATGAATCACAAACAGACAAGAGTCAACGTGGATTCAGATAGAAGCCCAATCCTGTGGTTCATTGCCCTTAAGCTCAATTATATTCATTAATAACTTTAGTTAAGTGGGCAACATAGCCAAAACCTTTGTGATTTACAGCACCCTACTAGCGTGGAGGGACTGTAAGAAATACCTGGGCATTTCCTCCCAAATATGTTCTCACTCGCCTATAGTAGGCAACCCAGACTTGCCAAAAGCCCTGAGGGATGCCAACTTTAATCTTTGGCATACTCTAGGAATCAGGACCTTTTCAGACCTATTTCATCAGAAAACCACTACACCGAAATCCTTTCAAGAGCTCTGCAGTGAATTCGATGTGCCAAGATCCCATTTAAAAAAAAAAATCTTCAAATTAGACATGTAATTTCCTCATTTACCTCCAGGAGGAGGTTTAGAACTCAGTTGAATGAAGTTGAAACCCTTCTTGTCACAGCACAATCCATTAAAGGCAAAATATCTTACATCTATAGACTCCTTTCTGAGAAAAGAAGCTCCTCCTTTACTCCCTTGAAAATAATCTGGGAAAAGGACCTTGGTCTGACTATCAGTGATGAGTTATGGGTGGAGGTTTGCGACAGGGTATACTGCTCCTCTACCAGTGTAAAAATGAAAGAATCTAATTACACATTTTTGTACAAATGTTATTTTACTCCTTTGAGACTCCATAGAATGAAAACAGATATGTCTCCTAACTGTAAAAGATGTACCTCTGAAAGTGGAACCTATATGCATGTATTTTGGAGCTGTAGAGAGATTGCCAGATTCTGAAAATACAAGAGGTACAGTTTGATATGACCCTGTGTATCTATCTTCTTAATGCCCAGCAGGACTTTGTTCTTGATCCTGACAGAGAAAATTTGCTTATGACTATTACATACTTTGCAAAGAAATGTATTCTTCTATTGTGGGCCTCTAATACCCCTCCTACATTTAAAATGTGGATTGACCAGATTGTTGATTTTCTTCCTCTTGAAAAACTCACTTATGACCTCCACAAGAGACAGCCCAAGTTTGATAGACTCTGGTCTCCACTATTCAACTATATTTCAAACTGGACAGAGTGAACGGGGTGACTAGGGACTAGGGAAATGTGCAGATACATGTTGTGTAAGGTACTGTAAAACCTAAAAACGAATTATTGTCCCGTCGTCTCAGCGAATGCTTGAAATAGCTGATAAGAACCTTGATAGTGCTGCTGCAAGTGTTGTGTTTTTTTTGTGTGTTTTTATTTTAATTTAGTTTTTGAGTACGTGTGCGTGTGTGTGTGTGTGTGTATATATATGTGTGTATGTATGTACGCATGTATGTATGTAGGTATATATATATATGCACCAAGGAAAACAAATAGACTAAGAAAAATACATGTTTTTATTTGACTTTATCATCATCATTTATCATCATTTTAATTGTATTTTTATTTTTTCAAATGTATTATTATTTTTTTTACCTTTTTCTTTTTTTAAAGCCTGTCACATCTGTGAATGTGGAATGTGTTTTGTTGGTTGATTGAAAAACAAGAAAACTTAAAACTTTAAATTGAAAAAAAAAAAAGAAGTCACATAATTAGTTAAATAAAGTCCACCTGTATGCAATCTAAGTGTCACATGATCTGTCACATGATCTCAGTACATATGCACCTGTGCTGAAAGGCCCCAGAGTCTGCAACACCACTAAGCAATAGGGTTGAGTAAAAAAAAAAATCAGAAACTTTGAACATCCCACAGAGCACCATTAAAAAATGGAAAGGATAGGGCACCACAATAAACCTGCCAAGAGAGGGCCACCCACCAAAACTCATGGACCAGGCAAGGAGGGCATTAATCAGAGAAGCAACAAAGAGACCAAAGATAACCCTGATTTAGCTGCAAAGCTCCACAGGGGAGATTGAAGTATCTGTCCATAGAACCACTCCACAAAGCTGGACTTTAGGGAAGAGTGGCCAGAAAAAAATAAGCAAACATGTTTGGTGTTCGCCGAAAGGCATGTGGGAGACTCCCCAAACATATGGAAGAAGGTGCTCTGGTAAGATGAGACTAAAATTGAGCTTTTTGGCCATCAAGGAAAAAACAATGTCTGACGCGAACCAAACAGTTACATCACCCCGAGAACACCATCCCCACAGTAACGCATGGTGGTGGCAGCATCATGCTGTGGGAATGTTTTTCATCAGCAAGGACTGGGAAACTGGTCAGAATTGAAGGAATGATGGATGGTGCTAAATACAGGGAAATTCTTGAGGGAAACCTGTTTCAGTCTTCCATAGATTTGAGACTGGGATGGAGGTTCACCTTCCAGCAGGACAATGACCCTAAGCATATTACTAAAGCAACACTTGAGTGGTTTAAGGGGAAACATTTAAATGTCTTGGAATGGCCTAGTCAAAGCCAAGACCTCACTCCAATTGAGAATCTGTGGTATGACTTAAAGATTGCTGTACACCAGTGGAACCCATCCAACTTGAAGGAACTGGAGCAGTCTTGCCTTGAAGAATGGGCAAAAATCCCAGTGGCTAGAGGTGCCAAGCTTATAGAGACATACCCCAAGAGACTTGCAGCTGTAATTGCTTCAAAAGGTGGCTCTACAAGGTGTGTGTGTGTGTGGGGGGGGGTGAATAGTTATGCACGATCAAGTTACCTGCTCTTTTATTTCTTGTTTGCTTCACAATAAAACGTATTTTGCATCTTCAAAGTGGTAGGTATGTTGTGTAAATCAAATGATACAACTCCCCCAAAAATCTATTTTAATTCCAGGTTGTAAGGCAACAAAATAGGGAAAATTCCAAGGGGGGTGAATACTTCCGCAAACCACTATAAATCAATTTCTGGGAAAGCAGCACATAAGCACATTCAGTTTCTACAGTCTTTTATTTATTTGAAGTATCAGACATAGAGTGTATACTCACTATGTAGTGATTTAGGGCATGCCTCTCATGCAACACAGTGTTGCGTGTGGCTTGTATGCAAGGCACAAGTGAGCTACTGGCACGCTGCGCTTTCATATCATTCCGGTAAACAACTGGATGGGTTTTTGTCATTCAACAGCATCACCTTCAGTCTATCGGGACTGCATCTGAGTCACATATAGATTGCCAACACTGCCCCCCCCCCCCTCAAAATGCTTGGACCCCAACAGTTGCTGTTCAGCACTGAAACTTGTTTTGGTTGAAGATGCATTCGAGCATCTGTTTGGCCCTGTCCGGGGTTGTCATCGGATGGGGCCACAGTGTCTCCTGACCCCTCCTGTCTCAGCCTCCAGTATTTATAATGCAGTAGTTTATGTGTAGGGGGCCTAGGGTCAGTTTGTTATATCTGGAGTACTTCTCCTGTCCTATCCGGTGTCCTGCGTGAATTTTTGTTTTCTAATTCTCTCTTTCTCACTTTCTTTCTCTTTCTCAGAGGCCCTAGGACCATGCTTCGGGACTACCAGGCATGATGACCCCTTGCTGTCCCCAGTCCACCTGGCCGTGCTGCTGCTCCAGTTTTAACTGTTCATTTATGAACATTTGAACATCTTGGCCATGTTCTGTTATAATCTCCACCCGGCACAGCCAGAAGAGGACTGGCCAACCCACATAGCCTGGTTCCTCTCTAGGTTTCTTCCTAGGTTTTGGCCTTTCTAGGGAGTTTTCCCTAGCCACCGTACTTCTACACCTGCATTGCTTGCTGTTTGGGGTTTTAGGCTGGGTTTCTGTACAGCACTTTGAGATATCAGCTGATGTACGAAGTGCTATATAAATACATTTGATTTGATTTGATTTGGAGTGGGGTAGAAACAAGCACAAGGACAGGTGAAACAGATCAGGGCGAGACACTAATAGACATTTACACATTTGTATTTATTTCACCTTTCATGAAAGATGACCTCTCCTCGATGACAAAGAAGAGAAGTACTACTAAAGAAAGGGAAAGGGGGATACATAGTCAGTTGTACAACTGAATGCATTCATCTGAAATGACTTCCGCATTTAACCTAACCCCTCTGCTCACCACAGCTGTGTCCCTGACCAGAGCATGCCCATCAAAACATCCAGAAGTATCTGTACAGCCCCTTTACTGTGACATGAACCCAGGCTTCTTTTTTTCCCCCTGCCTGACTTTTGTTCTGTATATGTTGAGTGTCTGTCTGAGTAAAGCTGGAACAAATGGGCCGTGGGTCTGTGTTCAGAACTGCTACCAATACATTTATTTGATTTGTTTTTGGAGAATGGAAATGCCTGACCTGTGTATTGAAACCACTCAACTAGATAGAGTGATGAACTTGTTGTTGGTGATATAGGTTGATGTGTTCAAGGGGTCACAGAGTGCCAAGCTTTTGCACTGCTGATTGACTAGTTCAGTGGAGCCAGATTTGTTTCTCTGCTTCTGGGCTGCTGGAGAGGGGGAGGGGTAGTTGAGTGAGCTGGGGCCTTTTATGGACCTGTCTATGGGAGCCTGTCAGCTTGTGACATGATGAGAGCCAGTGAGAGAGATTACCTGAAAGATAATTTGTGAATAGTGTTATAAACATGCTTCTATTTAAAACTTCTTCAGGATCGGTGGGTCCCCTGCGGGACGGTTGAGCTAACGTAGCCTAATACGATTAGCATGAGGTTGTAAGTAACAAGAACATTTCCCAGGACATAGACATATCTGATATTGGCAGAAAGCTTAAATTATTGTTAATCTAACCCGCACTGTCCAATTTACAGTAGCTATTACAGTGAAAATATATCATGCTATTGTTTGAGGAGAGTGCACAATTCTGAACATGAAAAGTATTAAAAAACAAATGAGGCACATTTGGGCAGTCTTGATACAACATTTTGAACAGAAATGCAATGGTTCATTAGATCAGCCTAAAATGTAGCATATACACTGCTACCATCTAGTGGCCAAAATCTGCACCTGGGCTGGAATAATACATTATGGCCTTTCTCTTGCATCTTTAATTAAAAACTTTTTTTTTCTTTGTATTATCTTTTACCAGAACTAATGTGTTATATTCTCCTACATTCCTTTCACATTTACACAAACTTCAAAAGTGTTTCCTTTCAAATGATACCAAGAAAATGCATTTCCTTGCTTCATGGCCTGTGCTACAAGCAGTTAGATTGGGGTATGTCATTTTAGACGAAAACTGAAAAAAAGGGTTTTGACAATCTCAAACACGAATGAAAAGCATGAAACAATTATTATCTTCACTCAATTATTTAGTAATAAAAACCGAAGATCCAAAGGCTGGGCCTAATATACAATGCACTTTTTCCACATTTTGTTACGTTACAGCCTTAATCTAAAATGGATTTAAAAAAAAAAAGATTCCTCGTCAATCTACTCACAGTAACCCATAATGACAAAGCAAATGTACTTATTAATTATAAAAATGTCTGCCTGCTGGAATACAGTCAGGCCCCACGGCCTTGAGTGTTGACCTGAATGAAAACCTTACTCACGTCGGCCTCAGAGAGCAAGATCTCCCAATGGTCATGCACAGCTCAGATCTAAGTGCCAATGCTATTTAGCACTATCCATTTGTTAGATGCGTGTGTGTTAAATCATACCTGTTGTTGTAGAACCAGACATATTGACTGGGAGGGTTGGACTGGGCCTGGCAGAGCAGAGAGACTGTCTGTCTCTCCTGAGCAGAGTATCCTCTGTCTGTTATACTGTAGGGAGTCACGTCTATCTGGGGAATATCAGGACCAACTGGGGAGAAGAAAGGGAAAGGGGGATGTGAGCTGTGCAACTGAATGGGGAGAAGAAAGGGAAAGGGGGATGTGAGCTGTGCAACTGAATGGGGAGAAGAAAGGGAAAGGGGGATGTGAGCTGTGCAACTGAATGGGGAGAAGAAAGGGAAAGGGGGATGTGAGCTGTGCAACTGAATGCATTCAACTGAAATGTGTCTTTCGCATTTAACCCCTCTGAATCAGAGAAGACATCCACGTCTTCAGCGCCCAGGAAACAGTGGGCTAACTGCATTGCTCGGGGGCAGAACAATAGATTTTTACCTTGTCAGCTCGGGGATTCGATCCAGCAACCATTTGGTTACTGGCCCAACGCTCCTACCCGCCAGGCTACCTGCCACACACACACACACACACACACACACACACACACTATGTTAAACACACTGTGGCAGACCAGGGGGTTCGTCAAGGCGTTTACAAAGATCAGACACAGACAGATTATGATTAGCTCGGTTTCAAGGGTGTTTATTTAACTTCTTCGGGGTAGTATTCAGAAGTTTGGATGAATGAGGTGCCTAAAGTAAACTGCCTGTTATTCAGGCCCAGAAGCTAGGATATGCATCTAATTGGTAGTATTGGATAGAAAACACTCTAAAGTTTCGAAAACTGTTAAAATAATGTCTGTGAGTATAACATAACTAATATGGCAGGTGAAAACCTGAGAACAATCCATTCAGATTTTTTTTTTGAGCTCACCTCTAATTACAATGGCTGGGAATGGGAATATAAAAGTCCCCCAGAATGCAGTTCCTAGGCCTTACACTAGATGTCAACAGTCTTTAGAAAGAGTTTCAGGTTTGTTTATTGAAAAATAACCTAGAATTTGTAGTTTTTCTAAGTGGCTCCCATTTTGGCTATTAGTGTTTGTAGCGCGTTCTGGTGAGTGAGCGTACTTCGTTATTTATCTTCGGTAATGGTCTCCGGTATTCTCCGTCTTAAATTGTATCATTTATTTACATAATAGAGTACCTGAGGATTGATTAGGAATGTTGTTTGATATGTTTGGAAGAAGTTTATTGGTAATTTACGGGATTAATTTGTATGCATTTTGAAAGAGGGAAACCGGTGGGTCTAGCGCGCCAATGAAACTGACTTTTTTGGGATATGACCTGTTTGGGATATTGGGCAGCATTTTCACGTTTGGATGAAAAGCGTGCCTAGAGTAAACTGCCTAGTACTCAGTCCCAGTTGCTAATATATGCATAGTATTAGATTTGGATAGAAAACACTCTGAAGTTTCTAAAACTGTCTGAATGATGTCTGTGAGTATAACAGAACTCATATGGCAGGCGAAAACCTGAGTAAAATCCAAACAGGAAGTGGGAAATCTGAGGTTTGTAGTTTTTCAACGCTTGACCTGTTGAATACACAGTGTCTCTGGGGTCAAATTACACTTCATAAGGCTTCCACTAGATGTCAACAGTCTTCAGAAACATGTTTGAGGCTTCTACTGTAAAGGATGGGCTCATAAGGGTTCTTTGAGTCATTGGTTTGGAAGAGTGCCACAAGCTCATTCACGTGAGAGGTAGCTTGCGTTCCATTGCTTTTCTACAGACAAAGGAATTCTCCGGTTGGAACATTATTGAAGATTTATGTTACAAACATTCTAAAGATTGATTCTATACATCGTTTGACATGTTTCTACGGACTGTAACGGAACTGTTGGACTTTGTCTGGACCTAGTGCTCATGCCTCATGAAGATGGATTACTGGGCCGAACGCGCAAACAACAAGGAGGAATTTGGACATAAATTATGAACATTATCGAACAAATCAAAAATGTATTGTGGAACTGGGATTCCTGGGAGTGCATCCTGAGGAAGATCATCAAAGGTAAGTTAATATTTTTAATGCTATTTCTGACTCCTGTTGACTCCACAACATGGCGGATATTTCTTTGGCTGGTTTGGTCTCTGAGCGCCGTACTCAGATTATTGCATGGTGTGCTTTTTCCGTAAAGTTTTTTATACAATCTGTCACAGCGGTTGCATTAAGGAGAAGTATATCTTTAATTCTGTGAATAACACTTTTATCAATGTTTATTATGAATATTTCTGGAAATTGATGTGGCTCTCTGCAAAATCACTGGATGTTTTGGAAGCAAAACATTACTGAACGTAACGCACAAATGTAAACTGAGATTTTTGGATATAAATATACACTTTATCAAACAAAACGTACATGTATTGTGTAACATGATGTCCTATGAGAGTCATCTGATGAAGATCATCAAAGGTTAGTGATTCATTTTTATCTATTTTTCTGCTTTTTGTGACTCCTCTCTTTGGGCTCCGGGTCTTGCTGTATGTATACTGTCGGGAACAAAAACTGAACTCCCTCCTCATGCCTCTGCAGCCGTCCCCAACTATACGGGAGTCCTTTCTTCCCCCCACTCTCCCTGTGTGCTGCCCTTCTGGCAGCTTTATGTGCCTTGCACAGCTTGTGAGCAATCAGCCCCAATTAGACCTGGCCGGAGAGCCTGTCGAGACCTGGCACATCCAGCAGATGGAGCCATCGCCTCGTGATGTTTACTCAGTCTGTCAACAGGCCTCGACGAGTCTCCCCCTGGTGGCTGACCTGCTGTACTCCACAACACACGCGATGTTATTAAACACACACACTACGTTACAAACACACACTACGTTACACACACTGGGGTGGCAGGGTAGCCTAGTGGTTAGAGCGTTGGACTAGTAACCGAAAGGTTGCAAGTTCAATTCCCCGAGCTGACAAGGTACAAATCTGTCGTTCTGCCCCTGAACAGGCATTTAACCCACTGTTCCTAGGCTGTCATTGAAAATAAGAATTTGTTCTTAACTGACTTGCCTAGTTAAATAAAGGTAAGAAAATAATTTAAAAAAACACTACGTTACAAACACACTATGTTACCCAAGGTATGCTACACACAAACACACACTACATCGGCAAAGTATCCTCTCTCTAGCCCCATTTATACCTGGTTCTAGGGTTCAGAGTTAGGGGTAGTGTGTAGGGTTTAGGGTGCAGTGTGTAGTGGGTATACTAACTAGGGCTGACAAACAATTTATTCATTATTTCGATGAATCTCATGATGTTCTGTAGCTAATTCCGATTTAATTGCAATTTTAGAATTTGCTCAAATTTAAAAAGCATTGAGTTACAGGCATACTATGCGTTGATTGCAAGGGACGAAAACAGAACATATCTGTATCAGGATGTTTTTAAATAGAATTTTCACCAAAAACGCAAACGTCACTGTAAAAGGTATTAATGCTCCCAATGTTTCAGTAGGTCTACTCCCTCTGATCAATGTTTCAGTAGACCTACTCCCGCTTATCAATGTTTCAGTAGACCTTCTCCCTCTTATCAATGTTTCAGTAGGCCTACTACCGCTTATCAATGTTTCAGTAGACCTACTCCCTCTTATCAGTGTTTCAGTAGACCTACTACCGCTTATCAATGTTTCAGTAGACCTACTCCCTCTGATCAATGTTTCAGTAGGTCTACTCCCTCTGACCAATGTTTCAGTAGACCTACTCCCTCTTATCAGTGTTTCAGTAGACCTTGTCCCTCTTATCAATGTTTCAGTAGTCCTACTCCCTCTTATCAATGTTTCAGTAGACCTACTCCCGCTTATCAATGTTTCAGTAGACCTTCTCCCTCTTATCAATGTTTCAGTAGGCCTACTACCGCTTATCAATGTTTCAGTAGACCTACTCCCTCTGATCAATGTTTCAGTAGGTCTACTCCCTCTGATCAATGTTTCAGTAGACCTACTCCCTCTAATCAATTAGGTCTACTCCCTCTAATCAATGTTTCAGTAGACCTACTCCCTCTTATCAGTGTTTCAGAAGACCTGCTCCCTCTTATCAATTTTTCAGTAGACCTTGTCCCTCTTATCAATGTTTCAGTAGTCCTACTCCCTCTAATCAATGTTTCAGTAGGTCTACTCCCTCTGATCAATGTTTCAGTAGGTCTACTCCCTCTAATCAATGTTTCAGTAGGTCTACTCCCTCTGATCAATGTTTCAGTAGGTCTACTCCCTCTAATCAATGTTTCAGTAGACCTACTCCCTCTAATCAATGTTTCAGTAGGTCTACTCCCTCTAATCAATGTTTCAGTAGGTCTACTCCCTCTAATCAATGTTTCAGTAGGTCTACTCCCTCTGATCAATGTTTCAGTAGGTCTACTCCCTCTAATCAATGTTTCAGTAGGTCTACTCCCTCTGATCAATGTTTCAGTAGACCTACTCCCTCTAATCAATGTTTCAGTAGGTCTACTCCCTCTGATTATTGTTGCAGTAAATCTACTTCCTCTTACCAACGTTTCGGTAGATCTACTACCTCTGATCAAAGTTTCAGTATACCTACTCCCTCTTATCAATGTTTCAGTAGACCTAGTGCCTCTTGTTAGTGTTGCAGTAGGCCTAGTCCCTCTATTAACAATGTTTCAGTAGACCTACTCCCTCTTATCAATGTTTCAGTAGACCTAGTGCCTCTTGTTAGTGTTGCAGTAGGCCTAGTCCCTCTATTAACAATGTTTCAGTAGGCCTACTACTTCTTATCAATGTCTCAGAAGACCTACTCCCTCTGATCAATGTTTCAGTAGACCTACTCCCTCTTATCAATGTTTCAGTAGGTCTACTCCCTCTAATCAATGTTTCAGTAGACCTACTCCCTCTTATCAATGTTTCAGTAGGCCTACTCCCTCTTATCAATGTTTCAGTAGGTCTACTCCCTCTGATCAATGTTTCAGTAGGTCTACTCCCTCTAATCAATGTTTCAGTAGGTCTACTCCCTCTTATCAATGTTTCAGTAGGTCTACTACCTCGTATCAATGTTTCAGTAGGTCTACTCCCTCTGATCAATGTTTCAGTAGGTCTACTCCCTCTAATCAATGTTTCAGTAGGTCTACTCCCTCTGATCAATGTTTCAGTAGACCTTGTCCCTCTAATCAATGTTTCAGTAGGTCTACTCCCTCTAATCAATGTTTCAGTAGACCTTGTCCCTCTTATCAATGTTTCAGTAGGTCTACTCCCTCATTTTTTAAATGTAATTTTTAATTTAACCAGGAAGCGCTCATTGAGATTTGAAATCTCTTTTTCAAGAGCGTCCATGCCTAGATAGGCAGCACCAAGTCATTACACCATTATATACAGACAACATGAAATACTACAGGTAATCTAGTAAAAACCACAGGAATCACAGGAGTTTAACACACATTGAACAGCAAATTAAAAACATTGACAGGTCAAGGAATCAACCTCAAAATCAAGGTATACCAGTGACTGAGCCTACGAGTGATTGGATTTGGATTTTGCAGTTTAAAATAAATCTCAATGCTCCCAGTGTAAGGATTGACACTGGTAGACGAGAAGCAGGTACAGGGAGTGAACATTAAATTACCAACGGACATGGAACAGGACAGGACAGGACAGGACAGGACAGGACAGCGTCTGGACATGAACACATAATGACATCAATGCTGACACAGGGAACAAACGTCGGAGCAGACAGAAGTAGGGAAGGCAATCAACAAAGTGAAAGAGTCCAGGTGAATCCGGTGAGCGCTAATGTGCGCAATGAAGGGCAGCCCGGCGAGCGCCAGAGAGGAGCAGGTGTCATATAAAGGGTGTCAATTAGAAAACACCATTCGTTTAGTTTTGTCAGCATTGAGAATAAGCTTCAATTGACACAAGGTATCTTGAACAGTTTAAAAAACAGTTTGCAAGTTCTGGATGCTTTTGTGAGAGACGATGTACAACAGTAAATAACAGTATCATCAGCATAAAAATTAAGTTGTGCATTTTGGACATTTTTGTCTAAATTATTGATAGAAATAGTGAATACAAGGGGACCAAGTGCAGTGCCCTGGATCACACCATTACAGACAGACAAATTGAGTGCACTTAGTTCTGTCAAGGGCTTCAGTGATATCATGTAAAACCTTAATGGCTGCTTTAATTGTGCTATGCTTCTTCCCGAAGCCCGATTTGTACATTGATAAAATAGAGTTAGTATATAAAATATATTTTAGCTGTTCACTAACAAAGGTATCAAGTATTTTCGCCAGGGGTGACAGCTTTGAGATTTTTCTATAATTATTTAAAATAGTTGGATCCCCCCCTTTTAAAAGTGGTAGGACAAATGCTGATTCCCAGATCCTTGGATTTGCATTACATTCCAGGTTTAGATCGAACAGTGGATCAGCTGATTTGAGAGGGAGAACAGACAGAGGAGGTATGAGAGGGAGAACAGACAGAGGAGGTATGAGAGGGAGAACAGACAGAGGAGGTATGAGAGGGAGAACAGACAGAGGAGGTATGAGAGGGGGAACAGACAGAGGAGGTATGAGAGGGAGAACAGACAGAGGAGGTATGAGAGGGGGAACAGACAGAGGAGGTATGAGAGGGAGAACAGACAGAGGAGGTGTGAGAGGGAGAACAGACAGAGGAGGTATGAGAGGGAGAACAGACAGAGGAGGTATGAGAGGGAGAACAGACAGAGGAGGTATGAGAGGGAGAACAGACAGAGGAGGTATGAGAGGGAGAACAGACAGAGGAGGTATGAGAGGGAGAACAGACAGAGGAGGTATGAGAGGGAGAACAGACAGAGGAGGTATGAGAGGGAGAACAGACAGAGGAGGTATGAGAGGGAGAACAGACAGAGGAGGTATGAGAGGGAGAACAGACAGAGGAGGTATGAGAGGGAGAACAGACAGAGGAGGTATGAGAGGGAGAACAGACAGAGGAGGTATGAGAGGGAGAACAGACAGAGGAGGTGTGAGAGGGAGAACAGACAGAGGAGGTGTGAGAGGGGGAACAGACAGAGGAGGTGTGAGAGGGGGAACAGACAGAGGAGGTGTGAGAGGGAGAACAGACAGAGGAGGTGTAAGAGGGAGAACAGACAGAGGAGGTATGAGAGGGAGAACAGACAGAGGAGGTGTGAGAGGGAGAACAGACAGAGGAGGTGTGAGAGGGGGAACAGACAGAGGAGGTATGAGAGGGAGAACAGACAGAGGAGGTGTGAGAGGGGGAACAGACAGAGGAGGTATGAGAGGGAGAACAGACAGAGGAGGTGTGAGAGGGGGAACAGACAGAGGAGGTGTGAGAGGGAGAACAGACAGAGGAGGTGTGAGAGGGAGAACAGACAGAGGAGGTATGAGAGGGGGAACAGACAGAGGAGGTATGAGAGGGAGAACAGACAGAGGAGGTGTGAGAGGGAGAACAGACAGAGGAGGTGTGAGAGGGGGAACAGACAGAGGAGGTGTGAGAGGGGGAACAGACAGAGGAGGTGTGAGAGGGAGAACAGACAGAGGAGGTATGAGAGGGAGAACAGACAGAGGAGGTATGAGAGGGGGAACAGACAGAGGAGGTGTGAGAGGGGGAACAGACAGAGGAGGTGTGAGAGGGAGAACAGACAGAGGAGGTATGAGAGGGAGAACAGACAGAGGAGGTATGAGAGGGGGAACAGACAGAGGAGGTATGAGAGGGAGAACAGACAGAGGAGGTGTGAGAGGGAGAACAGACAGAGGAGGTGTGAGAGGGGGAACAGACAGAGGAGGTGTGAGAGGGGAACAGACAGAGGAGGTGTGAGAGGGAGAACAGACAGAGGAGGTATGAGAGGGGAGAACAGACAGAGGAGGTATGAGAGGGGGAACAGACAGAGGAGGTGTGAGAGGGGGAACAGACAGAGGAGGTGTGAGAGGGAGAACAGACAGAGGAGGTATGAGAGGGAGAACAGACAGAGGAGGTATGAGAGGGGGAACAGACAGAGGAGGTGTGAGAGGGGAACAGACAGAGGAGGTGTGAGAGGGAGAACAGACAGAGGAGGTATGAGAGGGAGAACAGACAGAGGAGGTGTGAGAGGGGGAACAGACAGAGGAGGTGTGAGAGGGAGAACAGACAGAGGAGGTATGAGAGGGAGAACAGACAGAGGAGGTATGAGAGGGGGAACAGACAGAGGAGGTGTGAGAGGGGGAACAGACAGAGGAGGTATGAGAGGGAGAACAGACAGAGGAGGTATGAGAGGGGGAACAGACAGAGGAGGTGTGAGAGGGGGAACAGACAGAGGAGGTGTGAGAGGGAGAACAGACAGAGGAGGTATGAGAGGGAGAACAGACAGAGGAGGTATGAGAGGGGGAACAGACATGGAGGGGGATCCCAATAAAATACAAAAAAATACTAAATACTCCCACACCATCTCGCTCTCACTTACTGCCTCTCTTAAACACATTATTTCTCAAACATACACCCCACTCTTGCATCCTGCCTTTGAACCACACCTCTTTGAGCAGTGTAAGTGGTCAGGTCATCAGTTTGTTATCTAGCAAGCTAGATAGCTATGTAACATGACAAAAATATTTTTTGTTAACAAACCAAAAAAATAGCGGCCTGCGAATAGTTTGAAACGGCCCACTACATGGTTAATATAAACTGGCCTGATGTAAATGCTTATGAATCCACTGTAGAAAGAAAAAACATAGAACCGGGGCATAACTTTTGAATGATTTGAACTAAAGGCACAGCAATGCAATTGCCCAAGAATTTAATGTAGTCTGTAGCAGTGTTTAGTTTTGTGATGTGCTTTAAAGGTCCAAGCTAAAAATGTTTGCTAAAAAAGGTTCAGTGCGCTAAAGAGATGGAGATGCAATTGACAGCATTTAAAAAAATTATGCCTCTAATCATGCCTTGCGCTAATAATTTATTAACGATAGCAGGATAGGTGTTAACTTTGACAGGCCTAATACTAACATATGATGTCACTCCAGATGGTTTAGAAGTTAAGGTTTAGTGCTCGGGGTAGTGTGTAGGGTTAAGGGTATAGTGTTTAGTCTGTGGTGTGTATACTAACAGATCAGATGGGTAAGAAGTTAGGGTTCATCATTAGAGGTAGTGTGTAGGGTTTAGGGTGTGTAGTGCGTATACTAACAGATGATGTCCAGCCAGATGGGTAAGAAGTTAGGGTTCATCATTAGAGGTAGTGTGTAGGGTATAGGGTGTAGTGTGTAGTGCGTATACTAACAGATGATGTCCAGCCAGATGCGGTCGGACCGTTCCTGGTTGACCTGGTTCCGGGCCACACAACGGTACCAGCCTGTGTTGTTACGGTTGACTTCTGTCATGTTGAACACGCTGCTGTTGCCCTGGGAGACGATGACGACCAATCCGCTGTGTGTCTCATGCTCCCACAAGAAGTAAAGCGGCCCTGTGCCGTTCTCTAGGCCGCAGCGCAGCCACACCAAAGATCCCTCCGCCGGAGACGCATCACTCAGCAGAATATAGGGCTTACTGACAGGGACTACACACATGCACATATACAAACACACAAACACACACACACACACACACACACACACACACACACACACACACACACACACACACACACACACACACACACACACACACACACACACACACACACACACACACACACACACACACACACACACACACGCATTACAAACAAACACACACACACACACTCACACATATTAGTGTAGTAGTAGTAGTGGTAGTAATTGTTGTAGCAGTAGCAGTAGTGATAGTAATATTAGTAGTAATAGTAGTAGCAGTAGTAGTAATAGTAGTACTAAAGTAGTAGTAGTAGTAGTAATAGTAGTAATGCAGTAGTGGTAGTAGCAGTAATAGTAGTAGCAGTAGTAGTAATAGTAGTAGTATAGTAATAGTAGTAGTAGTAGTAGCAGTAGCAGTAGTAGTAATAGTAGTAGTGCAGTAGTAGTAGTAATACAGTAGTAGTAGTAGCAGTAATAGTAGTAGCAGTAGTAGTAATAGTAGCAGTACAGTAGTAGTAATAATACAGCAGTAGTAGTAGCAGTAGCATTAATCATAGTAGTAGTAGTAGTAGTAGCAGTAGCAGTAGTAGTAGGAATTGTATAGCATTAGGAGTTGTATTATAGTAGTAGTAGTAATAGTAGTAGTAGTAGTATTTTTTAAAAATTTAACCGTTATTTAACTAGGCATGTCAGTTGATAAGATGATAAGATGGCACCGAAGATCATGGCTGACCTTAAACATGCTCCTAACCAACTATTTTGTTCATTTTTTTGTGTTGATTGTAACTTATTCTTTAAATTATTTTGTGCATAAGGTAGCTACTACCGTCTCCTCCTAACAGCGATTACTCACCACGAACTGGAAGAAACTTTTTCCTTTAACGAGTCCGACGAGTAGGATATACTGCTTTCCTGGGAACAGGCCCAAATCCCCATCATTTGTGTGAAGAAAAGACTGAGGATAAGAGGGAGCTGCTTTCTGAGAATCCGTAGGCGAGCGAGTAAACTCACCCTGCCATCAATTCTACTTGCTAACATGCAATCATTGGAAAATAAAATTGAAGACCTGCGATTAAGATTATCCTACCAATGGGACATTAAAAACTGTAACATCTTATGTTTCACTGAGTTGTGGCTGAATGAAGACACGGATAGTATAGAGCTGACAGGATTTTCCATGCACCGGCAGAACAGAGACGCTACATCTCGTAAGACGAGGGATGGGGGTGTGTGTCTTTTTGTTAATAACAGCTGGTGCGCGATGTCCAATATTAAAGAAGTCTCAAGGTATTACTTGCCTGAGGTAGAGTACCTCATGATAAGCTGTAGACCACACTATCTACCAAGAGAGTTCTCATCCATATTGTTTGTAGCCGTCTATTTCAAATCACATACCGATGCACTAAGGCCGCGCTAAACAATAAACTATACAAGACCATAAGCAAACAAGACAATGCGCATCCCGAATCCAGCTTTACCACATTTTTACTAGCATGTCACATGTGCAACCAGAGGGAAAAAAACTCTTGACCACCTTTACTCCACACACAGAGATGCGTACAAAAGCTTTCCCCCGCCTGTCACGGTTCATGAATCCACTGCCTCTCTTTCTCTTTCTCTCTCTCTCTCTCTCTCTCTCTCTCTCTCTCTCTCTCTCTCTCTCTCTCTCTCTCTCTCTCTCTCTCTCTCTCTCCCTCCCGTGTTTGTGTGGGCGTGGTTCCCAATCTCGGCCTGATTGTCTGCGCCAGCTGGAACCACTTATCTTCCCTTTATATGTTCTGTAACCAGTGTTTCTTGTTGTCAGATCGTTGTTACTTCCCTGAGGTTGTGTCGTGTGTCTGTGCTCTTCTCTCGCCGCCCTTGTGTGGATTATCTGCTGTTAGGGTTCTGCTGTGCTTTCCTACCCATCCGGACACACTCCCCTGGATTTCTCAGCACGCTATCATTGGAAGATGCGCCCTAGTCCCTGGGTCGGATTCCGTCTGAGTACAGTCTGTCTGTCCTGTTGCTGTTGTAAACTGTATTCATTAAACCATCGTTGCTTGCATCTTGCATCCGCCTCTGTATTGTCACACCGCCATCCATTTGGCAAATCTGACCATAATTATATCCTCCTGATTCCTGATTACAAACAAAAACTAAAGCAGGAAGTAGCAGTGACTCGCTCAATACGGAGGTGGTCAGATGACGCCGATGTTACGCTGCAGGACTGTTTTGCAGCACAGACTGGAATATGTTCCGGGATTCATCCAATGGCATTGAGGCATTGTGGAGCAACATCCACATCGAGCTAAAGGCTAGATCTGCCGCTTTCAAGGAGCGGGACACTATGCCCTCAGACGAACCATCAAACAAGCAAAACGTCAGGATTAAGATTGAATCCTACTACACTGGCTCTGATGCTCGTCGGGTGCGACAGGGCTTGAAAACTATTACGGACTACAAAGGGAAACCAAGACATGAGCTGCCCAGTGACGTGAGCCTACCGGACGAACTAATGCCTTTTTATGCTCGCTACAAGGCAAGCAACACTGAAGCATGCATGAGAGAACCAGCTGTTTTGGATGACTGTGTGATAATGCTCTCAGTACCAATGTGAGCAAGACCTTTAAACAGGTCAACATTCACATTCACTGGCCACGGGGCCAGACGGATTACCAGGACGTGTACTCAAAGTTGTCATTACCAGGACATGTATTGACATTTTCAACCTCTCCCTGAGTCTGTAATACCTACATGTTTCATGCACATGACTGTAAGTCGCTTTGGATAAAAGCGTCTGCTAAATGGCTTATTTTTTTTATATTTTTTTTATTTTTTTATTTTTTTCATGCAGACCGCTATAGTCCCTGTGCCCAAGGAAGTGAAGGCAACCTGCCTAAATGATTACCGCCCCGTAGCACTCATGGTCATGGCTCACATCAACAGCATCCTCCCGGATTCCCTAGACCCACTCCAATTCGCATACCACCCCAACAGATCCACAGATGATGTTCTCTATTGCACTCCACACTGCCCTTTCCCACCTGGACAAAAGGAACAACTAAGTGAGAATGCTGTTCATTGTCTACAGCTCAACATTCAACAACATAGTGCCCATGAAACTCATCACTAAGCTAAGGACCGTGGGACTAAACACCTCCCTCTGCAACTGGATCCTGGATGTCCTGACGGGCCGCCCCCAGGTGGTGAGGGTAGGCAACAGCACGTCTGCCACGCTGATCCTCAACATTGGGGCCCCTCAGGGTGTGTACTTAGTCATCTCCTGTACTCCCTGTTCACCCATGACCCCGTGACTCCAACACCATTATTACGTTTGCTGACAACACAACAGTGGTAGGCCTGATCACCGACAACAACAGCCTATAGAGAGAGGAGGTCAGAGAGAGGAGGTCAGAGAACAGTGTGCTGCCAGGACAACAACCTCTCCCTGAATGTGAGCAAGACAAAGGAGCTGATCGTGGACTACAGGAAAAGATGGACCGAACATTGACGGGGCTGTAGTGGAGTGGGTCGAGAGTTTCAAGTTCCTTGGTGTCCACATCACCAACTAACTAGAATGGTCCAAACACATCAAGACAGTCGTGAAGAGGGCACGACAAAGCCTTTTCCCCTCAGGAGACTGAAAAGATTTGGCATGGGTCCGCAGATCCTCAAAAGGTTCTTCAACTGCACCATTGAGAGCATCTTGACCGGTTGCATCCCCGCCTGGTATGACAAATGCTTGGTATCTGACCGTAAGGCACTACAGAGGGTAGTGTGTACGGCCCAGTACATCACTGGATCCAAGCTTCCTGCCATCCAGGACCTATATAATAATAATAATAATACTAGGCGGTGTCAGAGGAAAGGCCATCAAATTGTCAGAGACTCCAGTCATCCAAGTCATAGACTGTTTTCTCTGCTACCGCATGGCAAGCGATACCGGAGTGCCACGTTTATGACAAAAAGACTCATTAACAGCTGCTACACCCAAGCCATACGACCGCTGACCAATTAATCAAATGGCCAACGGACTATTTACATTGACCCCCCCATTTGTTTTGTACACTGCTGCTACACGCTGTTTATTATCTTCGCATAGTCACTTCACCCCTACCTACATGTACAAGTGACCTCAACTGACCTGTACACCCGCACACTGACTCTGTACCTGTACCCCCTGTACATAGCCTCATTATTGTTAAGTAGTAGTTTTAGTATTGTTAGTAGTAGTAGTAGTGGTAGTAGCAGTAGTAATAGTATCATAGTTGTAGTAGTAGAAGTAGCAGTAGAAGCAGTAGAAGTAGTAGCAGTAGCAGTAGTAGTACTATATCTTACCCAGTACCCGTAGGTGTATGTAGTAGTAGTATAGCTTGGCTCCCTGCTCTGTGTCGTAGAGAGCCTGGCAAGTGTAGAGGCCCTCGGCAGCCAATGGGAGGCGCTCTATACTCAGAGAGGCGGCGCCAGAGATCACCTGAAGGTCTCCTAGACTCTGGGCCAGCTTCTGCAGCTTAGGGCCTAAAAGAATACATAATAATAAAAATAATAATAATAAAACATATTATAAATAACAAATAGAAATAATAATGCAAATAATATTAATAATAATAATCATCATAATGATCCTCTTCTTCCTCCTGCTACTACTTCTACTACTACTACTACTACTAATACTACTACTACTACTACTACTACTACTAATACTGCTGCTACTTCTACTAATACTGCTGCTACTGCTACTGCTACTGTTGCTACTACTACTACTACTACTACTACAACTAGTACTACTGCCACTGCTACTGCTACTGCTGCTACTGCTACTAATACTACTACTAATACTACTACTACTACTACTGCTACTGTTGCTACTACTACTACTACTACTACAACTAGTACTACTGCTACTGCTACTGCTACTGCTGCTACTGCTACTACTACTACTACAACTAGTACTACTGCTACTGCTACTGCTACTGCTGCTACTGCTACTACTACTACTACAACTAGTACTACTGCTACTGCTACTGCTACTACTACTACTACTACTACTACACAGGTATCTTTTGGTTATCACTACGGCAACAGCTTCCAGGAACGACACAATATTGACATCTTACAGTTATTCAGAAAATAAGCAAAAGGAATAGAACAACAATATGTACATAACTGCCAAGTGGTATTTGGAATTTCAGTACAGAATAAAGATCATTGGTACTGCTGCTGCTACTGCTACTACAACTAGTACTACTGCTACTGCTACTGCTACTGCTGCTACTAATACTACTACTAATACTACTACTAATACTATTAATACTGCTGCTGCTACTTCTACTGCTGCTACTGCTACTGCTACTGTTGCTACTACTACTACAACTAGTACTACTGCTGCTGCTACTGCTACTGCTGATACTGCTACTGTTGCTTCTACTGCTACTACTACGTCTTTTGAGCTTCTAGTCATGAAATCTATTCAGCCTACTCAATCACTTTTCAGACAACCCAAAAATTCCTTGATGTCCTTCCAGACTCCCTCTGCCTACCCAAGGACGCCAGAGGACAAAAATCAGTTAACCACCTAACTGAGGAACTCAATTTATGTAACGGTTTTCTTCCATTGAAGGAGAGGAGGACCAAAATGCAGTGTGGTTAGACTTCAACATGGTTTCTAATATGAGAAACTCAACATTAACTCAATTACAAATCAACAAACGTGGCAAAACCCGAAACAGTCCTATCTGGTGCAGAGAACACAAAGACAGGAAACAGCCCCATAAACATACAAAAACCCTAGACCTGACAAAACACATAAATCCCCCATGTCACACCCTGACCTAACCAAAATAATAAAGAAAACAAAGATAACCAAGGCCAGGGCGTGACAATTTAAACCTTGCACAATACCCAAGATGCAGATGCATCCCTAAAAACTAAAAACATTTGTCATAAGAAACTAGCTCCCTGGTATACAGAAAATACCCGAGCTCTGAAGCAAGCTTCCAGAAAATTGGAACGGAAATGGCGCCACACCAAACTGGAAGTCTTCCGACTAGCTTGGAAAGACGGTACCGTGCACTATCGAAGAACCCTCATTGCTGCTCGATCATCCTATTTCTCCAACTTAATTGAGGAAAATAAGAACAATCCAACATTTATTTTTGATACTGTCGCAAAGCTAACGAAGAAGCAGCATTCCCCAAGAGAGGATGGCTTTCACTTCATCAGTAATGAATTCATGAACTTCTTTGAGGAAGAGATCATGATCATTAGAAAGCAAATTACGGACTCCTCTTTAAATCTGCCTATTCCTCCAAAGCTCAGTTGTCCTGAGTCTGCACAACTCTGCCAGGACCCTAGGATCAAGAGAGACACTCAAGTGTTTTAGTACTATATCTCTTGACACAATGATGGAAATAATCATGGCCTCTAAACCTTCAAGCTGCATACTGGACTCTATTTCAACTAAACTACTGAAAGAGATGCTTCCTGTGCTTGGCCTTCCTATGTTGAACATAATAAATGGCTCTCTATCCACCAGATGTGGCAGTAATAAAGCCTCTCTTGAAAAAAACTATAACTATATCGAATTTTCCATTCCTCTCAGAATTTCTTGAAAAAGATGTTGCGCAGCATCTCACTACCTTCCTGAAGACAAACAATGTATACGAAATGGTTCAGTCTGGTTTTAGACCCATAGCACCGAGACTGTACTTGTGAAGGTGGTAAATTACCATTTAATGGCGTCAGACCGAGGCTCTGCATCTGTCCTCGTGCTCCTAGACCTTAGTGCTGCTTTTGATACCATCAATCACCACATTCTTTTGGAGAGATTGGAAACCCAAATTGGTCTACACGGACAAGTTCTGGCCTGGTTTAGATCTTATCTATCGGAAAGATATCAGTTTGTCTCTTTGAATGGTTTGTCCTCTGACAAATCAACTGTAAATTTCGGTGTTCCTGAAGGTTCCGTTTTAGGACCACTATTGTTTTCACTATATATTTTACCTCTTGGGGATGTCATTCGAAAACATAATGTTAACTTTCACTGCTATGCGGATGACACACAGCTGTACATTCGGCATTACTCTGGACCTTGATCTCTCTTTTGACAAACATATCAAGACTGTTTCAAGGACAGCTTTTTTTCTACCTAACATTGCAAAAATCAGAAACTTTCTGTCCAAAAATGATGCATAAAAGTTAATCCATGCTTTTGTTACTTCTAGGTTAGAATACTGCTATGCTCTACTTTACGGTTTCCCGGATAAAGCACTAAATAAACTTCAGTTAGTGCTAAATACGGCTGCTATAATCCTGACTAGAACAAAACAATTTGATCATATTACTCCAGTGCTAGCCTCCCTACACTGGCTTCCTGTTGAGGCAAGGGCTGATTTCAAGGTTTTACTGCTAACCTACAAAGCATTACATGGGCTTGCTCCTACCTATCTTTTCCGATTTGGTCCTGCCGTACATACCTACATGTACGCTACGGTCACAAGACGCAGGCCTCCTAATTGTCCCTAGAATTTCTAAGCAAACAGCTGGAGGCAGTGCTTTCTCCTATAGAGCTCCATTTTTATGGAATGGTCTGTCTACCCATGTGAGAGACACAGACTCGGTCTCAACCTTTCAGTCTTTACTGAAGACTCATCTCTTCAGTGGGTCATATGATTGAGTGTAGTCTGGCCCAGGAGTGTGAAGGTGAACGGAAAGACTCTGGAGCAACGATCCGCCCTTGCTGTCTCTGCCTGGCCGGTTCCGCTCTCTCCACTGGGATTCTCTATCTCTAACCCTATTACAGGGGCTGAGTCACTGGCTTACTGGTGCTCTTTCATGCCGTCCCTAGGAGGGGTGTGTCACTTGAGTGGGTTGAGTCACTGATGTGATCTTCCTGTCTGGGTTGGCGCCCCCACGGGTTGTGCCGTGGCGGAGATATTTGTTGGCTATACTCGGCCTTGTCTCAGGATGGTAAGTTGGTGGTTGAAGATATCCCTCTAGTGGTGTGGGGGCTGTGCTTTGGCAAAGTGGGTGGGGTTATATCCTGCCTGTTTGGCTCTGTCCGGGGTATCATCGGATGGGGCCACAGTGTCTCCTGACACCTCCTGTCTCACCCTCCAGTATTTATGTTGCAGTAGTTTATGTGTCGGTGGGCAAGGATCAGTTTGTTATGTCTGGAGTACTTCTCCTGTCTTATCCGGTGTCCTGTGTGAATTTAAGTATGCACTCTCTAATTATCTCTTTCTGTCTTTCTTTCTTTCTTTCTCTCTCTCTCGGAGGACCTGAGCCCTAGGACCATGTCTCAGGACTACCTGGAATGATGACTCCTTGCTGTCCCCAGTTCACCTGGTCACGCTGCTGCTCCAGTTTCAACTTTTCTGCCGGCGGCTATGTAACCTAGTGGTTAGAGAGTTGGACTAGTAACCAGAAGGTTGCAAGTTCAAATCCCGAGCTGACAAGGTACAAATCTGTCTTTCTGCCCCTGAACAGGCAGTTAACCCACTGTTCCTAGGCCATCATTGAAAATAATGGGCTACCTGTCCCAGACCTGCTGGTTTCAACTCTCTAGAGACAGCAGGAGCGGTAGAGATACTCTTGATGATCGGCTTTGAAAAGCCAACTGACATTTACTCCTGAGGTGCTGACTTGCTGCACCCTCGACAACTACTGTGATTATTATTATTTGACCATGCTGGTCATTTATGAACATTTTTTATTTTCATTTATTTGTTTTTATTTAAATTTGACCCCCTTTTCGTAGTATCCAGCTGCTGTCCCTGTACAGGGATCAAAATCAGCGGAAATTTCAGAGCGCCAACTAATTGTACTCGATACAACTTTCATTAAAACACACATGCAGGGTACTCAATTAAAACTACACTCGTTGTGAATGTAGCCAACATGTCAGATTTGTAAAATGCTTTTCGGCGAAAGCATGAGAAGCTATTATCTGATAGCATGCAACCCCGAAATACCCAAAGGGGACGTAAACAGAATAATTAGCGTAGCCGGCGCTACACAAAACACAGAAATGAAATATAAAACATTCATTACCTTTGACGAGCTTCTTTGTTGGCACTCCTATATGTCCCATAAACATCACAATTGGGTCTTTTTCCCGATTAAATCCGTCATTGTATACCCAAAATGTCCATTTATGAAGCCCGTCTGATCCAGGAAAAAGCACCTTTCCAAAACGCAACGTCATTTTTTTTAATTAAAAAAGTTGCCTATAAACTTTGACAAAACACTTCAAACTACTTTTGTAAACCAACTTTAGGTATTAATAAACGTTAATAATCGATAAAATTGATCACGGGGCAATCTGTATTCGATAGCAGCAAGTCTTGAAATCATTGTCCATAATTCCCCTTTCATAACTTCCTTCGGTGTACCCCAAGACAGGAAGTGCCTATTCGTCATCCCACCAAGGATAAACTACAAATGAAATGCCAGTACTGGCGACATCGTGTGGAAGCTGTAGGCATTGAAAACGGGACTCTATCTATTTTCTCTTGCCATAGACAATTCAGAGACTGGCGGATTAAATTGAAAGTCAATATATATAAAAAATATTTAAAAAAATACATATGAATATGGGTCCAAATACTAAACTTTCAACCAAATGTAACTAGGGGATTATTACTATACTACTACAATTACTGATATAATTGAAACATTATTTTTTTGTGTTTTGTGTGAACAGTTTTCCTTAGCACTACCACTACTATTACTACTACTACGACTACTACTAGTGCTACTATTATTGTAACTACCACTACTACTGCTACTACTTCAACTACTACTACTACTATTACTACTTCTACTACAAATACAACTACTACTACTACTACCACTAATACTACCGGTACTACCGCTACTATTACTACTACTACTACTACTATTACTGCTTCTACTACTACTACAACTACTACAACTTGTACTACAATTACAACTTCTAGTACTATTACTACTACTACTACAACTAGTACTACTACTGCAACTACTACTACTTGTACCATTACTACCACTACTACCACTACTACTATTTCTGCTACGACTAACACTACCGCTACTACTGCTCCAACTACTACTAATACTAATACTATACCACTGCTATACCACTACTACTACTACTACTACTACTACTACTACTACTGCTACTACTACTATTACTGCTACTACTACTACTACTGCTACTATTACTACTACTACTATTACTACTTCTCTTTCTACTCTTACTACTACTACTACTACGACTACTTCTACTACTACTACTACAACTACTACTACTAATACTACTACCAATGCTACTACTGCAACTATTTCTACTTCAACTGCTACTATTACGATTAATACCTCATCTACTACTACTACCAATACTACTACTACTACTACTACTACTAGTACTGCTAGTACTACTATTACTACTACCATAAATACTACTTCTACTTCTACTACTACTACTACTACTACTACTACTACTTCCATTATTTCTTCTACTACTACTCCTACTACTACTACTACTACTACTACGACTACTTCTACTACTACTACTACCACTACTACTACTATTACTGCTAGTACTACTATTACTACTACCACAAATACTACTTCTACTTCTACTACTACTACTACTACTACTACTACTTCCATTATTACTTCTACTACTACTACTACTACTACTACTACTACTTCCATTATTTCTTCTACTGCTACTACCACTACCACTACTAATACTACAACCAATGCTACAACTACTATTATTACCTCTACTACTACTACTACTACTTCTACTAGTGCAAGTACTGCTTCTATTACTATTACTACTACTATGAATACTACTTCTACTTCTACTACTACTACTACTACTACTAGTGCAAGTACTGCTTCTATTACTATTACTACTACTATGAATACTACTTCTACTTCTACTACTAGTACTACTACTACTTCCACTATTACTTGTCGGAACTGCATTGTCGGAACTAGAAGCACAAGCATTTCGCTACACTCGCATTAACATCTGCTAACTATGTGTATGTGACAAATACATTTGATTTGATTTACTACTACAACTGCTACTATTGCTACTACTACTACTTCTTATACTACTGCTACTACCACTACTTCTACTCTTACTGATACTGTTACTACTACAACCACTACTACTATTGCTATTACTACTAATATTACTGCTAATACTACTACTACTACTACTGCTGCTACTACTGCTACTGCTACTACTAATATTACTAATACTACTACTTCTGCTACTACTACTATTACTACTACTACTGCTGCTACTACTCCTACAACTGCTACTATTGCTACTACTACTACTACTATTTAAATTACTGCTCCTACCACTACTTCCACTATTACTGATACTGTTACTATTACAACCACTACTATTACTACTACTGCTACTACTACCACGAATACTACTGCTTATATTACTACTACTACTACTGCTAGTACTGCTACTTCTACTATTACTACTACGAATACTACTTCTACTACTGCTACCACTACTACTACTTCCACTGTTACTTCTACTACTACTGCTACTGGTACTACTACTAATATTACTACTAATACTACTACTGCTACTGCTACTACTACTACTACTATTACTACTACTGTTACTACTACTACTGCTGCTGCTACTAATACTGCTACTGATACCTTTAATATTACTACTACTACTATTGCTACTACTATTACTGCTAATATTACTGCTACTACCACTACTACTACTGCTACTACTTCCACTATTACTACTATTTCTACTACCACTACTACTACTCCTACTTCTACTACTAATATTCCTATTACTACTACTACTTATATTACTGCTAATACCACTACTTCTACTATTACTGATACTGTTACTACTACAACCACTACTACAACTACTACTGCTACTACTACTACCACTACTACTACCACTACTACTACTACTACTATAAATATATAAAATTTAGCTGACGCTTTTATCCAAAGCGACTTACAGTCATGTGTGCATACATTCTACGTATGGGTGGTCCCGGGAATCGAACCCACTACCCTGGCGTTACAAGCGCCATGCTCTACCAACTGAGCCACAGAAGGACCACTACTACTACTACTACTACTAATACTACTACTACTACTACCACTACTACTACTTACTACCACTACTACTACTGCTACTTCTACTACTAATATTCCTACTACTACTACTACTACTACTGCTTATACTACTACTACTACTGCTAATACTACTACTACTACTGCTAATACTACTACCACTACTACTACTACTACTACTACTACTACTGCTAATACTACTACCACTACTACTACTACTACTACTACTACTACTACTACTACTACTACTACTACTGCTAATAATACTACCACTACTACTACTACTACTACTACTACTACTACTACTACTACTACTACCACTACTACTACTACTACTGTTAATACTACTACCACTACTACTACTACTACTGTTAATACTACTACCACTACTACTACTACTAAATCAAATCAAATCAAATCAAATTTTATTTGTCACATACACATGGTTAGCAGATGTTAAATGCGAGTGTAGCGAAATGCTTGTGCTTCTAGTTCCGACAATGCAGTGATAACCAACAAGTAATCTAACTAACAATTCCAAAACTACTGTCTTATACACAGTGTAAGGGGATAAGGAATATGTACATAAGGATATATGAATGAGTGATGGTACAGAGCAGCATACAGTAGATGGTATCGAGTACAGTATATACATATGAGATGAGTGTGTAGACAAAGTAAACAAAGTGGCATAGTTAAAGTGGCTAGTGATACATGTGTTACATAAGGATGCAGTCGATGATGTAGAGTACAGTATATACATATGCATATGAGATGAATAATGTAGGGTAAGTAACATTATATAAGGTAGCATTGTTTAAAGTGGCTAGTGATATATTTACATAATTCCCATCAATTCCCATTATTAAAATGGCTGGAGTTGGGTCAGTGTCAATGACAGTGTGTTGGCAGCAGCCACTCACTGTTAGTGGTGGCTGTTTAACAGTCTGATGGCCTTGAGATAGAAGCTGTTTTTCAGTCTCTCGGTCCCAGCTTTGATGCACCTGTACTGACCTCGCCTTCTGGATGATAGCGGGGTGAACAGGCAGTGGTTCGGGTGGTTGATGTCCTTGATGATCTTTATGGCCTTCCTGTAACAACGGGTGGTGTAGGTGTCCTGGAGGGCAGGTAGTTTGCCCCCGGTGATGCGTTGTACAGTCCTCACTACCCTCTGGAGAGCCTTACGGTTGAGGGCGGAGCAGTTGCCGTACCAGGCGGTGATACAGCCCGCCAGGATGCTCTCGATTGTGCATCTGTAGAAGTTTGTGAGTGCTTTTGGTGACAAGCCGAATTTCTTCAGCCTCCTGAGGTTGAATAGGCGCTGCTGCGCCTTCTTCACGACGCTGTCAGTGTGAGTGGACCAATTCAGTTTGTCTGTGATGTGTATGCCGAGGAACTTAAAACTAGCTACCCTCTCCACTACTGTTCCATCGATGTGGATAGGGGTGTTCCCTCTGCTGTTTCCTGAAGTCCACAATCATCTCCTTAGTTTTGTTGACGTTGAGTGTGAGGTTATTTTCCTGACACCACACTCCGAGGGCCCTCACCTCCTCCCTGTAGGCCGTCTCGTCGTTGTTGGTAATCAAGCCTACCACTGTTGTGTCGTCCGCAAACTTGATGATTGAGTTGGAGGCGTGCGTGGCCACGCAGTCGTGGGTGAACAGGGAGTACAGGAGAGGGCTCAGAACGCACCCTTGTGGGGCCCCCGTGTTGAGGATCAGCGGGGAGGAGATGTTGTTGCCTACCCTCACCACCTGGGGGCGGCCCGTCAGGAAGTCCAGTACCCAGTTGCACAGGGGCGGGGTCGAGACCCAGGGTCTCGAGCTTGATGACGAGCTTGGAGGGTACTATGGTGTTGAATGCCGAGCTGTAGTCGATGAACAGCATTCTCACATAGGTATTCCTCTTGTCCAGGTGGGTTAGGGCAGTGTGCAGTGTGGTTGAGATTGCATCGTCTGTGGACCTATTTGGGCGGTAAGCAAATTGGAGTGGGTCTAGGGTGTCAGGTAGGGTGGAGGTGATATGGTCCTTGACTAGTCTCTCAAAGCACTTCATGATGACGGAAGTGAGTGCTACGGGGCGGTAGTCGTTTAGCTCAGTTACCTTAGCTTTCTTGGGAAAAAGAAACTACCACTACTACTACCACTACTGTTAATACTACTACCACTACTACTACTACTACTACTACTACTGCTGCTAATACTACTTCCACTACTACTAACTACTACTACTACTACTACTACTACTACTACTACTACTACTACTACTACTACACTACTACTACTACGACTACTACTTCTGCTAATACTACTACCACTACAATACTACTACTACTACTACTGCTAATACTACTACCACTACTACTACTACTACTACTACTACTACTACTACTGCCTTTTAGGTCTACTTCTACTAATAATAATAATGATTTTGCAGCTAGAGCCCTTCAAAAATATAATAATAATAATACATTCATATTATTTTCAATAATAATGGCGATAATAACAATTTGCGCAATAATAATGACCAATATATGTATTGCAGTTATACAGTATAGTGCACTGTTAAAACACAAACTCTTAACCCTTAACACTGGTGGGAATTGGCCGAAATGGGTAGTTCTAAATTGAAATGTTTCTCACGGAAGAAATATGAAAGGGAACAGTTAGGAGTTAATGGGAAATGATTAGCCCAAAGGTGAGGACAAAACTGTTCACCTGACACAAGTCTGAACACTGTTGATTGAATGTGCATTTGACATGTACTGTAGTTTTCCCCACAATAGTTGATAACCAAGTCTTAAAATACTCTGGATACATTCAGTAACATGATAAGACTATTCCTGGAAAATGTGGGTTGCAACATAAGACAAAAAAGGGGTTTGAGGACTAACTGGTGTCTCCAAGTTCCAAATTGTACAAATTGAACAGTTCCTAAGCAATTTCAATGCACTTTTAGGACTCAAAGAAGTATTCCACTATAAGATACTTTTTTTTGAGCCCTCTGAGCTGTGTCAATGAGAAACCAAAGCAAGCACACTTACAGTTGTTGAGTTTGGAACACATCCCTGAATCCCCGCCATCACACAATTACTGTTGTCGTTTGCACAACCCTAAAATGGTCCATTACCAATCACAATCTGGGTCAGGTGGGTATAATTTTAAAACTTGTTCTATTACCAACATGACCAGCTAATGTATAAAATACGGAAGTTGAAGCTCATTTACTTCAATTCTATACAATTAAAACACTTTAAAATGCTATTTGGAGAACAACAAAAATAAGCAAATTGACCCAGCCATTATCACCTTGGCTGCTATAGGTTCCTTCACCTCAGTCCATCTACAAACACATAGGCTATTAGCTGTACAGCTGTAATGGAGGACACCAGCAGTATGGTCTCTACCATTGAATCTCTTGATCCTCTCCCTGATAACACTTTGTTATTTACTTTTGATGTTGAGTCGTTACACACAAATATTCCACACGAGGGCGGTATTGAAGCTATGGAACATTTTCTTTTGCAACGTGACCCTAAGGAACTATCTTCCAGTGCATGCATTATAAGGTTGGTTGAAATAGTACTCACACACAACTACTTCATGTTTCCTAAATTATTTCTTCATTCAGACGAAGGGATCCCCCATAGCTCTTAAATATGCTAATTTGTATGTGGGTTACATGGAGAAGGAGTATTTTCAATCCTCTAATACATGTCAAATCAGTTTTCTTGATCTTCTGATCTTGTGTGAAGATAATGTTCTATACACGGATCTTTACAGGAAACCTACTGATCGTAACAGTTTGTTGAGGGCTGATAGTTGTCACCCGCTTCCCTTGAAAAACAGTTTGCCCCACAGCCAATTCTTGTCGAATCAAAAGAATTTGCAAAAAACAATCAGATTTAGACAGAAATATGGCTGCGACGCAAAGAAAATTCAAGGAGAGGGGGTACAAAAATGATCAGATTAATACTGCCATTGGGAAAATTCAAAACAAAACAAGACAAGACCTTTTTCAAGGTCAGTCTCGCAAAAAGAAGCATTCTTGCGTTCTAACTGCTCGCTATTCAAAGTGCTCTGAACAAATGAAGGGAATCGTTCACAAACATTGGCACATTCTAAGATCCGATGAAGGTATCGGTAATGTGTTTTCGAACCTTCCCTTGGTCGTATTCTCGCAGGGCAGAAACCTCAGAGATCAAAACTCTGATTTACCACCCCAAGATATCCCTGCACAACGTCTATTTGCGCCCCTACTGGACGGAATCTACAAGTGTAATGGCTGTGCTCAATGCAATGGCACTTATAAATGTAGATCCTTCAAACACCCCCAAACAGGGAAACATATCCCAATCAAAGGTGTTGTCATGTACTCCACAAAGGCAGTTATTTATCTTATAACTTGTCCTTGTGGTAAAGATGATGTGGGTAAAACAAAGCGCGAATTAAAACTACAAATCTCGGAGCATCATAGCACCATTAGGTGCAAAAACTTGACTTACCCAGTTGCGGCCCACTTTTTGGAAGCAAACTGCTCGATTTCGTCTCTGTTATGTTGGCATCGAACATGTCACCCTCCCTAGTAGAGGGAGTGACTTCGATAATCTATTGTTAAAACGAGAGCCTGCCTGGATATTTCATTTAAAGACCCTTGCTCCCTTTGGTCTCCACGTAGACTTGATGCCATTCTTTTGATTATTGTGATTTTGCTATTGTAAATGTTTGTAGGCTTATGTAGCCAAATTGTAACTATGATCGTTCGGTATCCACTTATGTTTTTTGTATGCTATTTTAATATATAAGAATTAACCAATGATATCAGTCCAAACCCTGCCATGATAAACGAGTCACCCCGCAGTGTTTGTCATTATACCCTGATGAGGACAGCTTGTCTGTCGAAACTTTGGACATTTTTGCATCTGAGCTCCTAGTGTGCTGCTCTCCTTTATTTATTTTAATGTATTTTAATGTATTTATTTTAATGTAGACCTATAGGGAAGATAGACCATGTGGAGATTACATTTCTCCTTTAAGATGAATCACACTGAACAAAAAACATAAACGCAACATGCGACAATTTCAAAGGTTTTACTGAGTTACATATTGAGTTCATGTAAAGAAATGTGTCAATTTAAATAAATGCATTAGGCCCTAATCTATTAATTGACTGGAAATACAGATATGCATCTGTTGGTCACAGATACCTTAAACAACAAAAAAGTGGGGGCGTGGATCAGAAAACCAGTCATTATCTGGCTGGTGTGACTACCATTTGCCTCATGCAGCGCGATACATTTCCTTCGCATACAGTTAAACAGGCTGTTGATTGTGGCCAGTGGAATGTTGTCCACCCCTCTTTAATGGCTGTGTACGAAGTTGCTGGATATTGACGGGAACTGGAACACGCTGTCGTATATACAGGGCATCTAAACATGCTCAATGGTCTGCAGGCCATGGAAGAACTGGGACGTTTTTAGCTTCCAGGAATTGTGTACAGATCCGTGCAACATGGGGCTGTGTATAATCATGCTGAAACATGACATCATGGCACGACAATGGTCCTCAGGATCTAATCACGGTATCTCTGTACTCTCATAGTCAATTGCATTCATTGTCTGTAGCTTATGCCTGCCCATGCCATTACCCCACCGCCACCACTCGCATGGTTGACATCAGCAAACCATTTTTTTTGGAACATTTTTGGGATCTTTTATTTCAGCTCAGGACCAACACTTTTTTGTTCTGTCTATTTTGAGACATTGAGGTCTCAATGAGATATTGAGGATTGTAATAAATACCACTATGATGTCCTACATTCAAGGCAAAGCCCTGTGAATACAAATGTGCACATTTCCAAATCAGAAAATGTAAAAAATGTCAATGCCCATATAGTAACTATGAAGACACCGAGGTCCGGACCTCCGTTATTATAATTAAAAATAAAAAATAAAAATTATAATAATATTTTTATAGAAAAATATGTATAATAATACAAAATTATATTTTGAAAATAATAAACAATAAAGAAAATCAATTACATGTCAACATCTTAGTATTGCTCCCAGCGTTGATCAAAGCTTAGAACGCTTATATTCTTGATATTTAATGGCGATTGCTTCTTTGCGAACGAGTGGAATCATGAACAGTGGTTTGTTTATTATGTTCGCCTGCGACCCCTGGATTTGCCTCCCGGATTTGCATTTTTAGCAGCATATTCACCACTCTCTCAAACGGCTAACTCCACTGAGGGCCTGAGACGTGAAACGAACTACCTCAACAGAGACCCTTCTGACATTGTGATTGTGAGATGCCGGACAAAAGGCTAATTTGAAACCGTCCTGTGACTCCTTTGTTGTAGCAGAATCAGAATGAGTTGGGTAACACAGATAAGATGTATTTATTATTTTCATAATATGCTTGTGAGATACTTGTCATTTAGAATGTATTTTGTTGTACTATAGTGTTGGCCGTTTGCAGTTATCTGTTCTCTGTCAGGGTTCAGTTACTTGGGCCGCAGAGAGGGGAGGGGTCAAGCTTGTCTTCATATGTAAACATATCTTTTAAACCATGTGAAGGGATGATTGAGGGGGAACCAATTATCTCTTGGCTTCACAATGTCTGTGTGCCAGTCACTCCCTACTTTTCCCATCGGGGAGAGGAGGATGGCAGTGTCTAGAACCATTCTATCTTCCCTCTGAGGTTGCCCTTATCTTGACCTAGAGAGTCACTCTCCTCTCCGTGAGCTTGTCCAGGATGGGTTGTAATTTGCGATGGGAGTGTCTAAAATGACAATTGATATATACATTGGGTGAGGTAATGTCTTGGTACTATTTTGTACCAAGAACGAGATAAGAGCTTCGTTTAGGAGACCAAACTGAATGATAATTTATAACTAAATACTGTCTGGCGATGGGATAGTCCTCTCTCAAGTCAAATCTTTCTTTGTATAATGTTCTTAAGATCTGTTATTTGTCATGTCGATTAGGGGGGGTGGATCTTTGCTATAAACGATCTCAGTTGCCATTATGTTGACACTCTCAGAGAATTAATTTATAGACACTGAATTGATCTGATAGTCACAGGGTTGTGATGGAGCTCATATGATTAAAGATGGACTTCATGATAACTCTGACTTGTGTGTGGTTTGCTCTCATGATTTGGTAATACAGGAAATTTCCACTACACCTTCCATGTCTACAGACATCCTCCAAACAAACAAAAAATGATTCTCTAAGAATGAGTGCACAACTGATGAAAAAATGTTAAATGTAAACGTTGTCTCTTGTACATATGTCAGTCAGTCAGGTGGCTAGCTGCCAGCAGAGACTTCTATTGCAGTAACGTTGAAGGTCTCCGGCCAGAAGGATGAAGTAGAAGGATGAAGTAGAAGGATGAAGTAAGAAGTTAACGTTACACAGAGCCTACTTTAGCAGGATCTAAATATATCTTGCTTAGTTCTACTAATACCTTTGCTTTACAGAAAGCAGGCTAGTGAGACAGACAGTGATGTTGTGTTCGGTGGTGAGGCTAATGCAAGCTGCAATGCATGCAGAGGGAAGCAGAGGAGACAGGGGGAAGCAGAGAGAGAGAGAGAGAGAGGGATTCGTACAGTGGTGAGGCTAAGGCAAGTTGCAGTGCATGCATGAGGATCACATTTTATTTGTCACATGCGCCGAATACAAAAGGTGTTGACTGTTAAAAAGTAAGACAAATATAATATAATATATAGTAATATCTGCAAAATAAAAAGGAACTAATAACACAATAAAAACAATAAAGAGGCAGGGAGTACTGAGTCAATGTGCAGGGGTACCAGGTAATTACATGGCTATATACAGGGAGTACTGAGTCAATGTGCAGGGGTACCAGGTAATTACATGGCTATATACAGGGAGTACTGAGTCAATGTGCAGGGGTACCAGGTAATTACATGGCTATATACAGGGAGTACTGAGTCAATGTGCAGGGGTACCAGGTAATTACATGGCTATATACAGGAAGTACTGAGTCAATGTGCAGGGGTACCAGGTAATTACATGGCTATATACAGGGAGTACTGAGTCAATGTGCAGGGGTACCAGGTAATTACATGGCTATATACAGGGAGTACTGAGTCAATGTGCAGGGGTACCAGGTAATTACATGGCTATATACAGGAAGTACTGAGTCAATGTGCAGGGGTACCAGGTAATTACATGGCTATATACAGGGAGTACTGAGTCAATGTGCAGGGGTACCAGGTAATTACATGGCTATATACAGGGAGTACTGAGTCAATGTGCAGGGGTACCAGGTAATTACATGGCTATATACAGGGAGTACTGAGTCAATGTGCAGGGGTACCAGGTAATTACATGGCTATATACAGGGAGTACTGAGTCAATGTGCAGGGGTACCAGGTAATTACATGGCTATATACAGGGAGTACTGAGTCAATGTGCAGGGGTACCAGGTAATTACATGGCTATATACAGGGAGTTCTGAGTCAATGTGCAGGGGTACCAGGTAATTACATGGCTATATACAGGGAGTACTGAGTCAATGTGCAGGGGTACCAGGTAATTACATGGCTATATACAGGAAGTACTGAGTCAATGTGCAGGGGTACCAGGTAATTACATGGCTATATACAGGAGTACTGAGTCAATGTGCAGGGGTACCAGGTAATTACATGGCTATATACAGGAAGTACTGAGTCAATGTTCAGGGGTACCAGGTAATTACATGGCTATATACAGGGAGTACTGAGTCAATGTGCAGGGGTACCAGGTAATTACATGGCTATATACAGGGAGTACTGAGTCAATGTGCAGGGGTACCAGGTAATTACATGGCTATATACAGGGAGTTCTGAGTCAATGTGCAGGGGTACCAGGTAATTACATGGCTATATACAGGGAGTACTGAGTCAATGTGCAGGGGTACCAGGTATACTCGAAGTACCAGTACTGAGTCAATGTGCAGGGGTATGAGGTAATAACATGGCTATATACAAGAAGTACCAGCACTGAGTCAATATGCACGGGTATGAGGTAATAACATGGCTATATACAGGGAGTACAACTACCTAGTCAACGTGCAGTGGTATGAGGTACACATGCACTGAATACAACAGATGCAGACCTTACCGTGAAATACAACCCCTTGATTAACCAACAATGCAGTTCCAGAAATAAAGTTAGGAAAATATTTACTGAATAATCAAATCAAAAAGCAACACAAAATAATTATAGAAGAATAACAAGGCTAAATACCGGGGGTAAACAGCGGGTAGCAGTAGTGTAAAAACAAAGTGGGGGGAGGGCAATATAAACAGTCCGGGTGGCCATTTGATTAATTGTTCAGCAGTCTTATGACTTGGGTGTAGAAGCTGTTAAGGAGCCTTTTGGTCCTACACTTTATGCTCCGGCACCGCTTGCCATGCGGTAGCAGATAGAGAACAGTCTATGCCTTCCTCTAACACCGCCTAGTATATAGGTCCTGGATGTCAGGAAGCTTGGCCCCAGTGATGTACTGGTCTGTACGCACTGCCCTCTATAGCGCCTTATGGTCAAATGCCGAGGAGTTTCCATACCAGGCAGTGATGCAACCAGTCAGGATGCTCTCGATGGTGCAGCTGTATAACTTTTTGCGGATCTGGGGACCCATGACAATTCTTTTCAGTCTCCTGAAGGGGAAAAGGTCTTGTCTTCACAAATGTCTTGGTGGGATTGGCTGGGATTGGATCATTCCAGTTTGTTTGTGATGTGGACACCAAGGAACTTGAAACTCTCGACCGGCTCCACGTCAATGTTAATGGAGGCCTGTTCCTTTAGTCCACATCAGCTACTTTGTCTT